>NW_024412447.1:15831341-15832486 GCF_014898765.1 Herpailurus yagouaroundi | reverse complement strand
TTTTTCTTTAAACCATTGGTTATTTTTTTTTAAATGTTTATTTATTTATTTTTTATTTTTTTTTCAACGTTTATTTTTATTTTTGGGACAGAGAGAGACAGAGCATGAATGGGGGAGGGGCAGAGAGAGAGGGAGACACAGAATCGGAAACAGGCTCCAGGCTCTGAGCCATCAGCCCAGAGCCCGACGCGGGGCTCGAACTCACGGACCGCGAGATCGTGACCTGGCTGAAGTCGGACGCTTAACCGACTGCGCCACCCAGGCGCCCCTAAATGTTTATTTATTTTTGAGAGAGAGAGAGAGCATGAGTTGGGGAGCAGCAGAGAGAGAGGGAGACACAGAATCTGAAACAGGCTGCAGGCTGAGCTGTCAGCCCAGAGCCTGACCCGGGGTTCGAACCCATGTACCATGAAATCATGACCTGAGTCAAAATCCGATGCTTAACCAACTGAGCCATCCAGGTGCTCCACCATCAACTACGTTTATAGAGATTTAAATAGTAAAAAAGGGATGCCTGGGTGGCTCAGTCAGTTAAGCATCCGACTTTGCCTCAGGTCACAATCTCACGGGGTTTGTGGGTTCGGGCCCTGCATCGGGCTCTGGGCTGATGGCTTGGAGCCTGGAGCCTGCTTCAGATTCTGTGTTTCCCTCTCTCTCTGCTCCTCCCAAACTCATGCTCTGTCTCTCTCTCTCAAAAATAAATAAACATTAAAAAAGTTAAAAAAAAATAAATAGTAAAAAAAAAGTCTTATGTATTTACTTATGTAGTTAGCATTTCCTGTGCTTTTTATTCCTTTGTGTGGATCCAGATTTCTATCTGCTATCATTTTCCTTTTGTCTAAAGCATTTCCTTTATTTTTCTGTAGTACCAGTGATGAATCCTTTCAGGTTTTGTACATCTGCAAATGTCTTTATGTTACCCTGCTGTTGTTCTGAGAAATATTTTTCCCACATATGGAATTTTGAGTGGACTTTTACCCCCAGTATTTTAAAGATGTTGCTCCACTGTCTTCTCATTTGCATCGTTTCTGATGACAAATCTGTCAGCCTTATTTTTGTACCTCTGTATGTAACATGTCTTTTTTTTCCTCTAGCTGTTTTATATATATATATATATATATATATATACACACACACATATATAT
>NW_024412447.1:15800367-15830941 GCF_014898765.1 Herpailurus yagouaroundi | reverse complement strand
CGGGGTTCGAACCCATGTACCATGAAATCATGACCTGAGTCAAAATCCGATGCTTAACCAACTGAGCCATCCAGGTGCTCCACCATCAACTACGTTTATAGAGATTTAAATAGTAAAAAAGGGATGCCTGGGTGGCTCAGTCAGTTAAGCATCCGACTTTGCCTCAGGTCACAATCTCACGGGGTTTGTGGGTTCGGGCCCTGCATCGGGCTCTGGGCTGATGGCTTGGAGCCTGGAGCCTGCTTCAGATTCTGTGTTTCCCTCTCTCTCTGCTCCTCCCAAACTCATGCTCTGTCTCTCTCTCTCAAAAATAAATAAACATTAAAAAAGTTAAAAAAAAATAAATAGTAAAAAAAAAAGTCTTATGTATTTACTTATGTAGTTAGCATTTCCTGTGCTTTTTATTCCTTTGTGTGGATCCAGATTTCTATCTGCTATCATTTTCCTTTTGTCTAAAGCATTTCCTTTATTTTTCTGTAGTACCAGTGATGAATCCTTTCAGGTTTTGTACATCTGCAAATGTCTTTATGTTACCCTGCTGTTGTTCTGAGAAATATTTTTCCCACATATGGAATTTTGAGTGGACTTTTACCCCCAGTATTTTAAAGATGTTGCTCCACTGTCTTCTCATTTGCATCGTTTCTGATGACAAATCTGTCAGCCTTATTTTTGTACCTCTGTATGTAACATGTCTTTTTTTTCCTCTAGCTGTTTTATATATATATATATATATATATATATACACACACACATATATATTTATATATATATTATATTACATATATGCATATATGTATATATATATTATATATATATTTACATATGTATTTATATATAATTTTTAGAGACAGAATGCAAGTGAGGGAGAGGGGCTGGGGGGGAGAGAGAGAGAGAGAGAGAGAGAGAGAGAGAGAGAGAATCCTAAGCAAGCTCCATGCTCAGTGCATGGGGCTCTATCCCACAACTCTGGGATCATGACCTGAGCCAAAACCAAAAGTGGGAAGCTCAACCGACTGAGCCACCCAGGCGCCCTTCCCTCTAGCTGCTTTTAAGATTTTTTTCTGTATCATTGATTTTGATACACCTTGGTGCAGTTTTCTTCATTTTTCTTGTGCTGGAGATTGTTGAGCATCTTAGGTCTGTAGATTTATAATTTTTAATATTAAGAGACCTTTCCACCCTCTTCTTTCTCCTCTTTTTTAGATACTCCAATTATTTGTACATAAGCATGAAGTGTCCCACAACTCATTGATGCTCTTTTATTTTGGGTGATTCTATTTCTTTCTGTGTTTCATTTTGGATGGTGCCTATTTTTATGTCCTTAATTCACCAGTCTTTCCATCTATAATATCTAATCTCCTGTCCATCCAATTCAGTATCTCCAATCTTGTAGTTTTCTTTCCTTTTCTTTTTTTAACACACAGCTGTTAGTGCATCTTTAAAATATCACAAAGAAGTCTGAAAAATCTGGCATCTTGTGGTTTCTGTAGTTGAACTAACTTAGGTCTTATTCATTAGCCTGCTGAACTTTTTCTTTCTCAGAAACAGATACCATCCGGAAATTTTCTGATATCCTTTTTTTAACTCTTGTGGGTTGCTGAAACAAAGCAGCTGAATTTGATGTAAATTCAATGTCATTTCCTTCAAGAATTAACTCATCTTTCTGGGGAGATACTGAACAGGCAATGCCTGACCTCATCTGAACCCAGCAAACAGATGTATTTCATATTTCAACAAGAGAACCATTCTCCCGAATAACAACATTGATGGGAAAGTGAACATACACATGATGTGGGAAAAAAAGACAGAAGGAAATGGCAAATAAAATTAAATTTCCTTATAACCTGCAGCCTGTTGGCAAATACTTGAGGCAAGCAGAGGTTTCTCCAGGAACTCCCTGCTATCTTAATGCTGATGCTTTGCCATAAGGAAAACCAACCTTAGCTTGACAATAGCTAGGCCTCCAGTATCCTGGGAGTCTTCTTTAGCATATGAAAATCTCATTGGAAGCTTCACCTTGACTTTACCTCCCCCAACTCCCTATTAGATAACCAGTTTCTTTTCAAGGTCTTGTGGCAGCTCTTCCTGCACCTGGGTCCTGTCCTGTGCTTTAATAAAATCACCTTTTTGCACCAAAGACATCTTCAAGAATTCTTTCCTGGCTGTCGGCTCTGGACGCCACCACCCCACCATCACGCCCAGAAAAACTCAACACACAGACTTCATCTTGTAATGGAAACACAGGGTAACACTCTTGACCATGTTTTTTGTACATGACTACGATAGCGTGAACAGTAGCCACTTCCTTTATATTTCCCCACCATTTGTCAACTCGGAGCCTCTTCTTTTTCTTTCCAAGGAAACTGAGTTCTACATTGATGTAGTTGAAGTCCTTTCACAGGTTTCCTCTGGGGGCCTTCACAGTAACTAATAGTATAGCCCTTCAGAGTGATGTCAATGTTTTCTGGAATGCTGAAGGTCTGCTTGAGAATGATCTTCCTTCTCATGGTGGATGCAGCAAAAGAAAAAAACAAAAAACAAAACAAAACAAAACAAAAAACCCTCAAATATTTTAGTTTTCAACTCTAAAAGTTTGGTTTGGGCTTTTCTTAAAAATAATGTTCAGTATTTTTTTGAAAGAGAGAGACAGAGTGTGAGTGGGGGAGAGGTAGAGAGAGGGGGAGACACAGTATCCCAGATAGGCTCCAGGCTCTGAGCTGTCAGCACAGATCCCTACACGGTGCTCGAACTCACAAACCGTAGAACATTACCTGAGCCAAAGTTGGACACTTAACCTGAAAAGGAAAGCTGGTGAATGCAAATAAAAAGGGCCAGCCAGATATCCAAGGCCAGAAACTCCCTTTGCATGCCTTTGACTTCTTCAATCTAGCTTGCCTCTTGCATCATCTAGCAGACAGGAACCAGAAGCTTGACTATACTAGTCCCGCCCACCCAGAAGCACACATGTATAAAAGATCAGTAAAACCTGAGTGGGATGCTCAGCCTTTGGACATGACTCACTGGGCAGGCAGCAGTCTTTTCTGATTCCCTAAGTACTGTCGCTTGCCCCTTCCTGGGCGCCAAGTATTTGCTGTAACAAACCGACTGAGCCACCCAGGTGCTTTACTTGTTGGCCATTTCTGTATCATCTCTGGAGAAGTGTCTGTTTATGATAGGAAAAGATAGGATTCAGTAGGCAGAGAGGGAAAGATTAGGGCCTGAGGTCCCTGAGTGAGGAAAAACACCTATTCTGGAACAATGCTGGGAGTGTCTGACCACAGCAAGCCCCCTCAGGCATAGGTTTCTCTTAAGAATGTAACAGACCCCACCTACTCCCCCTAGGTTTCCCCTCTGGAATTTGACAAAAGGCCTAAGTATGGCCATAGACCACCCCTCATACAATGGAAACGAGCCAACCCAGGACCCAGAGTTATCAAGCCAATAAGGGTAGAACCTTAGAAGGAACAAGGGGGAAAGGACAGGGGAGGGCTGACCAGTGATGAGGTTTTTTTTTGGGTGGTAGTGGGGTTAATGGGGTATGGAGTCAACAGCCAAGAAAAAATCCTTGAAGATGTCTTTGGTGCAAAAAGGTGATTTTATTGACGTATGGGGATAGGACCCATGGGCAGGAAGAGCTGCCCCAGGATCATGAGGAGAGACTGGTTATCTATATGGAGTTAGTGGGGGTGGGGGTGGGGTGGGGAACTCAAGGTGAAGTTTCCAATGAGATTTTTTTTCTGTTTATTTATTTTTGAGAGGGAGAGAGAGCATGAGTGGGAGAAGAGCAAAGAGAGGGAGACACAGAATCCGAAGCAGGCTCCAGGCTGTCAGCACAGAGCCAGATGCAGGGTTCGAACTCCAACAGATCATGACCTGAGCTGAAGTCTGATGCTTAACCTACTGAGTCACCCAGGTGCCCCTCCAATGAGATTTTCATATGCTAAAGAAGACTCACATGATTCTGGAGGCCTAGCTATTGTCAAGCTAAGGTTGTTTTTTCCTCTAGCAAGGCATTAGCATTAAGATAGCAGGGAGTTCCTGGAGAAACCTCTGTCTGCCTTAAGTATTTGCCAATGGGCTGCAGGTTATAAGGAAATTGAATTTTAGCTGCCATTTCCTTCTGCCTTTGATTCACACATCAACCAGAACCTTATAAAACAAGGACCCTTGACTGTAGTCCTCAGGCATTTACTTTTGAATGTCCCCTCTCTGTAAAGAGAGCTTTTCTACTATTCTTCCCTTCTAATCTTAAACTCTGATAAACTTTTGCCTGCTGCACAGTTTGTGTCTACCTCTTCATTCTTTGAAGTGGTGAGACAATGCATCCTGGGTTTTGTGGCAAAAAAAAATCCTGCAACACATTCAAGTCCTCAACTTAGCTTTTTGAGCATATGGAATACAGTTATAATACACGTTTTAATATCTTTCTCTGATTTATTAATCTGTTCATTATCGGTCACATTTTCTTGTTTCTTTACACATCTAGTGGTCTTTGATCAGATGCTAAACATTGGATCTTTATCTGGTTAGGTGGTGGATATTTTTGTATTCTGATAAATCTTTTTGAATTTTGCTCTGGGATGCAGTTAGGTAACTTGGAAACAGTTTGATCCTTTTGGGTTTTGCTTTCGTTAGTTGCTAGACAGGTCAGTAGCGATGCTCAGTCTAGAGTTAATTATCTCCCGCTAGTGAGAGAAGACTTCCCTTAATACTCAGTGAATTATAAGTTTTCCCAGTCTGACTGTCTTGAATAAGCATTGTTTCCTTTAATCCTTTTGGATTGTTCTTTCCCCGTATTCAGATACTTTCCTCACATGCATGCATTGATTCAGTAACCCACTGAATATTTGAGGAGGACCTTCTGTATATCTTCGGAGTCCTCTGTGTAGTTCTCTTCTCTCCGTTACTCTGTTTTATGAGCTCTAGAGGCCTCTGTCTCTCTCGGCTCCCCATGTTGCCTTCTCAACTCAGGGAGTCTGCCAGACTCTGCCTCAGTTCTGCCTCCCCACATCATGTCCAGAGAACTTTCTCCAAATAGTAACCTGGATGATTATAAGGCTCCCTTCTTTTATTTCCTGTCATTCCGAAATCATCATCCTTCATTGAAAATCTTTGTTTCGTGTATGTTGTCTTTTTAATTTTTTTGTTGTTGTTTCATGTGCGACGGTGAATCAGGTCCAACTGACTCCATCTTGGTCAAAAGCAAAAATCCTGTGGCTGATATTTAACACAAAAGATAAGGATGGTGGAGACAGACTTATCTTGGTTTAAATCCCAGCTCAGCCACTGGGGTGTAATTAATTAATTATCATAATTAATTAATAATTATAATCAATTAATTATAATAAGCATAATTAATTATGCATTGATTAATTAATTAAGCATTAATAAGCATATTGATAAGCACTTATTATTATTATCCACTTATTAAGTGGAGGGAAAACTTCTATATCCTAATGCCTTTCTGATTTTTTTTAGTGTTTAAAAGACATCTATTTTTTTTAAGTTTATTTATTTTGAGAGAGAGACAGAGCACATGAGTGGGGGAGGGGCAGAGAGAGAGGGAGAGAGAATCCCAATCAGGCTCCACACTGCCAGTGCAGAGCCTGATGTGGGGATCAAACCCATGAAGCGTGGGGATCAAACCCATGACCTCAGCCGAAGTCAAGAGTTGGACGCTTAACCAAATGAGCCACCCAGGCTCCCCTAAAAGACATCTAAAAGTCAACATGTTCAAAACTGAATCCCTGATCTTCCTTCCAAATGTGGTCATCATTCTGTTGAACAGCAACACCATCCGATTGCTCAGACCAAAAGCCCTAGTGTCATCCTTCACCCCTGTTTTTCCTCCTACCCAAATCCAGCCATATAATCCTGTTGGGTCTATTTGGAATTACACCCAGAATCTGATAGTTTCTCCCTACTCCACTGCTTCTTCCTGGACTGAGCCACCATGCACCATGATATTTTGCCTTCCCATTCTTGTCCTTGCTTCTACCCTTGCTCTTCTAGGATCTCTTCTCAACACAAGTGGCAGAGAGATCCTTTTATAATTTAAACTAGATCATGCCATTTCTCGGCTCAAAGCTATTATTCGAGGGCTCTGCATTTCACTGAGTGAAAGCCAGTGTCTTTCCAGTGGCCTAGAACTCAGTGACCTGCCCTGCTCCCTCCTTCTTTATACCTCTCTACCCTCCTCTCCTGTGACACTCCTGTCACTCAGCCACTCTCTACTCCAGCCATACTGGCTTCCTGTGTTCTTCAAACATCCAGGCATGTTCCTCTGTGCTTTATGCTTCCTTATACTTCATACTCCCTGCTGTTCCCCTTATCTGGAATGTTGCCGCAAGTCTCCCCATGTCTCACTTCCTCACCTTCTTCATGTCCCTGCCCACCTGTCACCCTCTCACAAAGTGAGAACTTCCCTTAACTGCTTTGTTTAAAGGAGAAATTTGCTTCTCCTTCTTTCTCTGCCTTCTCACCTTTATTTTTCTCCACAGCACTAATCACTCTTTGACTTGCTACGTTTGTTACTGTTTGTTTATTTACAGTAGTCCCTGCACACTAGAATGTGAACAGGGATTTCTATCTGTCTTATTCTTTAATGTATTCCAAGTACCTAGATCATTGAAGGAACACAGTAAGTATTCGTTAATTGAAAAAAACGATGAATAAATGAGTAAAAATATCTAGCTTGTATGATTTGTTGTGAGAATCTGAGTTAATGACATATACACAGTTCAAGACTGGATCTTACAGCTACATAATCAGCATTCAGTACATGTGTTGTCATTGCTATTATTGACAATAACTGAACTCCCAGGAGAAGAGAGAGACAAGGAGGAAAGGGAGAGGTTCTTACTTCGTCACGCCTCCTGAGCATCATCTTAGGAAATTCCAAGCACAGACTCCTGCCTGAGGAAAGTAAAAAAATGTTAAGGAAACAATTTAAAGGCAGGCTGAGGTGTTCTCTCTATATAAATAGGGCAATAAGCAAATAACAATGAGAGCTAATAGCTCTGTGTGCCAGGCACTTGCTAAACACCTTACATATTGGTTATCTCCTTAAATCTTCACAACCAGCCCTTGTGGCCTATGCTATAATTACTCCCATTCTACTGATGAGGATACTGTGTCTGGGAGGGATTGGGTGACTTTCCCAACAATACCCAGCTAGGAAGTGGCCGAGCTGGGAATTGAACCCCAACGGTCTGGCTGCAAAGCTCATGTTATGTGCAGGACAGCAATAGCATTGGTATGCCAAGATGTTGATTCATCAGAAATTAATTACCTGAGGGATCAAGTTAACAAGAACTTACCAATAGGAGCACAACTAAATCTTTTTTTTTTTAAGTTTATTTATTTATTTTGAAAGAGACAGGGAGAGGCAGGGAGAGAGAGAGAGAGAGAGAGAGAGAGAGAGAATCCCAAGGAGACTCTGCACTGCCAGCACAGAGCCCAATGTGGGGCTTGAACTGAGGAAATCGTGAGATCATGATCTGAGCTGAAACCAAGAGGGTGACACTCAACCGCGAGCCACCCAGGTGGCCCGGAACACCACTAAATCTTAAATGACAATCAATTGTTTTTCCAGTCCCTTTGGTGAATACAAAAGTTGCACGAGTAGTCTTGAGGCCTGTGGGTTGCTGTACTCTTCATTTGCTGAATTAAGATCGACCATACATACCTGGCATTGAGTATGCAGGAGACCGCCTGAAAGAATGGTGCGAGGCTTGACAAGAGCCCAATCTCGCTAGCTCTTCGTGGAGACAGCTGGGCAGTGGGCTCACTCCTGGCAGCACTTTAGAAGGACTTAAGTGGCAGTTAACTATTCTGCAGTACACTTTATGACAGGTTCTGAGAGTCAGAGGAGCCAGGGTTGAATCTAAGCCACAATGCTCCTTGAGTGTAGCCTCGGGTAAGTACTTACCCTCTTGAAGGTTCAGTAAAAAGGGAATAATGATACCCATGCCTTGAACATTAAGTGAAGAAGAAATCATATACATATAATGCCTGATTTATGCTAAGTACTCAGTGAATGGTAGTTGCCATTATTAATAAAGGAAGGCCTAGCGGGCCAGGATGATGCTAGTTTGAAATAATAATAATTAGGACAACTATTTATTCAGTGCTTTTCATGTTCAAGGTACTTTATGTGCATATCAGTTATCTATCACTGTGTAACAAAACATCCCAAATTACAAAACAACAACTGTGATAGTTATTACTTTTGATCATTCTGGAGTTTGAATGGGCTTAGCTAAGAGGTTCTGGCTAAAGGTTTCTCATACAGTTGTATGGACCTGGGGTCATTTCAAAAACTTCTTCATCAGTCACAAGTCTGATGCCTGGGATGGGACGATTCAAATGGCTGGGGACTGCAACAGTTTGTATAATTGTATGATCTCTCCATGTGGTGCCTCCAGCCTAATGGTGTGAAGGTAGCTACACTTCTTATGGTGTGACTCAGGACTTTAAAACCCACGTCCTGAAAGAGAGTCAGATGAGAGCTGCATAGCTTTTTCTGCCCCAGCCTCAAAAGTCATGTAGTGTCACTTTCACTGCCTTTTTTTTTTTTTTATTAATTTATTTTGAGAGAGAAGGAGAGAAAGTGCACATGTGCTTGAGAGCAGGGGAGCAGAGAAAGAGGGAGAGAGAATCCCAAGCAGGCTCTGCACTGTCAGCACAGAGCCTGATGTGGAGCTCCAATTCAAGAACTGTGAGATCAGGACCTGAGCCGAGTCCAGGCCATATTCAAGGTGGGGGGAATTAGTCTCCAGCCCATGAAGGAAGAGTGTCCAAACAATTTGCAGACATGCTTTATTTTTTTTTTAATTTTTTTTTCAATGTTTATTTATTTTTGGGACAGAGAGAGACAGAGCATGAACGGGGAAGGGGCAGAGAGAGAGGGAGACACAGAATCAGAAACAGGCTCCAGGCTCTGAGCCATCAGCCCAGAGCCCGACGTGGGGCTCGAACTCACGGACCGCGAGATCGTGACCTGGCTGAAGTCGGACGCTTAACCGACTGCGCCACCCAGGCGCCCCTGCAGACATGCTTTAAAACCGCTGCATGTTTACCATCACATTTAATCTTCTTAGAAGGTAAACACAATTATCGCTATTTTACAGGTAGGGAAATTTAGAGGATTAGATGCTTAGAAGATTAAGTGACTTGCCCCAACTCATAAAGTTACTAGGTGGGGCAGACAGAATCCAAACTAAGGCTAGCAGTCTGACCCTAGAATCTGTGTTCTTTTTTTTTTTTTCTCCAAATTTTTAAAATTTATTTTTGAGAGAGTGTGAGTGGGGGAAGGGTAGAGAGAGAGGGAGACAGAGGATCTGAAGCTGGCTCCACGCTGACAGTAGTGAGCCCAATGCAGGGCCTGTACTCACAAACCATGAGATCATGACCTGAGCTAAGGTGGGATGCTCAACTGACTGAGTCACCCAGTTGCCCCTAGTATCTGTGTTCCTAATCCCTATGCTATGTAAATCACACTAGACAAAAGATAGAAAATATGTAGGATATTTGTTCATAAGCTCTCTTATGTAGTACTTACTAAATACCAGCACTTTTCAGAGAACTATATAAGTTTCAGAGAACTATGTAAGCCCAGGTCTCAGGCTTAGGTTGCCTGGGCTGGGAATGGGGGCTCACTGACACCAAGGAGCCTCCAGAAAAACATTCCCTACCAAGAGTGCAGAGTGAAGGCTCCGGCTTGGTTGAAAGGCAGAGAACTGGGGCGCCTGGGTGGCTCAGTCGGTTAAGCATCTGACTTCGGCTCAGGTCACGATCTCACGGTCCGTGAGTTTGAGCCCCGCGTCGGGCTCTGGGCTGATGGCTCAGAACCTGGAGCCTGCTTCCGATTCTGTGTCTCCTTCTCTCTCTGCCCCTCCGCCATTCATGCTCTGTCTCTCTCTGTCTCAAAAATAAATAAAAATGTTAAAAAAAAATAAAAAAAATAAAAGAAAGGCAGAGAACTATGTGTTACATTATTTTTTAAAATTAATTAAGGGGCACCTGGGTGGCTCAGTCGGTTGAGCTTCCGACTTCGGCTCAGGTCAAGATCTCACGGTCTGTGAGTTCGAGCCCCGTGTCTGGCTCTGTGCTGACAGCTCAGAGCCTGGAGCCTGCGTCAGATTCTGTGTCTCCCTCTCTCTCTGACCCTCCCCCACTCATGCTCGGTCTCTGTCTCAAAACTAAATAAACATTAAAAATAAATTAAAAAACAACAACAACAAAGGGAACACCTGCGCCCCTAT
The DNA here is from genome assembly GCF_014898765.1 of Herpailurus yagouaroundi. Lineage (NCBI taxonomy): Eukaryota > Metazoa > Chordata > Mammalia > Carnivora > Felidae > Herpailurus > Herpailurus yagouaroundi. The sequence goes on along the minus strand of NW_024412447.1, from coordinate 15,820,676 downwards.
GTTTAAAGAAAATAATAATAAATAAATTAATAAATTAATTCAGGGGCTCCCGGGTGGCTCAGTCGGTTGAGTATCCAACTTCAACTCAGGTCATGGTCTTGTGGTTCGTGAGTTCGAGGCCCACGTCGGGCTCTGTGCTAACAAACGGCTCAGAGCCTGGACCCTCCTTCGGATTCCGTCTGTCTCTCTCTCTCCCCCTCTCCTGCTCATGCTCTGCCTCTCTCTGTCTTTCAAAAATAAATAAATGTTAAAAAAAATTAAAATTCATTCATTCATTCATTCATTCATTCATTAATGAAACTTACATCCAGGTTAGCATATAGAGCAATAATGATTTTGGGAGTAGAATCCAGTGATTCATCCCCTATGTATAACACCCAGGGCTCATCCCAACAAGTGACCTCCTTAATGCCCCTTGTCCATTTAACCCATCCCCCCACCCACAACTCCTCCAGCGACCCTCAGTTTGTTCTGGTATAATATATACCAGATATATGGAGTATGGAGTATATATGGAGTATTACTTGGCAATCAAAAAGAATGAAATCTTGCCATTTGCAACAGTGTGGATGGAACTAGAGTGTATGATGCTAAGTGAAATTAGAGAAAGACAAATATAATATGACCTCACTTATATGTGGAACTTAAGATACAAAACAGATGGACATAGGAAAAGGGGAGGCAAAATAATATAAAAGCAGGGAGGAGCGCAGAACATAAGAGACTCTTAAATATGCCTTACATGCTGACTGTCCCTGCACCTGGCCCCACAGACTCCAGCAGCCAGGGAATGAAAATAAACTAAAGTAGCCTAAGACATCTGCAGCAATGGTGTCAGGTAGGAGGCCAAGCCTCAGCACCTGGGGACAATTGCACCTTGCGCTGCTGCCATCACTGCAACAAGTTCAGTGGCAGCCACAAGAGAGGGTCCCAGAGCTCTGCCTGTGGTCACATGTGTGTGTGCATGTGCACACACATGATACCGTGAGACACCTGGATCTATCCAGGAGTTGTTTGAGGGATTTTTGGGATTGGGGACAGTGAATAAGCAAGACAGTCTGCATAGAATAAAGGAATTGTATGGGAGTTTATTCGTTTTTCATTGCTGCTATAACAAATGCCCACACAACTCCCACAGATTTATTATCTCATATTTCTATAGGTTAGAAGCCTCACGTGGCTCTTACTGGGTTAAAATTAAGGTGTTGGCAGGGCTTCAGTCCTTTCTGGAGGCTTAGTGGAGAATGTTTCCTTGCCTTTTCTGGTTTCTAGAGGCAACCTATATTCCTTGGCTCATGGCCCCTTCCTCCAGCTTCAAAACCAGGAAAGTTGCATCTCTCGGACTCTTCTTCCATCGTTACACCTTCCTCTAACTCTGTCAACTGGGAAAGATTCTCCTCTTTAAAGGGACCCATGTGCTTAGGTTGGGCCCATCCAAATGATTCTGGATAGTCTTCCCATCGTAAGATCTATAACCTTGATCACATCTGTAAAGTTCGTTTGGGCTTATGTGGTAACATATCTTCAGGTTCTAGAGGATTAGGGTTGGGGCATCTTTGGGGGACCATTATTCTGCCTAGCATATGGAGAGACTCCAGGAAAATGCCCTTGAATGGGGCTGGCCCACCCTCCAAATCGTGCACTGCCATGTAACTCATTTTCTTACTCACTAGAAGCCTTTAACTCTCCTCATGTCAACTGTTCCAAGGTAAGGTGGGTAGTGAAAGGCTTCATGACTTTTCCAAGAAGGTGGACAGTATATCCACAATAAGGGGAAGTAGATGACATCCATACATCATCATATACTTAAAGCTTTCTTCATTCAAAATCTTATTTCCTTGCTTTGGATTTTTGGGAGATAATAGATAACATTTTTTTTTTTTCACGCTTGCCATTTGCCAGATGCTATTCTAAACACAACAACTCTGTAAGGTAGGTACTGGATTTAACTCAGTCTGGGTGGCCACAGAGCCCACATCTATAACTACCACACATGACTGCCTTATTCCTGTGGGTCCCCAGGAATACAACCCATGATTAGAAGTCACCACAGGTCTACAATTCCTGCTCTGGAGATGCTAAAAATGATCACAACCTCACTGGGCTTTGTCAGTGTTTCCTTCAAGGCCTTGGCCATAGGCAAACCTTCTGTGTTCATCCTCATTGCCAGCTTGAGGGTCCAGGACTGTTCAGACAATGGACAACAGCCGTTTCAGCCAAGGACTGAATACTGCATGGGATTTGCCTCAGAAGAATGAAAGTTTCGCCTGGCCTCTCTCCCCTACACTTTCCACTTTGGTGCATCTAAAGTATCTAGCGCAGAACAGGGAGGCATCCCAGTTGTTGCAGGTCCTAAAACTGAGAGGTAAAGTTGGGGTAGTGCCAGTGCACATGGGTGTTGGGAGTTGGCCCAGAGAAGAGGGAGCACCCTGGCTTTGACACGTTGTAACTCATTTCCGAGCTTCACTTTCCTCTGTGTGAAATGGGCTGATCATTGTACTTAACTCTGAGAATTCCTGAGGGAAGTAAATGAGAGCATACTAACGCACACATCCTCGTGGAATCTTGAGGGGACTAATTAGCACACCCCTGTGAAGAGCTGAGATCAACTCGGTGGCACCTGTTATGCACCAAGTAAGTCTTACTATTCTGGACTCTCCCTGGGTGACTTAACCTCAAAGACTTCAACCTCAACTGCTTACACCTTCAAAAGTTTTTGCCAGTTTCCTTCTGAGCTCTAGACCTAACAGCTCTGTGTTCAACAGGACATTTCCCCATGGAAGACACACAGGGCTTGCTCATGCTCTGGGCCTTTGTATATAGTAGTACATGGTCCTTCCTAAAAAGCCAGCTGTTAAGAAAAAAAAGCCATTTTCTAGGTTTTTATACTTTGGGTAGCGAAGAATGAGACTCCTTATGCAGTCTCAAGTTAGGAGAGCTACAGGGAGGCCTTGAGTGGGGACAGGCCAGGGAGGAGTTTCAGTCATTGACTATCCCAGCTTTGTTGGCTGGATTATTTCATTGCACAAGGTCCTTTTGGGCAGCCTTCCCTTGGGAGAAAGGGCCTCACTCCTGATTACTTGGCTGCCCTTAGAGAATAGGCTGCCCTTAGAGACTCCATATGGTCCTCGAAGTCTTAGGGTGGCTTCCCTTGGAGAACCTGGAGCTTAGCTATTTTATCATGGGGCCCTCAGAGGTACTGACCCCTCTTCTGTGGGAGCCCATCCCTGAAGCCTTGGCTTTGGGTGCTCCTCCCCACAACCAGCTCAAACACTCCTGGCTTTGAGACGCCTCTCCACCTCATTAGTCATTCTCTCCTCTGCTTCATTGCGTCTGAACACTGTGTATTATAGTTGTTGATGTCCAGAGCTGGTTCCCCAACTAGGCTGTCAGCTAGCCAGGGCGGGAGGTGTGGATTATTCATATTTGTATCATCACCACTAAATGGGCCATCGCTACATATTTGCTAAGTGAATACACAACAAGCATCGTTAGTGCTGCTTTGTGGGGCCCACTGGCCTTAAAGAAGTTACAGGGGACCCTCTATACAAATCAGACCAGCTGGGTCTAGGGTGGCATTTACTTACCTGCTGATTTTTTAAAGTAAATTAGTTGTTTTTAAAATAACATTTTTAAAAACTTTTAATTTTTTAATATATTTTTGAGACAGAGAGAGACAGAGCATGAGCAGGGGAGGGGCAGAGAGAGAGGAGACACAGAATCTGAAGCAAGCTCCAGGCTCTGAGCTGTCAGCACAGAGCCCAACGCGGGGCTTGACCTCACGGACTGTGAGATCATGACCTGAGCTGAAGTCGGATGCTTAACCGACTGAGCCACCCAGGTGCCCTAAAATAACATTTTTTATAATTTGAAAATAACATGTGCATTGAAAAACATTTTTGAAGTTCTGAGTGTGTAAAGTTAAGTGCTAAAAATGCCTCTTATTTCTCTTCCAAACTAACCCCCACAGGCAAATACCAGCTGTGGTATTGACAGCTTCATTGAATACAAAATTCAGATACCATACAATTTGCTTATTTAAAATTGTATATGCAGTGTTTTTTGATATATTCACAGGGATGGACAACCATAACAACATAGTTTTGGGAAATTTTTATTTCCCCCAGAAGAAATTCAGTGTCCATGTGCTTGCTTTGGTAACACATATACTAAAATTGGAAAGTTCAGTGTCCATTAGCTGTCACTCCCCATCCCTAAGCAACCACTAATCTACTCCCTGTCTGTATAGATTTGCCATCCTGGACATTTCATATAAATGGAATCATATAGAATGTGGTCTTTTGTGTCTGGCTTCTTCACTTGCCATGTTTTTGAGGGCCATCCATGTGGTAGCAGGTATCAGTACTCAATTCCTTTTTTGCCATAACACATTTTATTAACCAATCATCAGTCACTATTAACAATTTAATACACCTCCTACAGTTGTTCAGATGGCCTGAATTTGAATCCCTAGTGGACAAGTTCCTAGATGACTGATCTTGGGTAAATCATAATGTCTTCAAGCCTGCCTCAGTTTCCTCAATATTAAAATTTGAATAACAAAAGAATTACCCCAGAGTGTCATAGTTGTATTGTCACAGTAATTAATATTTGCTGAGCACTTACTATGTGTCAGGTACTTTATAAAGATTACCAAACAGACCTATGATTTACATAAGAGGGAACTGGGGTTAGGAGAGGTTAAGTAATCTCCCAAGGTCCAACAGCCTCTAAGAAAGTGATGGAGGCAAACAGAATCACAGGCCATCTGACTGCAAAGCTTGCACCATTAACTGTTAATGTAATGGAATAACAAAGTGCTTAGTAAGTGCCTTGCAAAGAGAATGAATTTAGCAAATGATAACTGATACAACTATAAAAAAGCAGAAAAAATTAGCAATTGACATCTCATTAAAAAAAAATTTTTTTAATGTTTGAGAGACAGAGACAGAGCATGAACAGGGGATGGACAGAGAGAGAGGGAGACACAGAATCTGAAACAGACTCCAGGCTCTGAGCTGCCAGCACAGCTGATGCAGGGCTGGAAATCACAAACAGCAAGATCGTGACCTGAGCCAAAGTCAGACACTTAACCGACTGAGAGCCACCCAGGCGCCCCATACATATCTTTTTTTTTTTTTTATGCTTATTTATTTTTGAGACAGAGAGAGAGCAAGCAAGGGAGGAGCAGAGAGAGAATCCCAAGCAGGCTCTGCACTGTTAGCACAGAGCTGAATGCTGAACGTGGGGCTTGATCCTACAGACCATTTGATCACGACCTGAGCTGAAATCAAGAGTTGGACACTTAACTGACAGCCACCCAGCCACCCTGCAATTGACATATCATTTAAAGACACTTGCTATTGGTTAATATTTTGGCTATTTCCTTCCAGTCTTTAAGAACTATTTCAGACATATCCAAAGTTTAGAAGATAATGAACCTTCCATGTCTGTTTTTTTTTTTAAGACATAAAATATAGTACATTAGGTGGCTCTACCTCACATGCCCTTAGGTATTTTTTCCCTGTGCATTATTCTTTAGATTATTAGAGTAACACCACATCATTTTCTATCTTTTAATTAAAAACCCTATCTTAAGCATTTCCTCTAGCGTAACAAATATGCTACATGATTTCTCATGGTCGTATATATAATACTGGGTGGCTGAAACATGATTTATCAATTCCTCATTGATGGATATTCAGGCTATCTCCCTGAAAAAAATATCACTACAAAACCACCTTTCTTCAAGCATCTGATAATTCCCTTTAGATAAATTCCTAGAAAGGCTGGAAGGTCAGAGTCTTACCCTTACAGCTTTTTAAAAAATGTTTATTTTTTTATTTTTGAGAGAGTGCGAGTGAGCGCTAGTAGGGGAGGGGCAGAGGGAGAGGGGGTCAGAGGATCCAAGCAGGCTCTGCGCTGGCAGCAGAGAGCCTAAAGAGGGCTCGAACTCAGGAACTGTGAGACCATCACCAGAGCCAAAATCCACGCTTAGGGACTGAGCCACCCAGGCACCCTTACAGTTTTGTGTGTGTGTGTGTGTGTGTGTGTGTGTGTGTGTGTGTGTGTATGTGTGTGTGCGCGCGCGCGCCAAATAGCTCTCAAGAAGAGTGATAACGAGAAGGGAGGCTGAGGGTTTTTCACTTTTTAAGACGTTTTATTCAATTACAACATACATAAAAGTGGACAACTCACTGAATTTTCAGAAACAGAACACACGGCGCCACACCCAACATCAGGATCATGAAACAGAACATTTCCAGCAGCACAAAGCCGCCTTGCGCTTCCACCAGGCGTCCCTCAACAGTTTCAAGCCCCGCAACGTGAAGCGCACAGAAGTCTGGCTGCATTGAGGTCTCCGGCCCGGTCCGCCAGGTTCCCGGCATGCAGCGCGGCGATCCCGACGTGCCCCGCGGCGCGCGGAGCCGGCTACCCGGTGCGCTGTGAGGAGGGCGGAAGCGGTGGCGGCGTAGCGTGAGGCTGCGTGTGCGCTGGCGGGCGGAGGCGACAACTCGGGGTCGACATGGAAGTGTAAGTCATCCAGGGCGCGTTCCCGGGCTCGCGCAAGTGTCCACAGCTGGGGACGGCTGGGTCGAGGGGAGCCGAGGGCGCGGGCTTGGAGCGCACCTTGTACGAGCGTCGGGGAGGGGGGGGGGTGGTGGTTGGGGAAGGCTTGGGGCGGGAGGCGGGGAGGAAAGGGACCCTCGCTCTGCCTCTTGGAACCTTCGACCCTACTCCCACCCAGTGCTTGGGACGCGGGGCCCAGCGTGGCTTGGCCTGACGGTCTATCAGTGTGCCTGCTTCCTCCATCGTTCATATCCTAGCGTGACCTGGTTCCCAGTGGGGAGCTCAGCCCGGTGTTCCGGCGGGGACTTAGACGGTGTAAAGCCCTGAGTCCGCCCTGGGGGTACCTGCAGGAGAGATGGAGAAGTGCTGGATTAGAGTTTGGGGCTTACCTTGGGGAGCCCTAACTGGGAAGAAGGCCTCTCCGAGTTTGCCCAGCAGTTCGCCTTGCAAGGGAAGGGGCGGGTTTTCTGGGAAGAAGGAAGTACTGGAGCTAGGACTGGGACCTCAGAAACTTCTTCGTGTGTATGATGTTTGCTTGTTGTGCTGCGTGCAGATGAATTTTTTGCTGCTGCTCCGCATGTGGGTTTTTCCATGGTTCACATTAACTTGTAGGCATACCCATATCGTGTTCTCTTTGGCATTGATTATTTAATACTCACATTTTCCTTTGTGTTGTTTTGCTTCATGTTTAATGGTCATGTATACTACTATTTTTCAGATTTTTAAAAAACACAATTATATATATGTAACAAATGAAAGCTTCGTGAAATAATACTTTTACTGTATTCAGTACACTGTTATATTGTTTCTTATTAAAAAAGAATGATGGGGCACCTGAGTGGCTCAGTCGGTTGGGTGTCTGACTTCAGCTCAGGTCATGATCTCACAGTCTGTGAGTTCGAGCCCCGCGTCGGGCTCTGTGCTGACAGCTCAGAGCCTGGAGCCTGCGTCAGATTCTGTGTCTCCCTCTCTCTCTACGCCTCCCCTGCTCATGCTCTGTCTCTCTCTCTCTCTGTCTCTCTCTCAAAAATACATAACAACATTTTAAAAAATTAAAAAAGAAGGCTGACCCACTAAATTGATTTTGCAGTTCATTAATGGGGCTTAATCTACATCTTGAAAAACATTCAGATATATTACTGTAGCCCAAGCTATTTCCAATTTCCCCCTCTTTACTAGAGTATTCACTGTCATTAAACAGTCCCGCTTTAATTTATCCATCTTTAAAAATTCCTTGTCCCCATATTTCTGCCCACTTATTGCTCCATTTCTGCTTCCCCTCAGAACAAAACTGCTTAGAAGTGTTTTTACACCCTCATTCTCAGAAGTGTTTTTATTCCCTCATTCTCAGTCTGTTGGGCTTTTATCCACACCAATCTATAGAAATGGTTTTGTGATGATTATCTGAGCCCTCCATCTTGTCAAATTCAAAGGTTGATTTTCTGTCTCAATCTTCTTGATCTCTTAGCAGCAGTTGATACAGAAACTGTCAATTGTACTTGAAAAACAAAACAAAACGAAAAACTCTAGAAACTTGGGCCTTGCAACATGCTGTCTGCATTTTCTCCTACATCAAGGACTGCTTCTCAGTCTCCTTTCCTGGTTTATCCTTCCTCCCTTGCTTGGCTTAAATGTTGCGGTATCTTATGGCTCAGTCCCAGGACCTCTTTCTCTTCACACCCTCCCCTTGGTCATTTTACCCATTTATATGCTGATGACTCCCAAAAGTGTATTTCTAACCCTTTCTCTCATCATCCATCCAATTGCTTAGTCCAGAAATCAAGCCCTCCTTCCTCATCCCTAAATCTAGTCCATCAGTGAGACCTGTCATCTCCACCTTCAGTATATTTTGTATACAGTTACTTTTCACCATCTCCATAGCTAAATGTAGTCTGTCATCTCTGGTCTAGATTAGTAGCCTTTGGCTTCCACTCTTGTCCCCCCCTCTTCTGTTTTCCAGTCAGCAGACAGAGTAATCTTAAAATATTAATTGGATCAACACATCCCCTATTAAAACTGTTCACTTTCTGTTGTACTAAGAGGAAATCCACATTCCTTACTAGGACCTATATGACCCTGTATAACCTCACCTATTCACCAACCCTCTCTTGTGCTACTGTCCCCACCCCTAAACACACACACTTTCCACTGGCAGGTAGTTTCTGTAATCTTCCAAGCCCTTTACTACCTCAGGACCTTTGCTTTACTGTTCCCTCTGCCTGGTATACTTTTCTCTTTGTCCTGCTCCCTCTTTATCTTTTTGATAGTTCAAGTTGAATGTTGCTTTTCCTCTTTAGCCAATCTAAAATAGGTCCTTTTGTCTCTTACAAGCACCATAGTTTACTTTTCTTTTGAATAATTACAAGAGGTAACAATAGATGAATGTTTACCTGTTTAGTACCTTGTCTCCCTCCTGAGAACGGTCCATGAAGGCAGGGACGCATGCATTAGGTATTCAGCAGATAGTTGTTGAATTAAATAATATAACAGTACTTCACTAATTTGATAATTTAATTAAAAATTCATACAATTGAGTTAGCTAGTTTCCTAATTGCTGAGCATTTTCTGATTTAGATTTTCTGATTTTCCTAAGTGAAATGGTTTGAATCAAGAGTTTTTTCTCCTAAAGCAACCTATCCATTTCTCCCAAGGACTCATTGACTTATTAACACTAGTCAAGAATTTTGCAGTGAGTGATTTATGGGAAAGTGAGGTTTCCAGAGAGTGGAAGGACCCCTGAAATGGAAAGATCTGGAGGCCTAACTTTAGTTCCTGCCTGGCCACCAATGTGAGGTATGATCTCTGGCAGGTGTGGTCCTTAGCATCTTTAGCAGAAGCCTGAGTCTCTACGAGCACAAACATTGTACCTCTTTCAGGCATTCCTAGGACCTGGAGGGAGGAGGCATGAAAGGAAAACTTCTCTGAGTTTTTACTACTTTTTTTCCATCAGTTGCTGAGTAAATACTTACTGAGTGAATAATACATGTAGACATACACTATAAGTTTTTTTTTAAGGTGATGAATATTTATGCTTTATTTGATTGAGTGCTAGAATTTAAAAAATAAAAACTTGTTCACCCTCATTTGGATACATTTTCCTCGGGTAAAAGGTTACAAAATATTCATAGGAAAATTAACTATTGGTATATATAAGGTATTTGCTATTTGCGTAACTTTGTCTAATGCCTTGGGATTGTTTATATACCTGGAAAGCTTTGTGTTCACTCTTTTATTCTTGAATTTAATATACATAGGGAAAATGGACTATCTTCTCTATAATCCTTTTGAGATCATGTCAGAATTCCTTCATTTTACAGCTGGAAATACTGAGATTTAGAGAAGTTAGCCGAACAGGTCCTGTAACAGGACTGGAAAGAGGATATTTTTTTGCTAGCTCCCGAGAGAATGCTACAGATTAAACAGTTCATTGACTTTGAAGGCTGCCCAGTTTTCTTGTACTTTAGTTTTTCAGAACGTGACTTGAATCAAAGGTTGAACATAGGAGAATTTGAGCAGTTCTGTTCATCATTGCATGCGTAAATTAACTGTGTGGCAGTTAAAAGGTGCTGTTTGTATGTGTATGTGTGTTTCTAAAGAAAGGTCTGCCAATAGATCATTTTGTTCTGTTTATTCAGAATTCGATTTTCCAAAGTAGTTGTTTGCATCCCATAAATGACTCAGCAAGTTAAGCAAAATTACACATTACATTTCAAATAGCAAGTCAACTTCAGTCAACTAATTCATTACTTAAGGAGATTAAGTAACTCCTACATGTAAATATAGATTCAAACAATCTTTAAAATTCACTTGGAATATTTGCTTTAAACATCTGGAAATAAAATCAGTACTAGTTTAAGTCCTTTAGGAGAATATGAAGTTTTGTGTAGGTGGGGAGTTTCTAGAAGTCTGAATGCTTGTGAATGTATTACATAATACTGAAGTGTAAGTTATATAGAGAGCAGACAATTCCTGCTCAGTAGAAACAATGGCTTGTAAATATATAATTGACAGATTATAGTCACCCTAAAAAACATTGGAGGAAAATGCATTTTATGTCCTTAATTATAAGTTATACTACTGTCTTTTTTTAACATTATAGAATTCTTTAGTTTTACATTTCCATTTTTGTCAACTTTTTAGTTTGAAAAATTCCAAACCCATAGAACAGTTGCAAAAAGAACACCATAAATACCTTTATACCCTCTATCTAGAGTCACCGTTTGTTAACATTTTGATATATTTGCCTAATCTCTCTCTCTCTCTCTCTCTCTCTCGCTCTCGCTCTCGCTCTCGCTCTCTCTCCACACACACACACACACACACACACACACACACACTACTGAATCATTTCAAAGTTGGAGATATCGTGTCATTTTATCCAGTCATAAAAATGTATTCTATTTAACTGCAATACCATTGTCACACCCAGGGAATTTAGCACTGATGTACCAGTATCATTAAACTACAGCCTATATTAAAATTTCTCCAGTTGTCCCAACAATGTCATTTTAGCTGGATTTTTTTTAACCACCGATTCAAGATCCTTTCAAGAATCATACATTTTTAATTGTCATACAGCTTGTAGTTGTCATAGTTCTTTAATCTCCTTTAAGAAGTTTCCTAACTTGTTTTTGTGACACTGACATTGTTACAAATGACGTTGATATTTGAAGAGTCTGAACCATTTGTTTTAAAGTATGTTCCTTAACTTGGATTTGTCTGGTTATATCCTCATGACTGGATTCAAATTAAAAATTCTTTGACAGGGTTGCTGTAAGGGATGTGTCTTTCTCAGTGCATCACATCATCATTGGTGCTATTAAATTAGATCATTTGATTTAGTTGATGCCTGTCCAGTCTTGCCATACCCTGGTCCCAGCAACCTGCCACTTAGTGGTGGTTATAGTAGGATAAAAGCTGTTTTTAAAAAATTTATCAATATATACATTTCATTCAGGAATTGAAATGAACATAGTCCGTTTTATAAAAGGTAGATATTATTATGCCCATTGACATTTTAATTGAATAAAGGAAAGCCCAGCACATATTGGCATTTACTCTATTAGTATTTACTGGGTAAAAAAATTATTTATCTTCCTAATGTAAGAATAAATTAATAAGTCAGCTTCTGCCAGCCAGAATCTCTAAGATGTGGTACTTGTTTAAACATCCATTGTTCTGGCCCCCAAACACAGGTTCATTAAAACACATGTACAAGAGAGTGTCTCTCCTTTGTATATTGGTTTTAGTAAAGACAAATGATGTTCTTTGGCTTCTTGCGTTAACAATATTGGCTCAGGCAGTGAGGCAATAACTTGGAATAGCCAAGGACAAATTTCCCAAGGCATGGGATATTCTCCATGACAGAGGAGAGGCCATGATTTGGAAGTGAAGTTGTAACAGTGACACCTGACCCCTTAGCCTTGAGGAAAAATAACATTTGTATTATTTTCCAGTCTGTTCCAGCAAGGGATCTCTTAGTTACAGTGTATTTTAGGACAAACAGGGAGTTTTAACTCAATTTCAAGCAAAGATAGGAAAAAGCCTAGTGGGCTGACTTCTTGATTGAGTAGGCAAAGATGACATGTGGTTTCACTTGTCATTTTCAGTTTGTTTGTTTTTTAACGTTTATTTATTTTTGAGACAGAGAGAGACAGAGCATGAACGGGGGAGGGTCAGAGAGAGGGAGACACAGAATCTGAAACAGGCTCCAGGCTCTGAGCTGTCAGCACAGAGCCCGACGCGGGGCTCGAACTCACGGACCGCGAGATCATGACCCGAGCCGAAGTCGACCGCTTAACCGACTGAGCCACCCAGGTGCCCCTGTCATTTTCAGTTTTAAGTAAAGCATATCATATACACTGATTCTGCATATCCTTCCTATGTTATATTACTTTTCAGTATGATATTCTTTGTGACCTGAGTGCAATTGTGGTTATTTGGGCAAAGCAACACTTTTGTGAAATCTCAGCTATTTGTTGAATGACCAGTAGCATTTGGTAAGGTTCACATGTTGACTTGATTAGAGCTGACGTCACTGTGCTGCTGACCAAAGTCCCAGGTCAGACCCTTATGGTAGCCACCTGCTTGTTTTCCGTTATTGATTGACAAGGGAAATCACCCACCTCTTTGGCCCAAGTTTTTGAAATTTTATGTGAGCATTTTCATTACACAGCTCTGCTCCTGGTTTAATAACAAACTGTAGTCTTTGTTATACATTATGTCAAGTCCAGACGTCCTCCTGAATTTTTAGGATTCTGCATTACCGATTTCTATTTGTCCAGTCTCATTTTTCTTTTTTTTCTTTTAATTTTTTTTAATTTTTTTTTTATTTTTGAGACAGAGAGAGACAGAGCACGAACGGGGCAGGGTCAGAGAGAGGGAGACACAGAATCTGAAACAGGCTCCAGGCTCTGAGCTGTCAGCACAGAGCCCGACGCGGGGCTTGAACTCACAGACTGCGAGATCATGACCCGAGCCGAAGTCGGCCGCTTAACCGACTGAGCCACCCAGGAGCCCCTCAATTTCATCATTTATAAAGAAGGAGTCCTAATAATTCCTACATCACAGGGTTTTTAATGAGAATTCAGTGAAGTAGTATCTTTAAAAACTAATAACCTTCCACTAAGGAGGATCTTAATACCAGGAATGAGGCTACACTTCAAAAATTTGTTGTCTCATTTCATCCTCCTAATAGCTCTGTGAGGTAGGAAGAAGTTATGGTTGTAACACAGGCAGTGGTAATAGATGGCATTTTGAGTACTTACTGTGTTCTAGTACTTTACATATTTCAGTTTAATCCTGTAAATAATCTTATGTGGTTAGTACTATAATTGTCATTTTATGGGTGAGGAAATTTAAGCACAAAGAGGTTAAGTAACTTGCCTAAATTCACAGAGCTCTAATGTTCGGTGGAGCTGGGTTTAGAATCCAGGCTGTACTTCTAGGTACTAGTTTAGCCCCATTTTTTATTTTAAATGGGGAAGCTTAGGAGAGTTAATAAACTCCCTAAAACTCCCATACCTTATAAGTGTCAAAGCTAGAATGTGAACCCAGATTTTTCAGGTTTCATAACTGTGTTCTTAATTATTACACTATACTGCCTCTGGACTGTTAAAAACAGTAAATACTTCTGATGTGGTATTGTAGAATGGCTTGATTTTAATTGAATACAAGTCACATTGCTGTGCTCACTCATACATGAAAGATGACATTTTGCCTTGATCACAGGGGTACCACGCTTTTGACCACTACTTGACACATGAACTCTACTTGTTGAATTGATACAGAGGATGAACACCTTTGTGGATATCTAGCAGGATTCCTGACATTGCTGGGATTCCCAGCAGCGATGTTAGTGTTAATGATTCCATTTCTGGGGATTCAGCAGGAGGACTTGCCTGCCCAAGATGTTGATAACTGGTGGGAGTTAGATGGTACTGGGGAAGGGACGTGGCTGTGGGATGAGACAGCACTGTTTCTCCAGTTAATTCTAGCACCCTCACTGTTTATTGACACCCCTTTCCAACCCTCTGGTTTTGCCCCATGTTCTTCCTGCAATTAACTTCTCTCCCAGATGACTGACTTAACTTCTGCCTACGTAGACTAAGGGTAAGCATTGTGTTTTGGTTACCTACTTAGTAATGGATATGTGATATACTGTGGCTGTAAAGAGGGAAGTTTGCTCTGAAATTGTTCATTGCCAGCTAAACCAGTAGGACTTAGGACATTCTCAATTTTAGGTTTATAGTCCCTAAATTCCTGAAGTGGACTACTGAATCTTGACACAGGTATTTTACAGATATTTAATTTCCACAAAGGAATGTGTGCCCAGACTGACAACAATTTACTTTATTTTCCAGGAAGGATGCCAGTTCTGCTCTGCTCAGTAATTATGAGGTAAATAGCTTTGAAATAAACTATTGTAGTTTCCTCTTTGGTAGTTTGTCCTCTGTTTCTGAAGATTATTGAATTAGTTTTAATTAAAAATGACTGAATTCATTTGGATTTTCCACTTTAAAATAGGACAGATGGCACCATCTGATGGACCTTGGAACTATTATAAGCTTGGTAAATTATACATAGTAATTCAGGGAAGCTGGGAAGACTTTATAGTAGGCAACCTTCCCCAAATCCCAAAGATTTTAGATTTTCATTTTATATGCCTTTATGGGATGGAAGCATCTATTCGGAACTGTTTTCTGTCTGTGAAAGTTTTCCATTGAAATACTTAATGCCTTTTCCTAATTACCACTTTTTGCCTATAAAATGCTTTTATGTTATTATTTTGATCCCCATAATAGTCTCATAAGTATTGGGGCGCCTGGGTGGCGCAGTCGGTTAAGCGTCCGACTTCAGCCAGGTCACGATCTCGCGGTCCGTGAGTTCGAGTCCCGCGTCGGGCTCTGGGCTGATGGCTCGGAGCCTGGAGCCTGTTTCCGATTCTGTGTCTCCCTCTCTCTCTGCCCTTCCCCCGTTCATGCTCTGTCTCTCTCTGTCCCCAAAATAAATAAAAAACGTTGAAAAAAAAATTAAAAAAAAATAGTCTCATAAGTATTAACACCATACTGAAGATGGTGCTTAGTTGATGCACCATTATGAATAATTTAGTAGGAACTAAAAGATTTGAAATCTGGGGACTTGAGGGTTGGGTTGCTGAAGAAAGGGAGGAAAAAAGGAAAAAAGTTGGTGAGAGGGAAGATAACATTATTTATTTTTGCCTCCCTTCTATTTTGCCTGTGTCTTGTTTGGTACATCTGATAGGTTAACTCTGGGTGTAGAAAGAACGATTCATACATTCACGGTCAAGTTTTCATTTTCTAGAATATCAATTCATGAAAACTTTAGGAGATTGGAGTTTCCATTGTGTGATATAGAAGATAGAAGATAGTGGAATTAACACAGTTGGCCATACTCCTTCCTTAAGTTGTTGCTACTAATAATAGGAAGGAGATGGTTGTGAGTCAAGCCATCGGCTTTTAGGAACTTCCTTGTCCAGTTTGGATTCTGCTGGGTATTTGGGTGTTTTATCCATTGGGGAAACATTGCATTAATTGGAGCTCATGACACTATTGCTGAAAAAATAATGACAGGTTGCATTGTAGGTAGTATGCTCTATGAGCCTATACTTCCCTCAGTTCTCTGGCGTAGTCTCTAAAACAGGAAAGCTATATCTCCCCCCGCCCATGCTCCTCAGCGCTAACACACGTTTTTCCCTTGTCGGGAGAGTTTACTTCCAACGTTCTATAGCATTATTATTATTATTTTTTTTTTTTTGGTAAAATTTGTATTTAACTCTTGCCTCATAATTTTTCTTTTTCAGGTATAAATTTACTAGCTTTTCATTTTATTGAAGCAGAATCCTGTTTTTTTTTAAAAACTTAGTGCAAAAAAAATTTTTTTAGGTTTATTTATTTATTTTGAGAAAGAGGGGGAAGGGGAAGGGCAGAAGGAGAAAGAGAGAATCCCAAGCAGTCTCTGCACTGTTAGCATGGAGTCTGTTGCGGGGCTCAGTTTCACAAACCAAGATCATGACCTGAGCCGGTATCAAGAGTTGGATGCTCAACCAACTGAGCCACCCAGGTGCCCCTATTTGAGGAACTTTTTGAGGAACCTCCGTACTGTTTTCTATAGTGACTGAACGAAATTACATTCCTACCAACAGTGCACACGGGTTTCCTTTTCTTCACATTCTTGCCAACACTTACTCTTTCTTGTCTCTTTGGTGTTAGCCATTTTAACAGGTGTTAAGTGATAGTTCATTTGATTTTTTTGATTTGCATTTCCCTGATGACTAGTGATTTTGCATCTTTTTTATGTGTCTGTTGGCCATCCATATATCTTCTTTTGAAAATTGTCTATTCTGGTCCCCTGCCCATTTTTTAATCAGATTGGTTTTTGGGTATAAGTTCTTTATATATTTTGGATATTAACTTTTTATCAGATAAGTGATTTGCAGATATTCTCATCTAGTAAGTTGTCTGTTCATTTTGTTGATGGTTTCCTTTGCTGTGTCTTTTAGTTTGATATAGTCCTACTTTTTTATTTTTGCTTTTGTTGCCTTTGCTTTTGGTGTTAAAAAAAAAAAATCATCACCAAGACTGATTTCAAGGAGCTTACCTCCTTTGTTTTTTGTAGGAGCTTTATGGCTTCAGGTCTTACATTCAATTCTTCAATCCATTTTGAGTTAATTTTTCTGTGTGGTTATGTGGTAGTGGTCCACTTTCATTCTCTTCCTTTTGACCAGTTTTTCCAGTACCTTTTTTTTTTTTTTAAATATGAATGGATACCATTTAATCCTTAAGGCAATATCTTTTTTTTTTTAAGTTTACTTTTATTTATTTTGAGAGATAGAGAACAAGTGGGAGAGGGGCAGAGAGAGAGGGAGACAGAATCCCAAGCAGACTCCATGATGTCAGCGCAGAGCCCAATGTGGGGCTCGAACTCCAAGAGTCTGACTCTTAACCCACTGAACCACCCAGGCTCCCCATCCCAGCACCATTTATTGAAGAGGCTGTCTTTTCCCCATTGTATATTCTTGGCTTCTTTGTCAAAAATTAACCACAGGGATGCCTGGGTGGCTCAGTCAGTTGAGTGTCTTGCTCTTGTTTTCAGCTCAGGTCATGATCTTGTGATTGGTGAGTTCAAGCCCCTTGTCAGGCTCTGAGCTGACAATGAAGAACCTGCTTGGAATTCTCACTCTCTCCCTCTCTCTCTGCTTCTCCCCTTTGCGCTCTCTCTGAAAATAAATAAACTTAAAAAAAATTAAGTAACCACATATGTGTGAGTTTACTTCTGGACACACTGTTCTATTCCATTGATTTATATGTCTGTTTTTATGCCAGTAACAATACTGTTTTGATTTCCGTGGCTTTGTAATTTGAAATCAGGAAGCATGATGCCTCCAGCTTAGCTCTTCTTTCTCAAGATCGCTTTGACTATTCAGGGTCTTCTGTGGTTCCATGAAAGTTTAGGATTGTTCTATTTCTGTGAAAAATGCCATTGGAATTTTGATAGAGATTGCACTGAATCTGTAGATTGCTACAGATTGCTTCTTTCTGGTAGTTCATTATTATCATGTATACATGCAATAGATTTCTGTATATTGATTTTGTATGCTGTAACTTTTACTGAATTTATTTTTAGTTCAGTTTTTTGGTAGAGTCTTTAGGGTTTTCTATATATAGTATCCTGTCATCTGCAAATAGTGACAGCTTTACCACTTTCTTTCCAATTTGGCTGCCTTTTATTTATTTTCTTGCCTAATTGCTCTAGCAAGGACTTCCAATACTGTGTTGAATAAAAGGAACAAGAGTGGGGCACCTGGGTGGCTCAGTCAGTTGAGCATCCGACTTTGGTTCAGGTAATGATCTTGCAGTTTGTGAGTTCAAGCCCCACATCAGGCTCTATGCTGACAGTTTGGAGCCTAGAGCCTGCTTTGGATTCTGTGTCTCCCTCTCCCTGCCCCTCACCCTCTTATGATCTCTCTCTCTCTCTCTCTCTCTCTCTCTCTCTCTCTCAAAAATAAACATTTAAAAAAATAAAAGGGGCAAGAGTGGCATCTTTGACTTCTTCCTGATCTTATAGGAAAAGCTTTCAGCTTTTCACTTGTCAGTATGATGTTAACTTAGGGCTTGTCACATATGGCCTTTACACATTGGGTATGTTCCCTCTCTACCCACTTTTTTGAGAGTTTTTATCATAAATCGATGTTAAAATAATTTTTTTTAATGTTTCATTTTTATTTTTGAGAGTGTGAGTGGGGGAGAGGCAGAGTGAGAGGGGAATAGAGGATCCACAAGTGGGCTCTGTGCTAATAGCGGTGGGCCCAATGTGGGGCTTGAACTCAAAAACCAAAGATCATGACATGAGTTGAAGTCAGATGCTCAACCAACTGAGCAACCCAGGTGCCCTGGATGTTGAATTTTAGAAAATTCGTTGTCTACATCTATTGAGATATCATATTTTAGGAAAGTTTACTTTCAAATACTAATATATTTTTGAGATCAGAGGAAATTAGCGATATGGTGTATATTAATAAGGAAACATTTGAAATATTTCAGTAAACTAATGAATTTGGATTACTTGACTTAGATAAAAGCATTTTTAAAATGTCAGATGTTTCTCAGACTCATATTTGCTCTAATGAAGAGTTAAGGGGAGGGTTTGAAAGAAAAGACGTACTATTCTGTTTATCCTTCAGAATCATTGACCTTGAGGGGTGCCTGGGTGGCTCAGTCCGTTAAGCTTCCGACTCTTGTTGGTTTTGGCTTGGATTGTGATCTCATGTTTCGTGAGTTTGAGCCCTGAATTGGGCTCTGCTCTGACAGTGTGGAGCCTTCTTGGGATCCTCTGTATGCCCCTCCCCTGCTTGCTTGCTCCCTCTCTCTCAAAATAAATAAATAAATAAAATAAACTTAAAAAAATCATTGCTCATGAAATAGATACATTTCTCACATTTACTCATAAAAATCTTTTATCACTTCCCAGGTGTTCCAGTTACTGACTGATCTGAAAGAGCAACGGAAAGAAAGTGGAAAGAACAAACACAATTCTGGGCAACAGAACTTGAATACTATCACCTATGAAGTAAGCCTAGGCTTGTCGAGGGGCTACCGAAACTAGCATTGAGGGGTTGGTTTATTCCAGGGATGACTGGCCACCAAATCATGACTGACTCTTACTGATTTGAGTAGTTTTACTCTAACCCAGTTTTTATTCTGTTCATGCAAGTGGAGGAAATTTGGCCAATGGTGAGGTTAGCCAATGACAGAGTTAGAGGGAATAGTGAAAAAAAAAGACTGTCCTCAATTCTAACACCATTTGCGAGTCAGGGATCCCTAAGACCACCCTTGGGTTCAGTAATTTACTGGAAGTACTCAGAACTCACTGAAAGCTATTACATTCACAGTTATGGTTCATTACATGAAAAGGATACAGATTAAAATTGACCAAAGGAAGGGGCGCCTGGGTGGCGCAGTCGGTTAAGCGTCCGACTTCAGCCAGGTCACGATCTCGCGGTCCGTGAGTTCGAGCCCCGCGTCAGGCTCTGGGCTGATGGCTCAGAGCCTGGAGCCTGTTTCTGATTCTGTGTCTCCCTCTCTCTCTGCCCCTCCCCCGTTCATGCTCTGTCTCTCTCTGTCCCCCAAAAAATAAATGAACGTTGAAAAAAAAAAAACATTTAAAATTGACCAAAGGAAGAAGCATATGAGGCAGATTCTAGGAGAAATGCCAACACAGAGCTTCTATCCTCCTCTTATGTGGGTGGAGTCAGAAAATGTTTGTCCTCTAATGTGGGTGGAGTCAGAAAATGTTTCTCTTGAAATCAATGTGTGATAATACATACAAAATATTGTCAACCAGGGAAGCTCAGCTAAACTTCAGCTTCCCAAATTTTTATTTGAGTTCTGTTATATAGGCATGATTGAATGATTGGTTGCCCGTTGTAGTTCATCTCAGCCTCCAGGTGCACTGATTCTGCATGACCCAAAGCCTCCACCCTAAGTCACATTGTTAAGACTATTCATTATGATATAAGACCTCCAGAGAAAGATACTCCTATTAAGTATAACATTGCCTCTCAGAAGCTGAAGGCAAAGGCCAGACTGTCTCTTTGGGCAAAGCTCAATTCTTCCTTCCTTCCTTCCTTCCTTCCTTCCTTCCTTCCTTCCTTCCTATTTTTCTTTCTTTCTTTCTTTCTTTCTTTCTTTCTTTCTTTCTTTCTTTCTTTCTTTCTTTCT
>NW_024412447.1:15706121-15800357 GCF_014898765.1 Herpailurus yagouaroundi | reverse complement strand
TCTTTCTTTCTTTCTTTCTTTCTTTCTTTCTTTCTTTCTTTCTTTCTCTCTCTCTCTCTCTCTCTCTCTCTCTCTCTCTCTTTCTTTCTTTCTTTCTTTCTTTCTTTCTTTCTTTCTTTCTTTCTACATTTATTTATTAATGAGAGAGAGAGAGAGCATGAACTGGGGAGGGGCAGAGAGAGGAGGAGACACAGAATCTGAAGCAGGCTCCAGGCTCCGAGCATCAGCCCAGAGCCCGACGTGGGGCTCAAACCCACAGACTGTGAGATCATGACCTGAGCTGAAGTCGGATGCTCAACCAACTGAGCCACCCAGGTGCCCCAAAGCTCAATTCTTTATTGCACAAAAAGTGATGTTTTTTATTGTAAAAAACTTAAGAAGTACCAAAAAGGATAAAGAAGAAAGCTAAAGTAATTTATAATCTAACATCTAGTTGACATCTTGCTATGTTTTCTTCCAACCTTATGCTTTATCCTTAAAAAAGAAAGTTTAAGCTATTATATTTGTTATATATGATGTTTGATTTTTTTAATAATTTTTTAAAAAGTTTACTTTTATTTATTTTGAGAGAGAATAGGTTGGGGAGGGTCAGAGAGAGAGGGAGACAGAATCCCAAGCAGGCTCTGCCTGATAGTGGTCTCGAACTCATGAACAGTGAGATCATGACCTGAGCCAAAATCAAGAGTCAACGCTTAACCGGCCGAGCCACCCAGGTGCCCCTGTGATGTTTGATTTTTATATCTGTCATTTTAATTTATGTTTTGGCTATTTCCTTTCAAATCTGATTTTGTCTTTATAAAGGGTTTAGTTTTTATTTTTTTTAACATTTTATTATTCTTTTTAAAGTTTATTTATTTATTTTGAGAGAGAGAGCAGGGGAGGGGGCAGAGAGAGAATTCCTAGCAGGCTCCACACTATCAGCACGGAGCCTGATATGGGACTTGAACTCATGAACCGTGAGATCATGACCTGAGCTGAAATTGAGAGTTAAGGATGCTTAACCACTCACACCAGTCAGAGTGGCCAAAATGAGCAAATCAGGAGACTATAGATGCTGGCGAGGATGTGGAGATACGGGAACCCTCTTGCACTGTTGGTGGGAATGCAGATTGGTGCAGCCATTCTGGAAAACAGTGTGGAGGTTCCTCAAAAAATTAAAAATAGACCTACCCTATTACCCAGCAATAGCACTGCTAGGAATTTACCCAAGGGATACAGGAGTGCTGATGCATAGGGGCACTTGTACCCCAATGTTTATAGCAGCACTCTCAACAATAACCAAATTATGGAAAGAGCCTAAATGTCCATCAACTGATGAATGGATAAAGAAATTGTGGTTTATATACACAATGGAGTACTACGTGGCAATGAGAAAGAATGAAATATGGCCTTTTGTAGCAACATGGATGGAACTGGAGAGTGTGATGCTAAGTGAAATAAGCCATACAGAGAAAGACAGATACCATATGGTTTCACTCTTATGTGGATCCTGAGAAACTTAACAGAAACCCATGGGGGAGGGGAAGGAAAAAAAAAAAAAAAGAGGTTAGAGTGGGAGAGAGCCAAAGCATAAGAGACTCTTAAAAACTGAGAATAAACTGAGGGTTGATGGGCGGTGGGAGGGAGGGGAGGGTGGGTGATAGGATTGAGGAGGGCACCTTTTGGGATGAGCACTGGGTGTTGTATGGAAACCAGTTTGACAATAAACTTCATATATTGAAAAAAAAAAGGATGCTTAACCAAGTGAGCTGCCTAAGCACCTCTAGTTTTTATTTTTATTTACTTTGTTATTTTAGGGGGAGAGGGGCAGAGAGAGAGAGAGAGAGAGAAAGAAAGAAAGAAAGAGAATCCCAAGCAGGCTCCATGCTCAGGGGCTTGATCTCATGATCCTGGGATCATGACCTGAGCTGAGATCGAGTTGGACGCTTAACCAACTGAGCCAACCAGGCACCCCAGGATTTAGTTTTAATTATCTTTATCTTTTCAAAGACAAAATTAAACCTGGGTTAAGTTACCATAATGCCTTTTAAGGAATTTAAGGGGGGGGTTAGTACGTTTGTCCCCATTCCTCCCTGTCTGGTTTTGTTCATCTAATCATGTGTTTGAAATCCCATCATTCATTTATTCACTCATGTTCTTTTACATTGTATCGTTCATCCATCTCTTTAAAAAAAAAATGAAATGTTTGTAATTAGTTTTACAGCCAAATTTCAAGCTGTCAGGTGCTCTTCTGCGCGCTTAAATCAGTCTAAGCTCACTGCCACTCTATTACACACTCATTAAGCTCTTGCTTTTAATATGTGGTACCTTAAGGAAGGTTATTGTGGTGTTAAGGGTTTTGAGACTGTTTATACTTGAGAATGTATTTCTCGTGTTTTTTTTTGTTTTAAAATTTTTTTTTTTAACATTTATTTATTTTTGAGACAGAGACAGAGCATGAACAGGGGAGGGGCAGAGAGAGAGGGAGGCACAGAATCTGAAACAGGCTCCAGGCTCTGAGCTGTCAGCACAGAGCCTGACGTGGGGCTTGAACTCACGGACCGCGAGATCATGACCTGAGCCGAAGTTGGCCGCTTAACCGACTGAGCCACCCAGGAGCCCCTCAGTTTCATCATTTATAAAGAAGGAGCCACCTAGGCGCCCCTATTTCTCGTGTTTTTAATGTGAATGACCCCTCATCTGACTATGGAGTTATTGGGCTCAGCCTTCAGTCGTCAAGGCTCTGTAGGTATTACTTGGTCTCTTATTGTTTGTCGTTATGGAGGAGTCTGAGACCAACCAGATTTTTGAACTTGAGAGAAACTCTTAACTTATGAGGTTACTGTTTACTTTTCAGGCTTGAAATTCCTTTGAAGTTATGTCTAGGTGGGATTCTCTCTTTTAAAAAAAGTAAGAGCCTTTTATTTTGAGATAATTTTACAGAAAAGTTATAAAGATGGTGCTGAGAGTTCCTTCCCCCAGGTTTCCTTGATGTTAACATTTTATGTAACCATGGTACAATGATCAAAACTAAGAAAATGACACAAACATTTTATTCAGATTTTCTCAGTTTTTCCATTAATGCCCTTTTTCTGTTCAAGGATCTGATTCAGGATGCCATTTTGTATTTAACATGTTAAATGTTAGCATGTCTCCTTATATCCTACCGTCTGTAACGGATCCTTAGTCTTTCCTCAGTCTTTCCTCATCTTCCATGCATGACCTTGACACTTTGAAGAGTACCAATGCAAGTCTTTTATAGAATGTCCTTCAGCTTTGGTTTGTTTGATGTTTTCTCATGATCAAACTGAAGTTACAGCTTTTGGGGAAGAATGCCACAGAAGCGATGTGCCCTGCTCAGTGCGTGATACAGGGTACATGATATCAGTGTCTTGTCACTGGTACTGTTAACTGAGATCACTTGATTATAGTGGTATCTGCCTGGTTTCCCCACTGTAAAGTTACTGTTTTTCTGTTTATACTTCGTATTCATTAGAAAGGAGTCACCAAGTCCAGTCCATTGAAAGGCACCTCTTGAAGGGAAGGGTATCAAAGAGTTTGAGGACATATATATTAAAACTATCACAGTATTAATAAATATTTGGGGAAGATGCTGTGAGGCTATGCAAATATCATATTTCTCCTTAAGCTTTTGCCCATTGATTTTAGTATTCATTGGTAGGTCTTTCCTGCAGTAATTATTACTGTGGTTCAATTGCCTAATGGTGATTATTTCCCTCATTCCTACCATATTTAACACATAGAAATCTTCTGTAACAAACAATTGTTCCTTCTCATCCATTTATTTATTTACTTATATCTGTATGGATTTGTGACTATTCTTTGGGTTTCATGTCTTTAAAAAAATTGTCTGAAGGGGCTTCTGGGTGGCTCAGTCGGTTGAGTGGCAACTTCTGCTCAGGTCATGATCTCACGTTTCATGAGTTCGAGCCCCACGTTGGGTTTGCTGCTTTCAGTGTGAAGCCTGCTTTGGACCCTCTGTCTTCCTCTCTCTCTCTGCTCCTGTCCCACTTGCACTCTCCCTTAAAAATAAACATTAAAAAGAAAAAAGAAAAAAAATTGAAATATAACACAATTGTCAGATTGAGGTTTTTCTTCTCTTTTTTTTAAGATCAGGAAAGCTTTCTTCCTGAATGTCATTCATTATTCCTGTTCTAGCTACTGATTTTCATTTTGAGGAATTCCCATTATATGAAGATTAACTCTCCTGAAGGCATTTTTTTATAGAAGATTGTCTTTTATTTTTATTTAATATTTTTTTATTTTTGAGAGAGAGTGAGAGACAGAGTGAGCAGGGGAGGGACAGAGAGAGAGGGTGACACAGAACCTGAAGCAGGCTCCAGACTTTGAGTTGTCAACACAGAGACTGACGTGGGGCTTGAACTCACAAACTATGAGATCGTGACCTGAGCTGAAGTTGGACACTTAACCGACTGAGCCACCCAAGGCACCCCTATAGAAGATTTTTTAAACAAAATTTTACAATACTAAATTATAACCATTATCTTCCCTTTTTCTCATTCAGATTTTTTTGTCTTATGCATTTTCTTTTTAAAATTTTTTTTGTAGACATTAAAATATATATCAAAAACACCATGCAGGCACCAGAGTCCTGAGATTGTCAGAGAGTTTCTCACAGCAATGAAAAGCCACAAGTTGACCAAGTAAGTAAAAATTATTTTAACTAGGAAAAGTGTGACACATAATGAAAATGATAGCTTACAAAAACCATCCTTAGCATTGGTGTATTTCTATTTAGTTGGGTTTTGAATCATAATTAACACGCAGTGCTCTTTTACAGTAGGATCATGGTATCATAGACCAGACAGCTAAGACTTAGACACAAGTGTCTTTCTAGAGCCAGAAACAGAATGTAAGGTAAAAAATCTTTCTTTGTTTTTTGTTGTTTTTTGAATCCCAGTTCTATGAGCTGCCCCATAACCCCTTTCCAGCACTCAGGCCAAATTGGTTAGAAATGAAGTTCACAGATTACAGTGCTCTTTATAAAGTTGATCAGTTAAGTCATTTGTCATTTGTGTTTACTTGGGGCAAAAATGGGTTGATAATATTGTCTTCCAGGGGCTTGATTACTTTTCCTGGTTACTTTCTTTCTTTCTTTTTTTAAATAGGAATTATAAACATCATTAAAAATTGGATTAAGATTAGTTTATATGAGAAGAATACTAGCCCTAGTCTTTTAGAATTAATACCAGAGCCGATAAATCCCAAAAGCCGTTGTCATTCATTCAGGATAATTAATAATTTTCTTTTGAGGGAAACATTGGTGTTATTTCAGACACACGGGGGCTACACTGTCAATAAACTAAGTGACTTCTCTTGCCTCTCCAGGTGAACTCTGAAGGCAGTCATCTTTCAAATGTGTGTTTGTGTGTATATACTTTGTTTTTTCACTTGTGGTAAAATTTATCATCCTAACCACTTTTAAGTGTGTAGTTCATTAGTGTTAAATATATTCACATGTTGTGCAGCCAGTATCCAGGAGTTTTTAATCTTACAAAACTGGAACTCTGTACCAATTAAATAACTCCCATTTCTTCCTCACCCCAGCCCCTGACAATCACTGTTCCATTTTCTGTTTGTATTCTTTTTCAAGATTATTTGGATTGTTTAGGGTCCCTTGGGATTTCCGTATGGCTTTTTCTATTTCTGCAAAAAATGTTATTGGGATTTTGATAGGGATTATGTTGAATCTGTAGGTTGTTTTTGGATAGTATTGACATCTTAACAGTGTAAAGTTTTGCAGTCCACAAACATGGGATTTCTTTCTGTTTATGTCTTCTTTAAATCTTTCAGCAATATTTTATAGTCTTCAGTATACAAATCTTTTACCTCCTTGGTTAAGTTTATCCCTAATTATTTAATTTTTTTCAGTGCTGTTGTAAATGGAATTGTTTCTTAATTTCTTTTTCAGATTGTTCATTATCAGTGTATAGAAACACAACTGGTTTTCATGTGTTGATTTTTGTATCCTGTAACTTTGCTGAAATTGTTTATCAGTTCTAACAGTTTTTTGTTGCATCTTTAGGCTTTTCCACCTATATCATAGTGTTGTTGTCTGTGAACAGAGATAATTTTACTTCTTTTTCAGTTTGCATGCTTTTGTGTCTTTTTCTTGTTTAATTCCTCTGGCTAGGACTTCCAGTAGTATGTTGAATAGAAGTGGTGAAATCAGGGACGCCTGGGTGGCTCAGTTGGTTAAGCGTCTGACTCTCTTTCGGTTCAAGTCATGATCTCGTGGTTCGTGAGATTAAGCCCTATGTCAGGCTCTGCACTGATTGCCTGAAGCCTGCTTGGGATATTCTCCCTCTCCCTCTCCCTCCCTCCCTCCCTCCTACCCTCTGTCTTTCTCTCTCTCTCTCTTTCAAAATAAATAAACTTCAAGAAAAAAGTGTGAAAGCAGTCATCCTTGTCATCTTTCTAATCTTAAGAGAAAAAGCTTTCAAACCCTTGCACCATTGAATAGATGTTACCTGTGGGTTTTTTGTATGTGGTCTTTGTTATGTTGACGTAGTTTCCTTCTATTCCAAGTTTGCTGAATATTTTTATCATGCAAGGGTATTGAATTGTGCCACATGCTTTTTCTGCAACAACTCAGCTGATTAGGTGGTTTTTTTTCCTTCAGTTTTTAGTGTGATACATTACACTGATGGATTTTCACGTGTTGAGCAGTTCTTGCGTTCCATGAATTAATCCCACTTGGTCATTGTGTGTAATTCCTTAATATGCTGGTTGGGTTAATATACTGTTGAGGATTTTGCACTAACTTAAGAGATACTGGTCTATAGTTTTCTTGTGGTGTCTTTATCTGGCTTTAGTATCAGGGCAGTCTTGGCCTTATAAAATAGAAAGTGTTCCGCCTGCTTTAATATTTTAGAGGAGTTAGAAGATTTGGTGGGGTTTTTTTTGTTGTTTATTTTTTTAATATTTGACACACTGTATTCTTTATTTATTTTAAGTAGGTTCCACGCCCAATGAGGGGCTTGAACTCACGACCCTGAGATCAAGGGTTGCATGCTGTACCAACTGAGCCAGCCAGGTGCCCCTGAGAAGATTTGGTGGTAATTCTTGGTTAAATGTTTGCTAGAATTCACCTGTGAAACCATCTTGTCCTGGACCTACCTTTATTTGAGGTTTTAGATTATTCATTAAATCTCCCTACTACTTATAGGTCTGTTGAGATTTTTTATTTCTTCATTGAGTCTTGGTAAGTTGTGTCTAGGACCATATGTATGTATTTTTGAGGGAAGATTATTTACTTGTTACCCAAAGTCATTCTTGTTCTTTGATGTATTATAAGCTTTAAGCTTAGAAGCTTGTAATGTTTGGGGGGGTTGGGGTCAGAGAAGATCTTCCTTATTAAAAGCCAGTATGAATTATATCGGATGAACCAGGGAAGTTTCACGTCTCTACCTTACATTCCATTTATTGAGTCCATTTAATGTTCGTGCATTTAACACTCTCATTGAATTGTAATTTTCATAGCAGCCCAATGGACTGCTGTTATGTATAGACTCTACTGCAGATGGGGATATTTGAGTTCGTTATTTCAGCTTTCTAGTTTAACTTTGTCCTTTTTGGCTGTCTTTGCTTTTGGTTCCTGAATGATAAAGTGCTGTTGTTATTCTACCTGTTACGATGAAATCACTTCATTCCGACTGATCTAAGTAAATCAGTCTGTCACCTCTTTGAGTTCTCATTTTTTTCTCCAAACTCTTTTAGTGGGGAGGCCAAAATGCAAGAAAGTAGACTTTGTGAGAGCACCTAACGATGTAGTCAGTTGAAATTATTCCTTTAGTCTAAATGCTTTTTGGCCATTACAACCTTTAATATTGATAAAACAGATTTGAAGCAGGTTGTGTTTACAATGAAAAGAGCAGAAGCTGAATCCTCACTGGTGTTGTGGCTTTATTGCCTGCCGTTGGTACACAAATATTATGGTTAATATTTGTGGTGTTTGAAGTAGTCAGGGGTGCCTGGCCTTTTCTGGTAGCTGAAAATTATCTTAAGAAATACACAAAATCAGGGGGCCTGGGTAGCCAAGTCAGTTGAGCAGCCAACTCTTGGTTTCGGCTTGGGTCATGATCTCATGGTTTGTGAGTTCGAGCCCCACCTTGGGCTTTGTGCTGATAGTGCGGAGCCTGCTTGGGATTCTCTCCCCTTCTCTCTGCCCCTTCCCTGCTCCTTATGCTCTCTCTGTGTCTCTCTCAAAATAAACTTAAAAAAAAAAAAAAAAAAGAAGTATTCATAACCAGATGGTTCAGAAATTGGAGTTTAGCCCTGAGAATAGACTAACTTCCAATGGAAATGTTTCTATAGAATATGAGGAAAAGGGAAGGTGAGAAGACAAAGCCTAAGTGTAGGAAAAGTAAGGCTTTGGCTATTTTATATAAACTGCCTCACTTAATCCTGACAGCCAACTCAGTGTTTTGCAGATTAGTGGGCTGAGGTTGAGATAAGTTACATATGTGCCCCAGATCAGTCACAGAGTGAGTGGTACAGCTTACCCAAAGTTTCATGTTGTTTTTCTGAGAAAGCTAGTTAAGTGTGTGTATAAAGATAGTAGACCCAGTGAGCCCTGTGGTTGTCCTTGTTTGGGTGTTGAGAAGGAACTTTTTCTTCCGGGGAAAAATAACATAGCTACTCTTCCAACAGCCAGTCAAGAAAATTTTTCACTCCCAGAAATTTTAGAGTAACACTGGATTCCTATAAATATTTATTTTCAAATGATTTATCTTGTCATTAATATATAAGCAATTCATGTGTATGGCAGATCAGTTTCATCACCCCCAGAAATTATCTCATTATGTCTTTTGTAATTAATGCCTTTCCCTGTGCCCAGTGCTTGGCAGCTGATCTGTTTTTTTTCCCTATGAGTTTGCCCTTTCCAGAAATCATGTAAATGAAATAATACAGTATATAGCCTTTTGAGTGTGTCTTCCTACATTTGCATACTGCATTTGTGCTTTATCCACATTGTTGTGCATTTATTCCGTTTTATTGCTAAGTAGTATTCCAGTGTATGGATATACTGCAGTTTGTTTATTCACTAATCAATTGAAAGACATTTGAGATGTTTCCAGTTTTTGGCAATTATGCAGCTGCTGTAAACACACCATCTGTGTTTTTGTGTGAGAATAAGTTTAACTCTAAGAAACTGCCAAACTCTTTTCTAAAGTGACTACACTATTCTGCATGCTCTCTAGCCAATGTAAGAGAGTTCCATGAGTACTTGGTATTTTTAGTAATTTTTAGTTTAGCTGTTTATATTGGTTTGAAGGGGTATCTCATTGTGGTTTTAATTACATTTTCTTGGTAATGAATGAGTGTTTTATTTCACATATCTTGGATGAAATGTCTATTTAAATATTTTGCCCATTATTTTGTTTTTATTACATAATTTTGACAGTTCTTTGTATATTCTGGATATAAGTCTTTTGTTCAGTATGTAATTTGCAGATATTCTGTCCAATTTGTGGTTTGTCTTTTCATTCTCTTAACACTATCTCAGAACACAAGGTTTTGATGGAGTCAAATTTATCTATTCTTTCTTCTCTTATGCATCCTGCCTTTAATGTTTTGTGTAAAAACTGCCATATCCAGGGTTACAAAGATTTTTCTCTTGTGTTTTCTTCTAGAAATGATCCATTTGAGTTGATTTTGAGGGTATGTTGTGAGATAAGGGTTGAGATTCAGTGTGTGTGTGTGTGTGCGCGTGCGCCTGCGCCTGCAAATTTCAGTGTTTCAATAACATTTGTTGAAAAGAGCACCCTTTCTTTGTTGAATTGCCTTTGCAGTTTTGTAAGTCATCTGTTGATTCTGTCACTTCATTCTGTAATCTGTTCCATTGATCTATGTGTCTATTCTTTTGCCAGAGTCACACTGTCTTAATCACTGAAGTTTTGTAGTAAGTGTTGAAATCAAATAGTATAAGTTCTTCAACTTGGTTCTTTTCAAAATTGTTTTGGCTTTTCTGGTTCCTTTGCCTTTTTATATAAATTTTCAAATCATCTTATTGATATCTAGAACAGATCCTGCTGAGATTCTGATTGGGATTGTATTACATGTATATATCAGTTTTGAGGGAGAATTGATATAAATATTGAGTCTTCCAATCCATGAAAACAGTGTATCTCTCCATTTATTGAGGAGTTTAATTTCTTTCATCGCTGTTTTTGTGGTTCAGCATACAGGTTCTGCACAGTTTATTAGATTATACCTATGTATTTAATAATTTTTGGTGCTATTTTAAATAACACTGATTTCTAGATGTTCATTGCTAATGTAGAGAAATACACCTGATTTGTCTGTATTGATCTTATGCTGTACAACCTTGCTAAGTCCATTTACTAATACCAGGGGCTTTTTTATTTTTTAGCACGTTCCTTGTGATTGTTCTATGTAGACAATCATGGTATTTGTGGATACAGACTTTTATTTTTTTCAAATCTTTTTGCCTTTATTTCTTTTTCCTGTCTCATGCTCTGGCTAGGACCATGATGTTGATGTATGATGTTGGACAGGAGCGATAAGAGCAGACATCCCTACCTTGTTCCTGATGTTATGGGAAGGCTTTCAGTTATTTACCAGTAAGTGTGTTAGCTTAGGTTTTTCATGGATGCTCTTTACCAGGTGTAGGAAGTTCAGTTTGGTGAGATTTTTATCATGACTGGATATTGAATTTTGTCAGTTGCTTTTTCTGTGTCTGTTGAGGTGTTCATATGGTTCTTGTTCCTTAGTCTTTAAAAATGTGTCTTTTTGCTTTTTGGCTATATCTTTTCATATATTTTGCTGTAGGGATAGCAATCTATATACCTATTCGTTTACAGTCAGGATAAAGTTAGTATTTTATCACTGTCAGTAAACTATGTGTAAGACTCTTAACTTCTCCCTTTTATGTTGTATTTATTATATCTACATCATTGAAATTAGTATTTAGCTGTGTTTCAACATTTGCTTTATATACTTTTACATATTTTAAAGAATTTAGGAGGATAAAATAGTCTTTTATGTTTACCCAGAATTTTACCATTTATTTTGCTCTTTATTCATTTCTTCTTCTTTTTTTTTTTTTTAAATGTCTGTTTTTGAGAGAGAGAGCACATGACAGGGGAGGAGCAGAGAGAGAAGGGGACAGAGAATCTGAAAGCGGGCTCTGTGCTGAGCTGTCAACACAGAGCCTGACACAGGCTTGAACTCACAAACCGTGAGATCATGACCTGAGCCCAAGTCGGACACCTAACCTACTGAGCCACCCAGGCACCCCATTCTTCATTCATTTCTGAAGTTCCATTTTTATTTCTCATCATTTACTTCAGCTTGAAGAACTTCCTTTAACACTTCTTTTAGAACAAATCTGCTGCTACGAATTTTCTTAGTTTTCTTTCAATTGAGAATGTTATTTTCTTTCATTCCTGAAGGATAGTGTCATAGGTTAATTGGTCTTTTAGCACTTTAAAGATGTTATTTCAGTCTAACTATCACGATTTCTGATGAGTAATCTGTGGTCATGCAATGTGTAATGTGTTACTTTCCTCTAGCTGCTTTTAGTATTTTTTCTTTTCTCTGGTCTTCAAAAATCTGATTTTGATTTTTTTTTTTTAAGTTTATCTTTGCTGAGCTTCTTGATTACATAAATTTTTGTTTCTTACCAAATTTGTAAGGCTTTGAGCCATTATTTTGAAATATTTTTTTCTACCCCAGTCTCTTTCTCTTTTCTTTCTGGAACTCCAAAGACAACTGTTAGAACTTTAATAATGGTTCTATGGGTTCCCAAGGCTCTGTTCTTTTTTTTTTTTTTTTTTTTAATGTTTATTTATTTTTGAGAGAGACAGAGTGTGAGTGGGGGAGGAGCAGAGAGAAAGGGAGACACAGAATCCGAAGCAGGCTCCAGGCTCTCCACTGTCAGCACAGAGCCCAACGCAGGGCTTGAACTCACGAATGGTGAGATCATGACCTGAGCTGAATTTGGATGTTCAATCGACTGAGCCACCCAGGTGCCCCACAAACTTTTTATTATTTTCCAAATAATTTATATGCTTGTCACTCTTAGCTCCATAAGTGGAGTATGTCCAACCCTGTTGACACAAAAAGCTCTGGACAACAAAATGCAAATAGGGGATCAGGACTGGGGAGAAAGAAAATGATGTATTGCTTTTCCTCTAGATCTACTTTGATTGTCACTTGCAGTTTCAGCTCCACTGCACCTTGTCACATGACTGTATTTTCTTCTAATCCATGACTGTTGATGAGTAAAGACCACAGAGCAGCCCCATTCAGGGGAACCTTCTGCAGTGATAGAAATATACCTCTGGTCTGTCCTATACAGTAGCTTTTAGCCACTTGTAGCTGTTGCTCATTGGAAATGTGGCTTGTGCAAAGGAGGAACTGCATTTGTAGAGTCATTTAATTTTAATTAAATGTAGGTATGAGTAGCCGTGTGTAGGCGGTGGCTGACATTATAGCAGGATTCTCTCACAGAGAGTCTTGACACCGAGGCTTTTCTTTCCAGGAAGCAACTTTATTCCTGCCAGCACTGCTCAGTTGGGTTCGTACCCGAAGAACTGAGCCCCACGTGGCGTAGTTTTTTTTATATATTTTTTACTTCTTTGTCTCCCATATATGGTAACACACAAACATGCAGTCTGATTAAGTGGTCTGATGTTACATGGTCGTGGGGGATGGTGTCACATACACATATAGCCAGGTTGCCTTGAGGTTTTTTTCCTTTCCTTAGGGAGGGACCCTACCACATTCCCCCTTTTGATGCTGTTTTGGGTCAAAGAGCATCATCTTGGTTTAGAGGCTTATATTTTTATAACATCATTACATGAGTGGCTATCTTTTTTTTTTTAATCATGGCCTTAGTGAGTCTGGAGAAAGAACGTACTACCAGGGGAGCTAATAAGCAAGGTAGGATTAAGCAACCTCCCAGAATTAGGAGGATAATTTTTATGAGAGTTTTGAATCCCCCAAAAGTTGAAAACCATTTTCCAAATAACCCCCTGGGGTTTTAACCGTTTCAGGTCTGGATGGGGACATGAACAATTCTTTTTATTTGATTTGTGATCTCTTTTATGACTTTCGTTTTCCTTATTTCTCTGTAGGCAGCAGTTGCGTAGGTTAAACTTTTTACAAAGTTTTCCGTCAGAAGCAAGCAGGTAATCTAAGGCCAAGAGATTATGATAGATAGGGCATTGTGTATTTTGGCTTGCTACTTGTCTCGTAAGTTAAGAGCTCTGGCAGTTTTATTGGTTATAATTTTTATAACTGCTTGTAGTCTAATTATGCAGTTTAGCATGTAAATGGGAGTGTGGTAGCCCAAGGACCCATCCTCTGCCCGGGTGGCAGGACCACAATACTGGATTATACGCTCAGGAGGCCATTTATCGTCTTTTTAATTGCCAATTTGTAAGGCATGCTGCTTTTTTTGGAGTCTCGCTGTCCCCATACACTTGGACTTCCAAATGTTTTTCTCTGGCAAGTGGGAGCAGGAAGAAAGATGGGTGAATAGTTTCCAGCACACATGACCATGACCAGCCTGAGGGAAGTACTCTATAGGCTGTCCTTTCACATATCTAGTATAGTCCACCTGGAGTCTGCCATTTGATGGCTGCGTTGACACTGTCCCAGGCCTCTCAGAGATGAGAGAAGTTAGACAAGGGGTGGGGATCTGTCTTAAGGTGATCTGGAGTCCCCCACCATGGGGTTTTCTGGCCAGTTGAGTTATAAAATCTTTGGCATAGGCATGTTAAGTTTTTAACAGAGATGACGATGAACTTTTTCCCCACCAGGCAAGACAGTTTTTCCCAATAATTGAGCTTTTGAGGAGCCAAACCCTGGTAGTAGCACTGGGGTATTTTGTTTTACTATAAGATTGGTGGGGATCTAAATTTTCTAGTCTCTTATGGCCATTGTTTCCCCATGTTGGTACCAACGAAGTATCCTATCCACAAAAGGAAGGTGAGTGCTAACAGAAAACTCTCACCACATTTTTAGCTGGCTGGAGCAGCCTTGGCCAATCCTATGGCAAAGAGTAGAGCAAGGTGCCAGGGAAGGCTGCCTCACCCATGCTCTGATGTTCGTGTCTCCAATGGCAAAGGAGGTGGAAACACGTGTCTCCGAATCCCGGGCGTGAGCCCCCAAGTAATGGAGAAGGATTCTTGCACAGAGAGTTGTGACACCGAGGCTTTTCTTTCCAGGAACCAACTTTATTCCTGTCGGCACCACCCAGTTGGGTTCACACCCGAATAACTGAGCCCTAAACGCCATGTGGTGTGGTTGTTTTAATATATTTTTTACTTCTTTGTCTCCCATATATGGTAACACACAAACATGCAGTCTGATTAAGTGGTCTGATGGTACAAGGCCACGAGGGATGTTGTCACGTACGCATATAGCCAGGTTGCCTTGAGGTTTTTTTTTCTTTCCTTAGGGAGGGGACCCTACCACAGCATGTCGGGCAGTGCCATTTTATAATACCTCCTTTTAATTGACTTCATCTCACAGCCATAGACAAAATTCAGTGTCCTTTACAAGTCCTTTGCTGAATGATTCTGAAGCTTGATACGTTGAACTTTTCCTGGGGGAAAAGTGGAAAGGCCATCCTCCGGTTCGGATCTCCTCTTATGCCACCTATATTCTCTCCAAGCATCCTTTAGTGGCTGAGGGTGCTTCTGGCAGCATTTCAACTCTTGTGTCATAGGCCTTGTCGTTGAAACCTCAGAACTGAGAATCTGGTTTGCTGGATTCCCAGAAATGTCTTTCCCATCAGAGCAGCCATTTTAACCAAAATGAGTCCATTGACTGGATTATTATGGAGAGGTGAGAGAGTCTGAGAATTTGGTGCCAAACACCTTTAGAAATTATGAAACCAGTGTCTTCCAAGTGTGATACAGGTAATGCCATGGTGAGTGAGATGATTTTAGGTGGTACAGTAATATAGTTTGATGTACTATTTTAATTTCATTAGTTAAACTTAGTTTAATGTGTACTTTTAAATTAATATTTGCATGGTATATCATTCTCTATTTCCTTCATATTTTATGATGGTACTTATACTCACTCAATGATACAGTCCGGGAAATGGCATGGGGAAAATAGATCACTTCCCCCCTCCACCTCCCCGCCTCCCGCCCAATTTTTTGTTGTGGTAAAATACACATAACATAAAATTTACCATTTCAACCATTTTTAGATGTGCAGTTTGGTGTATTAAATACATTCATAATATTGTGTAGCCATCACCACCATCAATCTTCATAACTCTTTTCATCTTGCAAAACTGAAATGCTATACCCATTAGACAGTAACTCCTGATTCCCCCAACCTCGTGCCTCAGCCACTGGTTTCACATCCTAAAATTATAAGACTTTAATTTGAGTTTATACTAGTTTAACTTCAATAACATACAAAAATTCTGCTCCTTCCCCATCCTTTTCAGTTGCTGATATAACAGAATCACATCTTTGTACATTATATGCCCCAAACATAAACTCATAAGTATTTTAAATCATCTTGAATTTTGTAGAAAGCAAAAAGTGGAGTTACAAACTGCTGCTACCATAATACTAGCTTTTATAATTGTCCATGTGTTTACCTTTATGAGGTTCTTTCATTGTTAATGCAGCTTTGATTTACTGTGTAGCCTTTCACTTCATACTGCACAACATTGTTGAGTGATTCTTCCAGGGTAAGTCTGGTTTACTTAGCATTTGTTTCACAGGAAATGTCTTAATTGTTTCTTCAGTTTTGAAGGATAGTTTTTCTGGATATAGGATTCTTACTCGAGAGTTCTTTTTGTTTTAGCACTTGGAATATTTTGGCCCATTGCCTTCTGGCCTTCAAAGTTTCTGATGAGAAATCAGCCCTCTCTGGCTTCAGGAAGCTGTATGCAAGCTGCTGCAGGAACGCAGATGCAGCCATTCCAGTAGAATTGGAGGATGGGTAGCTGGCACTGTGCCAAGGTCTGAAATCGACCAAAATTAAGTTTACTTTCCAAGCCTTAGCCTGGAAGTTGTAAGCTTTAACGGGCTCCAGAATTCCAAAATAGTTACATCAGACAGATCCTACCAGTACAGGTGTTGTCTAGATGGGGAGACAGATTCCTGGTACCTTCTTAGAATCATCTCTGTTCTTTTTCTTTTTTTCTTTTTTTAATTGAGGCTTTATATTTTTACATCACTTTTAGGTTAACAGCAAAATTAAGGGGAGATACAGAGATTTCCCATATACCCCTTCCTCAACAGGTGCATAGCCTCCCTCCCATTATCAACATCCGCCATCAAATTGGTAAATGTTACAATCGATGAACCTCCATTGACACATCAATATCACCTAAAGTCCATAGTTTACATTGGGGTTCACTCTAAGAGTTACACATTCTGTGTGTTTGGACAAATGTATAATGACTTGTATCCACTGTTGCAGTGTCATATAGAGTGTTTTCATTGACCTAGAAATCCCCTGTGCTCCACCTATTAATCCCTCCCTCCCCACACATAACCCCTGGTAACCACTGTTCTTTTTACTGTCTCCGTAGTTTTGCTTTCAGAATGTCATGTAGTTGGAATCATACAGTATATAGTTTTTTTCAGATTGTCTTCTTTCACTTAGTAACATGCATTTTAAACTTCCTCCATGTCTTTTTATGGTTTCAAAGCTCATTTCTCTATAGCAGTGAATAATATTCCATTGTCTGAATGTACCACAGTTTGTGTATCCATTACCCACTAAAAGACATCTTGGTTGCTTCCAAGTTTGGGCAGTTATCCAAAAATCCTGGTATAAACAT
The DNA here is from genome assembly GCF_014898765.1 of Herpailurus yagouaroundi. Taxonomy (NCBI): domain Eukaryota; kingdom Metazoa; phylum Chordata; class Mammalia; order Carnivora; family Felidae; genus Herpailurus; species Herpailurus yagouaroundi. The sequence continues at coordinate 15,783,547 of NW_024412447.1, read as the reverse complement.
TTGTATGCAGAGTTTTTTGCCGATGCAAGTTTTCAGCTCCTTTGGGTAAATACCAAGGAGTGCGGTGGATTGATGGTAAGACTATGGCTAACCAAGACTGTCTTCCAAAATGGCTGTATCTTCATCCTCACCATCAATGAAAGAGTTTCTCTTGGCTCCAGTCCTCACCAGCATTTGATTGTTAGTGTTATGTTAGTGTTCTGGTGATGTTAGTGTTCTGGATTTTGGCCATTCTAATTAGATGTGTAATGTCTCATTGTAGCTTGCATTTCCTTAATGACATAATGTGGAGCATCTTTTTGCATGCTTCTTTGCCATCTCTGAATCTTTTTAATGAGGTATTTGTTCAGGTCTTAGCCATTTTTCAATTGGGCTTTCTTATTGTTAAGTTTTAAGAATTTGTTGTATGTTTTGGACATCAGTACTTTATCCTGTCTTTTGTAAATATTTTCTCCTAGTCTGTGGTTTGTTTTCTCATTTTTCTGATGTTGTGTTTCACAGAGCGAATGTTTTTATTTAATTTTAATGAAGTCCAGTTTATTAATTATTTCTTTCATGGATCATGCCTTTGGTGTTTTAGCTGAAAAGTCATCACCAAATTCAAGATCATCTAGGTTTTTTGCTGCGTTATCTTCTAGGACTGTTTATAGTTTTGCATTTTACATTTAGATCTAGTCTAACGGTCTATAGACCATTTTTGTCTAGCTGGTGGAGAGGCAGATTCCTGGTTCTTCCCGCTCTGCCATTTTCCCTGAATCCTCTCTGTTCAGTTTCTTTTTTTCCTTTCCCTCCCCCTCTTTGTTGTTCAAACAAGATACTTCATACTGATCTAAGTTCACAGACTCTTGTGTCATCTCCATTTTGTTCCTAAGCCCGGCCAGCAAATTTTTTATTTCATGCATTATGTTTTTTAGTTCTAAAATTTCCGTTTGTTTATTGTTTATAATTTTTGTCTCCTGAGGACTTCTAATATTCCATTTATTTTAAGAATATTATTATAATAGTTACTTTAAAGTCTTTGATAATTCCAGTGTATGGGTTATTATAGGTTTGGTATCTGTTGATTATCTTTTCCCTCGAGAATGAGTTGTATTTTCTTCTCATTGAGGTAATTTTCTATTATATCCTGGACTTTTTGAATATCATATTGTTTAGACTCTGGGTCCTGTTACAAGCCTCTGGGTAATGTTGCTTTTTTGTTGTTGTTTCTTTTAGCAGTCCATCAACCCAGTTAGGTTCACACCTCAAGTCTCTTGCCTTCATGGGTGAGGATTTCAGTGTCAGTTTAGTTTTTAAGACCTTTGATCTGCTGCTTTAGATCTTTTTTGCAAATGAGACGAGTGGTGGTTTAACTTGTTCACTCCTCAGGGAAGAGCTGAGGCTGAACCTAGGGTTTGTGCTGATGAATGTTCAAACTTAGGAGAATCCTCTTCTCTAGGTCACTTCTCTGGCGTTGCCGCCATGCTCTCTGACCTACTTGAGCCCCCTCTTTTGGTTCTCTGGCCACAGTACTGGATTTCTCTCAAAGTTTTAGCTGCCCACATACAGTTGTTACTGGTGTTACTTTTGGGGCAAAGCAGGAAGAAATAAAGAGGAAGGAGGGGGAGATATTAGTTGGCACTCTGGAACATTGGGACTACCTGGCTACCTTCACTGCCAGGCCTCCCTGAGGAGTTGCCCTCGTGTTGTGAATTTCAGATTACTAGGTTGCAGGGGCCCCTTTTTCCAGTCTTATGGCTGGAAAGATGGAATTTCTCTTGGAGTTTCAGCTGCTTGTGGAGCTACTGCCATAGTTCTGAGGATCAAGGCTGTGAGAGAAAAGAGAAAACAAAGCGGAAGAAACTCACAGCCACCCGCCACACCAGCTAGCCCTTCAAGTTTTGTTTCTCTACCTGGCCCACCTACTTCTGTATACTTTTCAGAGTCCTTAGGTTATTCCTTTTGTAGTCTGTCCTGTTGTTTTTTTTCTTTTTCTTTTTCATTTTTTGTTATGATCAGCAGAAAGATTGGCTTTAGTGGTCTCATTCTATCTTGTCTATAACACAAGTCCTGATTATTGATTTTTAAGATCTCTTCTTAGCTGTTTATCTAGTCTGGTGTGTTGTTTCCCCATCCCTACTTCTTTTCTGCTACAAAAATGTACCTGGCTACCATTTGAGATACCCATAAATGAGGTGCCTGGCTGGCTCAGTAGAGCATGTGCCTTTTGATCTCGGGGTCATGAATGCAAGAGTTGGGCATAGAGTTTAATCTTTAAAAAAAAGAAAAGAAAGAAATGCACAAATGGCAATTGTCTTGCAAGCTGATTCATGATTGGACATAATCTATGTAAATTTAAAACAGATTGTAATATTCAGAGAAGTGTCTTTTTTTCCATTTGTGATTGCCTTTCATTAAATGGTGTATTACTGGGACAGATCATGTGCCAGGGTTTTTGCATAGGTTATCAATGACTGCAAGAAGCAAAAGCTGCAGGCAGTGTTGTTCTACAAACAACCAGTAGAGGGGGCTGACAGGCTTCTTTCTCTGTAGCTGGGGCTTGACTCCTGGAGACAGTAATCAACCATTGCAGCCCTTTGGCTTTCATTGGCCTGAGTACTTAGGACTCAGGCTTGCCATATGCCGTGGAGACCTGGACTATCTTATGCTAGCCAGGGTGGTTTAAAACAAGAATCACATTTGTAACAGAAACTGCTTAAGTGCTTTTTAATCCTTACATCTGCATATTCTCTACTAGTAGAGTTTTTCTCTACTATTCTCTCAGGGAGAGGAGATTCAAGAGAATAGCCTTGAATTGTCAAGTTCTCATGGTCCAAAACTGAGCTTTATTAATTTAAATACCTCCACTACTAGAGTCCTTGGGGACATAGAAGGAACCATGTTTTATTTTACTTCATAGCTTTATTCAGCAAAATGATAGTAGTGAGACTCAACTTGAAGTCACTTTAAAACCAAGTCCTATGTTATTTTCTTTTTTTTTTATTTTATTTTTTAGTGTTTATTTTTGAGAGAGAGAAACAGTGCGAGTGGGGAGGGCAAGAGAGACAGGGAGACACAGAATCCGAAGCAGTCTCCGGGCACTGAGCTGTCAGCACAGAGCCTGATGCAGGGCTCAAAGCCATGAACTGCGACATCATGCCTTGAGCCAAAGTTGGACGCTTAACCGACTGAACCACCGAGGTGTCCCAAGTCCTATGTTGTTTTCTATAGCATGGTTACCTCACCCAAAGCATTTGGTTCCTTAATAATTTAATTTTTGCTTGAGGCATTTAGTTCTTTTTTAAATTTTTTTTATTAAAAAAAATTTTTCTTTAATGTTTATTTTTGAAAGAGAGAGAGAGTGGGGGAGGGGCAGAGAGAAGAAGACACAGAATCTGAAGCAGGCTCTAGGCTCTGAGCTGTCAGCACAGAGCCCGACGTGGGACTCGAACTCATGGACCACGAGATCATGACCTGAGCCAAAGTTGGATGCTTAACTGACCGAGGCTCCCCAAAGCGCCTGGCTTGCAGCCCCAGGTCTCATCCTGAGATCCTCTCCCTAAGATGTACAGCTATGTCCGCCAGGAATAGAAGAAGAACTTGCCGTTGAGACTCAGCTTAGGTAGGTTTGTAAATAACTTTGAGTCCCTAAAAGGAACTCTTCTGTACACAGATTACTCTTGGTGTTTGGCAATGTATTTGGGAAATGTACTTCTAGCCAGCAAAGCTCAGAGTAGATGGATGGGTTGTCAGGTTTCCCTAGTTTCTGGAGTTAGCTTGTCTGCTTTCAAAGCATGAAATCCTGCCCCAGGTCTTCCCAGTGATCAACAGTTTAACTTCTTCTGAAAGTCAGACCTGCCTTAGCTCTTTCTTTAATTATCCTCTACATACATCGATCTCATGGCAGCTTTGTCTCTGTTTTGGGGGATACAAAGATGAATGCAATATAAGGCATAGTAGGGATGACGCTCAGGTTTCTGGACTGGGTGTTTGCTTCTTTACCAAAGTGAAAAGTACAGAAAATGGAGCTGGTTTGTTGGGTAGGACAGACCACTTTGGGATGTGCGGAGCTTGAAATGTGTCTGAGGTATTTTAGGTGGAGACGTTGAGGTGGCATTTGGTTACAGAGATCTGGAGCTCAGATCACATAACATGAAAACACAGACTTATTGGCTAAAGTCTATAGTAGGGGGCACGATTATGAGGTTTGGATGAGGAACTCAGTAAGCGGTCAGGTGAAAAATGGCACCATGGAAATGTTACAGAAGAAAAAACCTAGAAAGAGATGAAGGAATAGTCAGACATGAGAATCAGAAAAGAATGGTGTCGTGGAAGCTGCAGGGGTAGATAATTTTAAGGAGGGAGTGATCAACCATGTTAGATATGGCAGAGACAAGGTCGAAGGAGCATCCCCCTAGAGTTGTCAATATGGAGGTCATCAGGCCCTTTAGCAAGAACAGTTTTGGTGATCAGTTGGGACAGGAGCTAAAGTGCCGTGAGTTGAAAAGTGAAGGGGAGAAAGTAGAGACAATAAAAACTGGCTTGGTGATGATGTGAGGGGGATGTTTGTAACCCCCATCCCTTCACACTGGAACCTGTAGTGAGTGTGGTTCTGTGGTTTTGCTCCTGCAGTGTTCAGCTCTTTGGATGTAGGAGCAGAGAACTCGCTTGGTTGGTTTAACCCCACTTCTGCTTCACTGAGAAAATTATCCAAAATGAACTCCTTTCCCTTCAGATCCCCTCAAATTTGCATTTTCTTTTCCACATTGCTGCGGTGTCAGTGGAACGTGAGTCCCTTGGCTGAGACTTTCAACTTTGTTTTTCCCTTTCACTCCTATAATTTTGGTCTCTCCTTATGCTTGTCTCCTTAGCTGGCAAACATGTTCTGGGGCCCCCCAGAACCTACCCTTCTCAGGCTGTAACTGCTTTTTTACTTCCACCTGTCAAGAGGTTATTTTGGTCTGTGATGTGGAGCAGAACCAGACCCGTGGCTGTTGTGAACAGCAGAGGTCAGTCTCTAACAGCCAGCTAATCTGTGCAGCCTCGTGGGAATCGAGCGTGGCCTCAGACCTTGCGTTCTCCTCGGGCTACACCTGTAGTGATGCTTCATCTGACTACTCGGAGCTGTGTTGTTTGAGCTTTGTGCATCCAGGAGCTGCTGCAGTCCCCACTACATCAGCTGCTTTTCCTGACCACACTGTGGCTTTTGGCCCTTTAGGTTCCACAGCCCCTGTGGCTTATTATCCGCTTGCTCCCATCTGTCTGCCTGATTCAACAGTGCCGGTGGAAGGAGCATATTTTGCAGGTACCAGATTCAGAGCTGGGGCTGCTGCTGGCAACATTCCTCCTCCACCCCCAGGATGCCTTCCCAGTGCTGCTCAGACTTCTTCATGGTGGCATAAATGGTGGCTCCAGCATCTGGTGAGGAACCAGTCCACTGCTATGCCAGGAAAGACAGCACAGATCATATGAACCTCATGTTTCACTTTAGACACATGTTGGGTGTCTTTCTGGTGCTCAAACTTTTGGGCACTTTTCAGATTCAATCAGAGAGCACTTAATGGTAGCGGTACCTCTGTGAAGCATTTTGATGTAGAGGAGGTAGCCATTCATAAAAAAACATGGGTAGAGCAGCCCTAAGGATCTTCCTTACATTCCTCTGGAGTTATACGGTATCATGCTGGTCTTTGCTTTTAGTAATGATATACCAAATTAGGTTTGCAGGGAACTTTCATCTTCCTGAGAATTAAAGTTGCCAAATTACTCTGATTGGTCTTTCGTCTCCTTTAAGTCTTTGATTTATACTACATGTTATAAATGAAACGTGTTAGTTGTCTGACTTTGCCTGTCCATCCTTTGCTCCACATCCCACCCTCAAACCTAGTCTTCCATTCCCTCCTGCCCATCTCCATTGAATCAGTGTTGTAGAACAGAAAGCCAGTCGGGCTAACTTCCTTCTCTCTCGCACATGTCACTTGCCATCTTTTAACTGGTCTTTCACAAGGATCCTCTGAAAAACCCTCTGTGCCCCAAGCACAGACTCCATTGCTTTTACTTTTGCATCTGCCTCTTGGACCCTCCTCATATGTTGTTTCATCAGACACAGACCAAATCTAAATTTGCTTTGGTGCCAGAAGAGCTGAGGTTCGTTTGAACAAAGAATATCAATACAAACTGTACTGAAAACAACAGTTCATTTAAAATCTGAGGGGCAGTGGAGAGGATGCCTTTCAAAAGCCTAATAGCTTTCAAGTCAAATATAGGGGAGTTTTCAGATCAAAATTTCGTTCCCATTTGTTGTTAGATTGCCTGATGCTGCCACTTAGGGCTCCCAAAAATTTCTAAGCTGCATTAACGGGGTCATTATCGTAAATGCCTCACTTCCAAGTGACTTGATTCTGGTGAAGTCTCATTAGGATTAAGAATGTTTGAATTGTGGGGCGCCTGGGTGGCTCAGTCAGTAGAGCATCAGACTTCGGCTCAGGTCATGATCTTGTGGTCTGTGAGTTAGAGCCCCGCGTTGGGCTCTGTGCTGACAGCTCAGAGCCTGGAGCCTGCTTCATGTTCTATGTCCCCCCTCCTTCTCTGCCCCTCCCCCACTCATGCTGTCTCTCTCTGTCTCTCAAAAATAAACATTAAAAAAAAAAAAAGAATGTTTGAATTGTTAATATTTTGTATTTTTCTGAGATTGGGTTTTATTTTAGCTTACAATTTCAGTTCATCTAAATTTTGTGTTCTGTACATGTGATGTTTGACTGTATCCATTATTATTATGGAAATTCTCAGTGTGGTGTGCTTTCCTTGTGGATTTTTTTTATATTAAAAACGTAAGATAAAGACCGTTTTTGAAGATTTTAATAAAGTGATGACACCGCATTAAACAAAAGTTTATCTTCTCCACAGTTACTCCTCAGCCCCCATAATCCAGTTGTCATCACGATCGTCATTCCACCAAACTCCTTGCACGGGCCACCAGTGCCCTCTTTTTTTGGCAAATCCAGTGGCTTGTATACAGTCAACCTACATTGTTGCTAATACCCTCTTCCTGGAACTTTTCCCTACCACCACTCTCCTAGGTTTTCTTTGTCTGTGCTCCTCCCTCCCCTCGTCCTCCACCTCCTTCCCCACCTTCTTGCCCTGACCGTTGAACAGAGATGCTTTATGGTGCTCTGTCCTGGGTCTTCACTTACTCTGTAGTTAGTTGATCTCTGCCTGTGATACCCACTCCCATGGTTTTGCCTAACTCCTTGCTAATATGTCCAGCTCTTTTTCTTTAGTTCTAGATCACACTAAGAACTAAAACTAGACAAACAGCTGGACCGAGACCTCTTTGTTCTTCCAAAACCACACAAACTCAATTCAGATTTCAAGTAATATATTTTTGCCATACAGGCTAAGAACATGACAATGAACCCTGACTCTTCTCTTTCCTTCACCCTGCTCTCACCCAGCTAAGGCAGTTGTCAGATCCTGTTGACTATACCTCGGGGTGACCGGAGCATCTCACAAGCCCAGCCTCTCATTGCCAGCCTTGCTGCCGCTACCCAACTCGCAGTTCTCACCTGCGAGCGGATCACTTCTCTCCTTGGTTCTTCCCAGTGTCCAGAGAGTCATATGCAGCCTGTTGGTAGTTGAATCCCCATGTCGTCTTGTCCTGGATGACTCAGCCTCGTGTCCCACAGCCTCTCAAGCCACCATTTCCTAAAACTCCATAATTTTTGTTCTTCTGGCCATTTACTTATGCCGTTCCTGCCCTGCCTGGCCATTTCTTCTCATCATTTGCCTAGAAAACCTTTCAGGGCCCAGGATAAGGGTTTTCTCCCATGTGAAGTCATCTTCGAGTCTAGAATAAATGTTGAGGGATTATGAGGAGTAGAACTTAACTACAAGTGCCTTAATGATGACTGCCATTTGTGGGGAAATTGCTGTGTGACAGTCATCATTTTGAATACTGAATACTAGAAGCAGATGGTTAAGAACACGAGCTTTGATGGCAGAGTCCCAGCTCTGCCATTCACTAGCTGTGTAACCTTGGGCAAGTTATTTACCATCTCAGCCTCTATTAAGTCTGAGGGTTCAATGTGCTTGCCATATGGGAAGTAAGCAATAAATGGTAGCTGCTGGCACTATAAACGGAAAGATGTTCATCCCTCCTAACCCCCTGGCGAGATATTAAGTTCTATTGTCATTCCTGTTTTACAGATGGTGAGACCGAGGCTTAGGGAGGTGGGGTAATGTGCTGCTTCCCCAAATGTGGCTGTGGGCATGTGGCTTATTCATCTGTTTATTTCACAATGTCTTTAAGGTCAATAAATATTTACGGAGTTGAATTGAAAGATGAATCTGGAGCTCCTGGGTCAGATTGAGAGGGAAATTTAGAAATTGTCACCTACAGAGGGGTGGTAATTGAAGCTGTTCTTTTTTCTTTTAAGTCCTATCACCTTTGAGAGTCCACACATTTCAACCACCTCTTTACCAATGAGCCAGCTGTTGCCTTGTAACAGGAGATAATTATTACCATCAACTGTTACTTACAGTTTTTGTTAAAATTGGCTTGTATTTGTCTTCGTTCCCCAACTGAATTGTAAACTCCTTGTGGTCAGAGGACTGTACCTTATACTACTGTGCATTAAACCCTGTTCCCTCCTAGCCCTGTTTTTTGTTTCTAAGGTAACAAGTCAAATCTGGCATTTAATATTAATCTCAAAAAGGAATTCTCGGGCATTTCTAAGTGATACCGACCAACCAAGGTTATTTTATTAATCTTTCTTTACTTTCTGTTATCTGGATTAAGAAAACATTATTTTCTTCACACTTTCCAGATAAAATTTATTAAAACCGCACCTCTGCTATTTGTTACATGTCTTTCAGTCCACACCTCTGTGATCTTTAGGATTCTAATACACATTTGTATCCTCCCAAAAGTCTCCAACATAGGCTCTCCTATTCCCATTCTCTCATTTTACAGTTGAAGAAACGGAGGGCCAAGTTCCAGGTGGTTCTCCCATTTGTTATCTGACACAGTGTTCTCTAAACAGCTTGGTCAAGACTCAAGATTTTGAGGGGAATAAGAGTTTTAAATGCTTTGTACTTTTCTTTTGACAGAGCTGAAAAGCTTCAGCTGCTGAACCACAGGCCTATGACTGCTGTTGAGATCCAGCTGGTGAGTGAAGGAGGCTTGAACGTGAGAGGATTGGTTTCTGGGTCTGAGAGGGAGGAAGGGTGATAAAGGCTGAGAACGGACAAGACTGGAACTGCCATTTCTTGAAAAGACTGCCCAAATACCCTATTTTATAAGTGAAAGGAGACCTCACCAGTTGGATCCTACTTAGTATGGACTTAGTGAAAGTAGAAGACTGGACGAAATTTAATTCTTTCCTTCGGGTTTGGGCCTGTGACTTGGCAGCTCTTTGTCTCCCTTGATGTCCTACCCCATTCTGACCACTGCTTTCCTGTAGGAGTTACTGCCAACCAGATGTTGCATAAAAACAATAGACTCACCATGACTCTGGCAGAATTTCTCTTCCCGGACTCCCACCCTTCGATCCCACTCTTCCTGTTTCTGTTCTTGGTTCACGGAGCACATGTGTACCTTCCCCACATGCTCTCTTTCTCTCTCAGCCTCCTGGCCCAGTCTCCCAAGCTAGAAACCTAGAAGACATTCTCTCCCTTTGATTCCATATGCACTTTGTCCCCAGGTTCCATTGCTCCTGTCTTGTTCTCTCTTCTCTCCCTCCGGCACTGTGTTAATTTCTGTCATTTCTCAGTGCGGCTCTTGGAGTTGTTCTCTCATCTTCCCTGTCTCAGCCTGCCCCCTCCAACCCACCTTCTACATCACTTTTTTTTTTTAACTTTTTTTTTATTTTATTTAAAAAAAAATTTTTTTTTCAACGTTTATTTATTTTTGGGACAGAGAGAGACAGAGCATGAACAGGGGAGGGGCAGAGAGAGGGAGACATAGAATCGGAAACAGGCTCCAGGCTCTGAGCCATCAGCCCAGAGCCTGACGCGGGGCTCGAACTCACGGACCACGAGATCGTGACCTGGCTGAAGCCGGACGCTCAACCGACTGCGCCCCTATTATTTTATTTTTTGAGACAAGGAGAGACAGAGCATGAACAGGGGAGGGTCAGAGAGAGGGAGACACAGAATCTGAAACAGGCTCCAGGCTCTGAGCTGTCAGCACAGAGCCCAACGCAGGGCTCGAACTCACGGACCGCGAGATCATGACCTGAGCTGAAGTCGGCCGCTTAACCGACTGAGCCACCCAGGGGCCCCTCTACATCACTGTTAAAACCACACACTTGATCATCTTGTTTCCCTGCATAAGATCATTCATTGGAGCCTCATCACTTGCACTGTCTGCACGGCAGTCACAGTATCAAGGTCTAGAATTATGCAAGGCAGCAAGAGTAGAAGCCACACGTGGTATAAGGAGAATGTGAAAATGAGGCCCAGTGAGACAAACCGCGTGGTTGCTGTATTAATTGGTGTGCGGGGGCAGTTTCCCTCTCCTGTAGAGGGCAGAGAGGATCGTTAAGCTACAACTATTAGGCCATTTAACTGCCAGTAAAAAAAAACAAAAAAAAACTGATTGGAGAATTAACAAATAGGAACAAAGGAGTTTGCAGAGTCAGTTTTAGAAGTACTTAACTTTGTCAAATTTGCTTCAGAAAAGTGTGGAAGAAAGTAGCCAGAAATACCTATGATGTTTAGATTGCTTTAAAAGAACCTTATTTTTAAAGGGTCATGGGTTATTTAATTTTGGACTAAAACTTTTATTGACTTCCCAGTGTTGTTTCTGTCCTTGAAAATGCACCCAAAATTAAATTAGAAAAATTCCTTCCATAAAGGGTGACTTTCTGGGGGAACTGGCCTTTAGGCTAAAAAGAGATCTTTTCTTTTTTTTTTTGTACCCTTATTCTGGTGCTTTCGACTATGTTGGAGATTCAGCTTAGAAAAGAACAAACAAATCAGCAAGAAACTAATCCGTGTCCCTCTGGGTTAAAGATCACATGTCGTGTCTCCTCCAACTTTAATCAGCAACATATGTTATTCATGGCTTAATGACAGATGGAGAGAGAAGATGAGGAGGGTTAGCGTGACCTCATCTCAGAGCCAGTAGAAAGCTCTATCATTACTTGGGACGATTAGCTGTTATTGAGAGTGCCTGCTATATGCCGGGGCTTTGTGTAGGTCACCTTTAACACCCTCACCATAGTCTTGGCTAACGAGTGGCTAATTGGGTCTGATTCAGAAGGCTTACTTTTTCCTCCAAGCCATATGCTTTTTACAGGGTGAGAAGAAAGATGTGTGTGGCGTCCACTCAAATGTTTATTCTCTTCTTTTCACAGATAGGTAGTAGGTCTTGATAAAAACTATGTATATTTCCAGCGGTTGGACCATTTTGTAACCAGATTTTCCCCAGCCTGGAATTTGGCCACAAAGGGTACAAAAACATTTACCACGGCTTGTAGCAGTATCTCTTCTCACAAGAGGAGGATAAGAAATGAGGTCTTCACACCGAGTGGAAAGTGCAAAGGACTTGAGAATTTCTCTGCATTAACTTTACAGCCATTTATTCTCCCTGCATCCAGAAGTAATGTCAGCATCCACCATTTGTTAGTATTCAGTTTTGGAGGCTGAGGCTTCTTTTAGTTATACCTCAGCCATGGTTTGTTGTGATCCTCAGATCCACAGACCTGCTATCTGGGAGGAAATGAGGAAGCCACCAGCTTCTGTGATTTCTGCCATGCCCTGGTGTGTACATTTATTCAGGGCAGTTTGTGAGCTCTCTAGACTGAAGACGGGACAGTGAACCCCGTGACCTCATAGGCCACTATCCTGAACAACACTATCATATAAGTCTGTTACAAGGTAGGGATTATAAAATGTTTTGGAATATATAAAATTTTATGGCTTATGAAACACTGTAATATATGTTCTCTTTTAGTCCTTACTGTTGGTGTTACTTTCATTTCACATTAGAGAATAATTGAAATTTACAGAGGTTAAGTGAACTTTTCTGGGTCAAAGAGCTAGAAGTATCTGTAGTTACTAGATTTTAGTTGTTTTGGGGAAAGTAGGAAGTTAGACTTGGCAGCTTAGAATGAGAAACAACCATTTTTGGAGTATAGCAGCCCAGTTTGACAGCCCCTAGGGAATTGATATGGTCTTTGTCTGTGATAAAAATTTATTGCTGACCCATCTGCAAATACTTTGGTTTTTGACATTTCTTTTGCCTTTATATTCCGAACAATTTGAAACCTTGAGTGTTTGAGAATATTGAGATCGTGCTTTGTATTTCTTTATTTGGGCTCAGTTTCTTCTGTGTTGGGAAGAAAAGGTGAGGAGTAATACAGTTAATAGCATTTTACCTTAGTGATCCAAGAAGGCTTAGTAAATTTTTGATGTCTGCCAGTTTCTTTTTTGTGTATATGTATTTCATTTTGCTTAATGAAGTTTAGGTTTTCTTCCTGTGACTAGGAATCTTGGTTTGAAAAGGAAAGTTCCTGACCCTGAGGGTTTGTGTGCTGATGAAAGCTTCTACTCTTGGCAAACTTGGCAAAATTTGAAAGCTCATTAGCCCTGTTGTCATGAATACGCGTAGTAGACACCCAATCATTGTTGTATCTGCCAAATCCAGAGACAGGGACGTAAGAAGGTGCCTTGTTCAAGTCTTCTCTCTTTGGTTTTCTAAAGATGAAGGCCTCTCAGAGGTCATATAACTAAAACTAAACTCAAACCAGTGTATTCTAGTTTGCATCTCTGAGAGAGGAAATAATAGAAACCTCCTACTGGAGGGCATGGTGTTCCAGAAAGAGGTGGAATTCAAAGTCAAAAGACCTTGCACTATTTACTGTGAGACCCAGATCAGGTTTTGTTTATAATGCTAAGCCTCTACTTACTCATCTGTAAATTGTCCTGACTTTATGGACCACATGTTTGAGAAGCTCTGGTGGCAGTGATTCTGGGAAAGGCCCTGTACAAATACTGGTGGGAGGCTGTCCCTGTTCTGAGACTAGTCTAAATCCTCTTTCCCATTCCCCTGAGGCAGGAAGCAGTTCATAATTAACCACCTACACTAATTTATAAATTTGGAGACATTCTTCTCTCAGCTGGAGATCATCTTTTCTTAGAATTGAATAATCAAATCCGATATATCCCATTTCTTCCTCCTTCATATTTTGGAGACAGTCTATGTTAGATTATTTCCTTTCATATCCTAATTTTGCACATCTGGTTTAAAAAATGGGATTCTGGGGATTGTTTCTTGTTCAGTAGAGGTTACATTTTACAGAGCTTTTAATCTTTAGGAAATGGTCATTTTATTTCACAGCATGATGGGAAGTAGCCCCATTGGTTCACTCAGGATCTTCTCCACCCTAGAACACCCAGGACTATTCTCTAGTTATAGAAGCATTATAGAAACAATGATGTTTTTCCACGAGTTTGTAGTATGATCTTGGACACATCACCTGGCTTTATTAGCTTCTGTGCTGTTGTCAATTAAGTCCGGCAGTCAGACTGAAATCCTTTTCAGGATTGTAAGCCCTGCCGGTCATCTTGCTTTACTTAAATCTGCTAGGATTTCTTTCTTGAATTCCTCTTGGTCTTAGTTGCCAAATTTCAGAGATTGCTGTGGGAAAATGCCACAGAACAGAACCCTGGACACCTTTAGCTGTTTGTGATTGACAGTGCCACTATGTGAACATGGTTAAGACTGCCTATGTTAAAAACACTGTTGACTATGTTTGTATTCATTAATATCATTCATTAATATATTGAGAACTAGAGGGGAGGCTAATAAAACTGGCTCAGAATTGTGGACCATCTGTGTGTAGATTTCCGGGACACGTCAAACTGGGCTTTAAGTGGACCTTTAGTGGAGCAGCGGGGGATTGTTTCCCAGCCGTCACTCATCAGACTGTTGTTCCACATTCCAGGAGATGACCAGGACCACGTGGTGTGTGCTTGATTGATTGTAGGTGTTCGTGTTGGGGAGGCCCAGCATGGGGCTCTCGTTCTGCCCTTTGCCATATTGTTGTGAAGGCTGAAAGAAATAACAGATATGAAGTGCTATGTGCAGCGCCAGGCACATGAGCTCCCTAAAGAGCTGTTAGTGGTGCTGGGAGTGGGGATGAGAAAAAATAGATAAACCATTTGGCACACAGTGGGCAATCATCAAATGAGTTGTTGATACAATTCATAAGTCACAGCTGTGCTTATTGTGAAATACAAAAGTATATAAATTGCCATTTCACTCCCCAGGGGTGTGTTTTCTTTGCACATACAACATATTCATGTGTGCATGTGGATGGGTAGAGAACTGTTAGGGTTTTCTGTTTCTTTGAAGAAAAATGCTAACCTGCAACTTACTTTTTACATTGACCCATTTTGAGCCATCACATGGGAATTGGATCTGGCTTCTCCCCTCTGTTGGAGCCAGGATGGAGAGGACCTGGAGACCTGAGGGGGGCTCAGGAGCCAGGCCTAGAGCTGTGTGTGCCAGAGGCCAGCAGACTGGGAACAGCATGGGTGGAGGAAGGCAGGAGTGGACCCCGCCTGTTCAGCTCCTCCATAAATAACCCCTGGAGGTTTTCTTTTCTTCTGCAGATAGTAGAAGAGAGTGAAGAACGGCTCACGGAGGAGCAGATCGAAGCCCTCCTCCACACCGTCACAAGCATTCTGCCTGCAGGGCCAGAGGCTGAACAGAAGAAAAATACGGATGACGTGACAATGGACGAAGAGGACCCAGCATAGAGGAGCACAGCTGGCCCAACCACCTCATGAAGCTGAAAGGCCCAGCAGCCATTTCCCAGACATTCAGAGGATTGTTCATTTGGTTGTACCCTCTATCCCAGCAGGCCTGATTTCATGGTTAGTTGGATAAATCACAAAAATAAGCTAAAAAGAAGTACTTGTGCCTCTGGGAGATGAAACATGGTGAAGACAGGCTGAGGTTGTCAGGGCAGAGAGCTAAAGAGAGGAGGACAGAGCCAAAGAGGACAATAACTGTGGAACCCTCTGTGGTCAAAATATTTCTTCTGTGGCCTTTGCCACAGTTGTGGGAAGGCCCCCATACACAGCTGGTAAAGTACTTGTGTTGCCTTTGATGGGCTGTGTCCTAATTAGTTTCATCTGCTTCCCTAGGAGCTTCCCAAGCAGGGGCTCTGAGCACTGTTGGGATGAGAGCAGAGTTAAGAGAATCCCGTTAGATGACTAGAAACTCCCAGAGCAGCAGATAGTTGCTTTAGGTTAAAATGAGCCACTGAATTTGGCTTACCTCAGAGGAATCTTTTCCTCGAGAACATTGGAGATAAGAGAACAGCCTGGCCAACCCTTGATCGGGTCTGAAGGCTTGTTTCCTTTGCTGGCAGGGATGGTGTTTACCAGCTCACACTATTCAGTCTTAAATGTTAGGGTACCGACCGGCCCATTCCAGTTGAAAAGCAGCACTCCAGACTGAATGACAGCTCAGCAGAAGAACAGCATTGGCCGCCTTTCTAATGACCTTCGGTTTCCTGCCCTGAGACAGGAGCCCTGAGTAGACACCTTTGTGTCAAGTCTGGGTGAACTTCATTTGCATGATGGGCAAATTGTCTGCATCTTTTGAAAGGGGTCAGTTATATAGTTCTTCATGGATAAAATACGGAGAATCCGGAGGTTGGTTCCTAAGAATTTGAATTTGTTAGCTGTTGCAAGGATGTATCAGTTTTTTAATTTAAAATATTAGGATAATTACCATGTGAAGAACTTATTGATACTGAGGCTTTGGAGAGTTCAGTAGCTCCAGATGTGTGGTTGCCCTAATCCTAGGAATGTTGCTGAAAATTAATTTTCCACATTCGCTCTGCTCCTGACTTGGGGAAGAAAATGCCCACAGACACTAATTTTCCAAATTGGTACTTATTTTGTTGTGAGATTACATATTTTCAGTGCTGCTGTTAACTGGATGACTTCCCACCCCCTTGCAATTTCCAGGTTATTTCAACCTCCCTACCACCCCTGCCAGTTGCACTCATGTCTTTCTTAACCTTATCATCTGAGGATCACCTGAGATGTGTTTACAGGCAAAACTGGAATTCACAGGGCATTTATATTGAAGTCTCTTGTCTATATTGGGAATTTTACCAGGAATTGTTGATTTTTCTTGTCAAGGCATCACATGGGTACCTATGCCACTGTTTCATTTTAACTGTGAGTGTGTTTGATGTATTTTTTTTAATGGATTAACCTAATTAATAATAAATTGTTTCCAAGTGACCACCAATTTTTGGTATTTTTATAAATCTCTTAAGAGTTTGTTTTGCTATGGATAGAAAGTGAAATCTGACTTGAAAGCTAAAATGTGTGATTTTTTTGTTAAAAAAAATCTGTTTAGGTCTAAATTCTATTTTAGATTGCAGGAAAATTTTACATTTCTGTATTTGGGGCCTGAATTTAACCTCAGTTTTTGATAAAGCCAGGCAGGCTCTGGAAGGCTTAACCTTTATAGGAAACGTATTCTGTATAATATTCCTGTCACATTAACAACATTTAAGAATTAAGATAATTTACGGAGTGGACCAAGATGGTGGCTCCTGTGGATCTGGAATTGAAGAAGGCCTTCACAGAGCTTCAAGCCAAAGTTATTGACACTCAGCAGGTGAGGCTTGCAGACATACAGATTGAACAGCTAGACAGAACGAAAAAGCATGCACATCTTACAGGTACAGAGATTATGACTTTGATAGAGGAGACTAACATGTATGAAGGTGTAGGAAGAATGTTTATTCTTCAGTCCAGGGAGGTAATTCACAATCAACTGCTAGAGAAACAGAAAATAGCAGAAGAAAAAATTAAAGAATTGGGACAGAAAAAAATCCTACCTGGAGCAGAGTGTGAAGGAAGCTCAGGACAACATCCGGGAGATGCTGATGGCACGAAGGGCACAGTAGGAAACCTCTAGTGGAAGCTTCCTGCCCCCTTCCATTCCTCGCCAGGGCAGAGGGGCTCGTGTGGGGAAACATCCTCTCTTCTGCCCTGATGGACTTCTTATTTGAATGATCTGGTGGCCCTATGCTTTCTACTTCACCCTGATCCCCTTTCCGATCCTGGCTTTGCCTGCCACCCTTGCCCAGGATACTCCTCCCCTGTGGGTGAGTCACGAACTCCCAGGAGAGGCAAGATGGGAGCCAGGACAGATAGGGGAGCTCTGCCCAAACCTGTTAGTTATGCTGGTTAGACCAATAAAAGGCATCTGTCTGCCCCCTGCCCCCCGCCCCCACAAAAAAAAAAAAAGATAATTTACGTACAAAACTTAACCAGGATCACATCTAGGAAGGAGAGCTGGGGAGTCTGGGAATTTTACTTTCCATTTTACATCTTTCTGTGTGGTTTTAGTTTTTGACCATGTGACAGTTTTATTCTTAAAAAAAAAAGTATGTCCATTTGTTTATTGGCCTCTGAAAATTTCTGAATATGTACTTGACAGTTGAATTATGTCCCAAACAGAGGCTGACACCCAGTCCAGTCACCCAAGGAGAGGCAGCTCTGAGGGCAACTGGAACAGGCACATGATTTTTAGTTCAATCTGTCTTCCTTTGTTATTCCAGACTTTCCTATGCTCTTAGTTTTGTTTTGTTTGTTTTTGAGGGGAAAACCCTAGTTTTTGACCCAGGAAGATGTTTTTAGTTATCTGTCAAGATACTTCTGAGCTTTTGAAAAATCGACTCCCGGGGCGCCTGGGTGGCGCAGTCGGTTAAGCGTCCGACTTCAGCCAGGTCACGATCTCACGGTCAGTGAGTTCGAGCCCCGCGTCAGGCTCTGGGCTGATGGCTCGGAGCCTGGAGCCTGTTTCCGATTCTGTGTCTCCCTCTCTCTCTGCCCCTCCCCCATTCATGCTCTGTCTCTCTCTGTCCCAAAAATAAATAAACGTTGGAAAAAAAAATTTTTTTTTTAAATTAAAAAAAAAAAAAAGAAAAAAGAAAAATCGACTCCCAGTTACAGGTTTACCCAAATACTTCTCTTGCCCCCTTTTGCTTAAATGTTGCAGTATGATGCACTGTCCCCTGTGAGGACTTCCCATTTATTCCTAAAGTAATGGGTACCATTTCCCTAAGTAATCATTGTGTGACTATACCATTTCTCAAGAGGTTATAGCCTAGTGAGAGGTGAGTAAATTAATGCTCCAGATATTCCTTGCTAAATTATTTTCTCCCCTGAAACTAAATTTAACACCCATTTGTGTAAATGGATCATTTCCACAAATGGATCATTTGTGTAAATGGATCAGTAAATTGTAAAGCACATCACATACTCTGAAAAAAATTATCAACCTTATTTAATTATACAATGAATAAAGGGGATAAAAGGAAGTAAAACTGCCTAGATATCCTTTTGTATATTTTTTTAAATTCAGGGGTTTTGAGTATATCACAAGGTTGTACAACTATCACTCCTGCCTAATTCCAGAATCTTTTCCAAAAGAAGCCCCATACCCACTAGCAGTCACTTTTCATTCACATTTCCCCATAGCCCCCTGACAACCACTAATCTTTCTACTATATATTTGCCTATTCTGGTCATTCCATATAAATTAAATCTGACTTCTTTCATTTAGCATATTTTCAAGGTTCAGCTATGTTGTGCCATTCCTTTTTATGGTGGAATAATGGTTTGTTGAATGGATACACCATTTTTTATCCATTCATCAGTTGGTGGATATTTGGGTTGTTTCTACTCTGGCTGTTATGAATATGCTGTTGTGAACAAATTTTTGTTGACCTACGTTCCCCTCTCTCTTGCATATACCTAAAAGTGGAATTGTTAGGTCATATGATAACTCCGTTTAACTGTTTGATGAATTGCCACACTGTTTTCCATAGCACCTGCACCATACCATGTTTCTACTAGTGGTGCATGATGGAATCCAATTTCTCTCTTGTTTTTGTCCCTCGTATTGATTATAACCATCCTAGTGGTTGTGAAGTGCTGTCTCAGTGTGGTTTCGATCTGTAATTCCCTAATGGCTATTAAAGTTGATGGGGCGCCTGGGTGGCGCAGTCGGTTAAGCGTCCGACTTCAGCCAGGTCACGATCTCGCGCTCCGCGAGTTCGAGCCCCGCGTCGGGCTCTGGGCTGATGGCTCGGAGCCTGGAGCCTGTTTCCGATTCTGTGTCTCCCTCTCTCTCTGCCCCTCGCCCGTTCATGCTCTGTCTCTCTCTGTCCCAAAAATAAATAAACGTTGAAAAAAAAAAAAGTTGAGTATCTATCTTTTCATGTCCTTACTTGTGGATATTTATATATTCTTTGAAGAAATGCCTGTTGAAAGCCTTTGCGCTTAAGAAAAAACATTATTTTTTCAAGGAGTTTTAGATTCACAGTGAAATTGAGCAGAAAGTACAAAGAATTCCCATATAGCCCCTTGCCCTCCTTGCCCCCCCCCAACAGCTTCCCCTATTATTAACATCTGCATTAGTATGGCATGTTCGTTAAATTGATGAGCCAATGTTGATCTACTTTTACTACATAAAGTCCCTAGTTTACATTAGGGTTCATTCTTTGTGTTGTACAGTAGAGAGTGCAGGAGTGCACGCATAGACTGGGTTTTGACAAGTACAAAAATCTATTATGCTATTATCAGAATATTTTCTGAAAACACCTTGTGCTCCACTGTTCATTTCCTCCCTTTCCCCAAATCCCTTACAATCACTGGTATTTTTACCGTCCCCATAGTTTTGCCTTTTTCAGAATGTCATATAGTTGGAACCATAGAGGATGTGGCCTTTACAGATTGGATTTTTCACTTAGCAGTAGGTGTTTAGGGTTACTCCATGTCATTTCATAGCATGATAGCTCATTTCTTTTTATTATTGAATACTATTCCATTGTCTAGATGTACCAGTTTGTTTACTGTTTCACCTACTGAAGGTCAACTTGGGGTGCCTGGGTGCCTCAGGGGTAAGTGTCTGTCTTGATTTCGGCATAGGTTGTGGCCTCGCGGTTCATGGGATGGAGCCCTGTGTTGGGCTCTGTGCTGACAGCGCAGAGCCTGCTTGGGATTCTGTCTGTCTCCCTCTATCCCTCCCCCACCCACACTTGCTTTCTCTCAATAAATAAACTTAAAAGTCATCTTAATTTCTTCTGGGTTTTGGTAATTACCCGAAAAAGCTGCTATAAACATTTGTGTCCACATTCGTGTGGCAGAAGTTTTCAGCTCATTTTCGTAAATACCAAGGAACATAATAGCTGGATCATAGGGTAAGAGTATGTTTAGTTTTGTGAGAAACTGCCTTACTGTCTTACAAAGTGACTGTACCATTTTGCAGCAGTGAATGAGAGTTCTTTTTGTTCATGTCCTCACCAGAATTTGGTGGTATCTGTGTTTTAAATTTTGGCCATTCTAATCTGTAGTGGTATCACATTGTTTTAAATTGCAGTTCCCGAAAGGCATATGACATTCATATTTTTATAAGTTTATTTGTCATCTGTATATCTTTTTTGAGGAGATGTCCAGATCTCTTGCCCACTTTTTTTTTCAATGTTTATTTTTGAGAGAGGGCACAAGTAGGGTAGAGGCAGAAAGAGAGAGGGAGACAATCTGAAGCAGGCTTCAGGCTCTGAGCTGTCAGCACAGAGCCTGATGTGGAGCTCGAACCCATGAGCTGTGAGATGATGATGTGAGTCAAAGTCAGAAGCTTAACCGACTGAGCCAACCCAGATGATCTCTTGCCCATTTTTAAATTAGGTTGTTCTCTTTTTGTTGAAATTTAAGTGGTTTTTAAAATATATTTTGTAGGGGTGCCTGGGTGGCTCAGTTGGTTGAGCATCCGACTTCAGCTCAGGTCATGATCTCGCAGTTTGTGAGTTCGAGCCCCATGTTGGGCTCTGTGCTGACAGCTTGGAGCCTGGGGCCTGCTTCAGATTCTGTGTCTCTCTCTCTGCCCCTCCCTCACTCACACTCTGTCTCTCTCTCCTTCAAAATAACTAAACATTGAAAAAAATTTAAAAAAAAAATAAAATATATTTTGTACACTAGACCTTTATCAGATAAATATTTTGCAAATATTTTCTCCCAGTCCATGACTTGTCTTTTTATTCTCTTAACAGCCTTTTACAGAACAAAAGTTTTTAATTTTAATGAAGTCCAACCTGTCCTTGTCTTTCATGGATCATGGTTTTGATGTTGTAACTAAAAAGTTATGAAGCCTAGGTTGTCATCATGAAGTCACCTAGATTTTCTCCTATGTTATGTTTTGGAGGTTTATAGCTTTGTATTTCACAGTTAGGTCTGATTCGTTTTGAGTGAATGTTTGCAAAAGATGTGAGGTCTGTGTCAACTTTTATTTTTTTGGTATGTGAATATCCAGTTGCTCCAACACCATTTGTTGAAAAGACTGTCCTTTTCTCCATCCAATTGCTTTTGATCCTTTGTCTAAGATCAGTTGACTCTCTTTGTATGGTTATTTCTGGCCTCTATTCTGTTCTCTTCCATTGATTTATTTGTGTACTCTTTCACCAATATCACTCTGTCCTGATTATTGATTGTTGCTTTGTATTAAGTCCTGAAGTCATGTAGTGTCAGTCCTTCAGAGAACTTAACTCTTTTTTAATTGAGTTGTCTTTATTGTTGAGTTGCAAAATTTCTTTATATATTTTGGATACTAAACCCTTTAAGATATATAATATATAATTATTTTCTGTCATTTTTTTTGGTGTTATTTTCACTTTCTTGATGGTGTCCTTTGAAGCACATTAGGTTTTAATTTTGATGAAGCCCGATGTATCTTTTTTCTTTGGTTCCCTCTGACTTGGGTATATCGTATCTAAGAATCCATTGCCTAAATCAAGATCGTATTTACTCTGTAACTTCGAAAAATTTTATACATTTAGGTCTTCATCCATTTTGAGTTAATTTTTATATATGGTGTGAAGAAGGGGTCCAACTTCACCTTTTTGCATGTGAATATCCATTTGTCCTAGTACCATTTGTTGAAACCTATTTCCCTTCAAGTATTCTGTCCCTGAAAAGAAAGTGATTACTAAGTTTCATCAGTCAGGTCCTATGGACTACTTAGTTATTTGTCGTCTTGGGCCCTTATTAAATATGATAATTTACAGCAGCCTCTAGCCCCTTTAGACTTCACTGTATTGTTTAGAAGAGGGGTCTGCAAACTGTTTTGTAAAGGAGCAGATAATATTTTAGGCTTTGTAGGTCATAGGATTACTGTCACAGCTATTTAATTCTGATATTACAACATGAAAGCAGCTATGGATAATTTATAAATAGAGGACTGTGACTGTGTTCCAGTAAAACTGCAAAACCAGGCAACAGGCTGTTATTTGCTGATCCCTTGTTTAGATGGTTCTGGAGTCATGAGGTCTTCAGTGTGGCTTATTTTTCTGCAAGACATCTGGAATTTTTCTATAAATGCTACAAGGGCTGCCATGCCCAATCCTGGTTGAGATTCTACCTACTAGCATGATACAGAAATTTCATGGAGTGTGTTTACTTTTGACTGCCTTATCTACCGCATGCAAGGAGGTTGCCTTAAGGATTCTGTGCTTCGTCACAACTACTATAATTTTGGGTATCTAGTTCAACAAAGTTTTGTTGAGCACACAGTATGTGCCAGGATCAGTGCTGTATATTTTGGCCACATAGTCAAGCCTCAAGCTGCATATTGCCTACAAGATACTAACCTGTCTGTTTCCTCTCTGATCTATTGTGTACCCTGCCTGTGCTTAATATCCTAAAGTACTTTTTCTTTTTTTTTTTTCTTTTTTTTTCTTTTTTTTCTTTTTTTTATTTTTTTTTCATTTAGCAAGTACTTTATTTTTTTTTATTTATATATGAAATTTATTGTCAAATTGGTTTCCATACAATACCCAGTGCTCATCCCAAAAGGTGCCCTCCTCAATACCCATCACCCACCCTCTCCTCCCTCCCACCCCCCATCAACCCTCAGTTTGCTCTCAGTTCTCAACAGTCTCTTATGCTTTGGCTCTCTCCCACTCTAACCTCTTTTTTTTTTTTTTTTTTTTTCCTTCCCCTCCCCCATGGGTTCCTGTTGAGTTTCTCAGGATCCACATAAGAGTGAAACCATATGGTATCTGTCTTTCTCTGTATGGCTTATTTCACTTAGCATCACACTCTCCAGTTCCATCCACGTTGCTACAAAAGGCCATATTTCATTTTTTCTCATTGCCACGTAGTATTCCATAGTGTATATAAACCACAATTTCTTTATCCATTCATCCGTTGATGGACATTTAGGCTCTTTCCATAATTTGGCTATTGTTGAGAGTGCTGCTATGAACATTGGGGTACAAGTGCCCCTATGCATCAGTACTCCTGTGTCCCTTGGATAAATTCCTAGCAGTGCTATTGCTGGGTCATAGGGTAGGTCTATTTTTAATTTTCTGAGGAACCTCCACACTGCTTTCCAGAGTGGCTGCACCAATTTGCATTCCCACCAACAGTGCAAGAGGGTTCCCGTTTCTCCACATCCTCTCCAGCATCTATAGTCTCCTGATTTGTTCATTTTGGCCACTCTGACTGGCGTGAGGTGATACCTGAGTGTGGTTTTGATTTGTATTTCCCTGATAAGGAGCGACGCTGAACATCTTTTCATGTGCCTGTTGGCCATCCAGATGTCTTCTTTAGAGAAGTGTCTATTCATCTCTTCTGCCCATTTCTTCACTGGGTTATTTGCTTTTCGGGTGTGGAGTTTGGTGAGCTCTTTATACATTTTGGATACTAGCCCTTTGTCCGATACGTCATTTGCAAATATCTTTTCCCATTCCGTTGGTTGCCTTTTAGTTTTGTTGGTTGTTTCCTTTGCTGTGCAGAAGCTTTTTATCTTCATAAGGTCCCAGTAATTCACTTTTGCTTTTAATTCCCTTGCCTTTGGGGATGTGTCGAGTAAGAGATTGCTACGGCTGAGGTCAGAAAGGTCTTTTCCTGCTTTCTCCTCTAGGGTTTTGATGGTTTCCTGTCTCACGTTCAGGTCCTTGATCCATTTTGAGTTTATTTTTGTGAATGGTGTGAGAAAGTGGTCTAGTTTCAACCTTCTGCATGTTGCTGTCCAGTTCTCCCAGCACCATTTGTTAAAGAGACTGTCTTTTTTCCATTGGATGTTCTTTCCTGCTTTGTCAAAGATGAGTTGGCCATACGTTTGTGGGTCTAGTTCTGGGGTTTCTATTCTATTCCATTGGTCTATGTGTCTGTTTTTGTGCCACTAAAGTACTTTTTCTTTACATCATATCATCAGCTCAAAAATTGGAAGTCTTTCTATAGCACTGAGAATAAAAATTCTGTAGTGACATCAACAAAATGGAGGGCTAGGAAGCTCTCGTTCTCCCACAGAGACCATGAAAACAACCAAAAGCCAGCTAAGATGAGCTTATGGGAGCTCAGGAAAACAGTCACATCTACAGTAACCAAGTGAATGTCAGGTCAAGAAAAAGCTACATTCAAAATGGTAAGAAAATTCATGAAAGTTTTGCTTACCCTTGTCCCTCCACCTCTGGGCAATCTCAGTCTGGCGGTGGCAGCAGCCCATTTTCCAACACTCCCCCCCCCCCTTAAACTGAAGGGAACAGAACAAATCTTACTTGCAATGTTCTAACTTGTCTGGGGGCTGCCTAAAGGACTAGTTTCTTTTCCCCATAATTGGAGTTCTGCAAAGGAAACGTGGCAGAAAGTGGCAGGAACTGCTCATAACATCTATAGAAAGACTATGATTCACAGACATCTGGGGCAAGACATTGAGGGTGGAGACACACGATAGATAATCTGAAGCCCCAAGGAGAAATTGGAGTGAAACTGGGAAATGAAGACATAAAAGCAGCATGTATAGGGAGGAACTGTAAACAGGTACACAAATCCAGGTGAGATGCAGGCTAAAACACCTGAAGACTTAGTTTTCTCCTTTGATCCTGAAGCTCAGAACATATCCTACTAATTAGTAAAAGAATACACTGACACAGACCCAGTCTGCAAAGACTGGGAGAAGTGGCTGTTTTTCACCTGCCCAATTTTCTACCAAAGAAAGTAAACACAAGAAGCAGGATAACCTGCGCCTATTCAGAAGAAGAAAATGAAGTGGCAGGAATCTTCCCTGAAGAAATGCAGGCATCAGAATTATTAGATAAAGGCTTTAAAATAACTGAAATATGCTCAAGCGGTTAAAATGAACAAAAAAACTAAAGGAAGTTAGGAAAACAGTAAATCAATAAAATGAGAACAGTAACAAAGAGAAATTATAAAAAGGATCCAAACAAATTTTGGAGCTGAAAAACAATAATAGGAAATTTCATTGTAAGGGTCAACAACAGATTTGAGCAGACAGAAGAATCAGCAAACTTGAAAGTAGCACAGTTGAAATTACCTTGTCTGAGGAGCAAAAAGAAAAAGAATGAAGAAACAAACACCTTGAGGGACTTAGGGAATGTCTTCAAAGGACAAATATCAACATATAAGAGCACGACAAGAAGAGACAAAGAGAAAGAGATTATATGAAGAAATAACAGCCAAAAATTACCCAAATTTGAAGAAAGGCAATCTAAAGAGCAAAAATTTTAATTCCCAAGTAGGAGAAACCTCAAAAGACCCACAGCAAGACACATTAAAATCAAACCATAGGAAGACAGAAAACGGAATGGAAACCAGCAAGAGAAAGGTGGCTTGTCACCTACAGAGACCCTCAACAATATTATCAGCCACTTTCTTAGCAGAAACCTTCGAGGCCAGAAGGGAATGGGACAATGTCTTTAAAGTGTTGAGAGAAAAAAACCCCAATGTGAATTCTATACCTGGCAAAATTGCCCATCAAAACAAGAGAGACCCACCTCACACCCATTAGGATGGCTTCTATCAAACCAAACAGAAAATAACAAGTGTGGAGAAATTGGAACCCTCGTGCACTGTTGATGGGAATGTAAAATGGCTTAGCAGTCCAAAAACAGCAAGACACATCCTCAGAAAATTAAACAGTATTACCATATGATCCAGCAATTTTCCACCTCTGGGTATATACTCAAAGAATGGAAAGCAAGCTCTCAAAGACATATTTGTACACCCATGTTCATAGCAGCATTATTCACAATTCCCTAATCAAGGAAGCAAACCAAGTGTCCATTGGCAGATTAATGGGTAAACAAAATGTGGTATACACACTCAATGAAATACTAGTCAGCTTTAAAAAGGAAGAAAAATCTAACACATGGTACAACATGGATGAATCTTGAGGCTATTATGCTAAGTGAAATAGACCAGTCACAAAAAAAATACTGCATGGTTCTACTTATATGAGATACCTAGAATAGAGCCAAACTCATAAACACAAAAGTAGAACGGTAGTTGTCACGGACTGAGGGGAGGAAATGATGGGTTACTGTTGTATAATGGGCTTACAGTTTCAGTTTTGCAAGATGAAAAGAGTTCTGGAAATAGGTTGCACAATAATGTGAATATATTAACACTAATGAGCTGTACACTTAAAGTGGTGAAGATAGCAAATTTTATATTTTTATCACAATTTAAAAATATTTTGGGAGGTGCCTGGGTGGCTCAGTCAGTTGAGTGACCAACTCTTGGTTTCAACAAAGGTCATGAGTTCATGTTTCAGGGGTTCAAGCCCCGCATCATGCTCTGTACTGATGGTGCAGAGCCTGCTGGGGATTCTCTCCCCCTCTCTCTGCTCCTCCCCCTCTCATGTTCTCTCAAAATAAATAAACATTAAAAAATATTTTTAATGAGGGAGAAATTAAGACTTTCCTAGATAGACAAAAGCTGAAGGAGTTTATTACCACTAGATCTGACCTACAAGAAATTCTCAGGAAAGAACTTTAGGTTGAAATGAGATGACTCTGGGTAGTAATTCAACATCATATGAAGATATAAAGCTCTCCAGCAAAGGTAAATACAAGGGCAAATATAAAAACCAGTATTGTAATTT
Organism: Herpailurus yagouaroundi; assembly: GCF_014898765.1. Classification (NCBI taxonomy): domain Eukaryota; kingdom Metazoa; phylum Chordata; class Mammalia; order Carnivora; family Felidae; genus Herpailurus; species Herpailurus yagouaroundi. The sequence continues at coordinate 15,756,624 of NW_024412447.1, read as the reverse complement.
TGGTTTGTAATTTTGTTTTTTATTCTTTTATAGGATTTAAAAGAGAAAAGCATAAAAAATCATAAGCCTATGTTAAAAGGTGCCCATTATACAAAGATGTAATTTGTGACATCAGTAACAATGTGGAGAGGGGTAGAGGTAGAGCGGTAAAAGTGTTTTTGTTTGTGATTTAAAAAAAAAAATGTTTTAAATGTTCATTTTTGAGAGAGAGAAAGAGAGAGAGAGACAGAGCATGAATGGGGAAGGAGCACAGGAAGAAAGGGAGACACAAGATCCAAAGCAGGTACCAGGCTCTAAGCTGTCAGCCCGACTTGGGGCTTGAACTCACAAACTGAGCTGAGCTGAAGTCTGATGCTTAACCAACTGAGCCATCCAGGTGCCCCCCCCACCCCACCCACCTTTTTCTTTTAAAATTTTTAACATTTATTTATTTTTGAGAGACAGAGACAGAGCAAGAGCAGGGGAGGGGCACAGAGAGAAAGGGAGACACAGGATCCAAAGCAGTGGTTTGTGATTTAAATTTGTATCAATGAAAATAGATTCTTATAACATTAGGATGTTATGTATAATCCCCACGGTAACCACAAGTAAAATATTTCAAAACTACACAAAAGGAAATGAGAAAGGAATTAAAATATGTCACAAAAACAATAAAAATTGGGGCGCCTGGGTGGCTCAGCCAGTTGAGCGTCCGACTTCAGCCCAGGTCATGATCCCAGGCTTCGCGGGTTTGAGCCCCATGTGGGGCTCTGTGCTGACCGGCTCTGTGGTTCAGATTCTGTGTCTGTCTCTCTCTCTGCCCCTCCCCTACTCTGTCTCTTGGTCTCCCAAAAATAAATAAACATTAAAAAAAAATTTTTTTTAAACAGTAAAAGTCAACTAAACAAAAAAGAAGGTGGCAATTAAAGAAATGAGGGACAAAAAAAGCTATTAGACATACAGAAACAAACAACAAAAGGGCAAAAGTAAGTTCTTCCCTATCAGCAATTACTTTATTTTTTAATTAATTAATTTATTTACTGTTTAATTTACATCCAAGTTAGCATATAGTGCAACAATGATTTCAGGAGTATATTCCTTAATGCCTCTTACCCATGTAGCCCCCCCACCACAACCCCTCCAGCAACCTCTGTTCTCTATATTTGAGTCTCTTATATTTTGTTCCCCTCCCTGTTTTTATATTATTTTTGCTCCCCGTCCCTTATGTTCATTTGTTTAGTATCTTAGATTCCTCATATGAGTGACATATGATATTTTTCTTTCTCTGACCAATTTCGCTTAGCATGATACCCTCTGGTACTATCCATGTAGTTGCAAATGGCAAGATTTCATTCTTTTTGATCACCGAGTAATACTGCATTATATATATATACCACATCTTCTTTATCCATTCATCCGTCGATGGACATTTAGGCTTTTTCCATACTTCGGCTATTGTCGATAGTGCTGCTATAAACATAGGGGTGAATGTACCCCTTCTAAACAGCACACCCGTATCCCTTGGATAAATACCTAGTAGTGCAATGGCTGGGTCGTGGGATGGTTCTATTTTTAATTTTTTGAGGAACCTCCATACTGTTTTCCAGAGTGGCTGCACCAGTTTGCATTCCCACCAGCAGTTATCAGCAATTACTTTAAATGTAAACAGATTAAACTCCTTGACTTAAAGGCACAAGTTGACAGAATAGATTTTTAAAGCATGATTCAATTGTTCAGTGCTGTTTCCAAGTGACTCCCTTTAGATCTAAGGACACAAATAGAGTAAAAATGAAAGGATAGGAAAAGATATTTCATGCAAATAGTAACCAAACAAGAGCAGTAGTGAACATACTGATATAAGACAAAATAACTTTAAATTTTTAAAAGATTATAAGAGACAAAGATATATTAATAAAAGATTCAATACAGCAAGAAGATATGACAATTAAAAACATGTATGTACTTAATAACAAAACATCAAAATATTTGAAGCAAAACTGACAGAATTGAAGAGAGAAATAGATAGCTCTAGAGTAATAGTCGGTGATCAATGCCACTTTCTTTTTCTTTTATTTTTTATTTTTTAAAATTTACATCCAAATTAGTTAGCACATAGTGCAAAGATGATTTCAGGAATAGATTCCTTAGTGCCCCTTCCCCATTTAGCCCATCCCCCTTCCCACACCCTCCAGTAACCCTGTTTGTTCTCCATATTTATGAGTCTCTTCTGTTCTGTCCCCCTCCCTGTTTTTATATTATTTTTGTTTCCCTTCCCTTATGTTCATCTGTTTTGTCTCTTTAAAAAAAAATTTTTTTTAGTATGTATTCATTTTTGAGAGAGAGAGACAGGGTGTGAGTGGGGGAGGGGCAGAGAGAGAGGGAGACACAGAATCAGAAGCAGAAGCAGGCTCCAGGCTCTGAGCTGTCAGCACAGAGCCCGACATGGGGCTGGAACCCACGGAATGCAAGATCATGACCTGAGCTGAAGTCGGATGCTTAACTGACTGAGCCACCCAGGCGTCCTCATCTGTTTTGTCTCTTAAAGTCCTCATGTGAGTGAAGTCATATGATTTTTGTCTTTCTCTGACTAATTTCACTTAGCATAACACCCTCCAGTTCCATCCACGTAGTTGCAAATGGCAAGATTTCATTCTTTTCGATTTCCGAGTAATACTCCATTATATATATATTATATATATATACACACATATATTATATATATATACACACACATATATATACACATATGTGTATATATATATTATATATGTGTGTGTATATATATAATATATATATATATATATATACACCACATCTTCTTTATCCATTCATCCATCGATGGACATGTGGGCTCTTTCCATACTTTGGCTGTTGTCGATAGTGCTGCTATAAACATGGGGGTGCATGTGTCCCTTCGAAACAGCACACCTGTATCCTGTGGATAAATGCCTAGAAGTGCAGTTGCTGTGTCGTAGGGTAGTTCTATTTTTAGTTTTTTGAGGAACCTCCATACTGTTTTCCACAGTGGCTGCACCAGCTTGCATTCCCATCAGTACCACTGTCAATAATGATAGAACCCCAGACAGAATCAATAAGGAAATAAAGGACCTGAACAATACTATAAGCCAGTTGAACATAGCAGACATGTAGACACTACCCAACAGGAGCAGAATACATAATTTTTTCAAGTACACATGGAGCATTCTCTAGTAAACACCATAGGTTAGATAGGCCACAAGACAAGTCTTTTTTTTTTTTTTTTTCAACGTTTTTATTTATTTTGGGGACAGAGAGAGACAGAGCATGAACGGGGGAGGGGCAGAGAGAGAGGGAGACACAGAATCGGAAACAGGCTCCAGGCTCTGAGCCATCAGCCCAGAGCCTGACGCGGGGCTCAAACTCACGGACCGCGAGATCGTGACCTGGCTGAAGTCGGACGCTTAACCGACTGCGCCACCCAGGCGCCCCACAAGACAAGTCTTAATACATTTTTAAAACTACTGAAATTATATAAAGTATGTTATCCTATTACAATGGAATGAAATTAGAAATCAACAGAAGGAGAACTGAAAAATTCTCAATTATGTAGAAATTAAATAACACAGTCTTTAAAAACCAGTTGGTCAGGGCGCCTGGGTGGCTCAGTCAGTTAAGCGTCTGACTTCAGCTCAGGTCATGATCTCGCAGTTGGTGGTGTTGAGCCGCATCAGGCTCTGTGCTGACAGCTCAGAGCCTGCTTGGGTTTTCCTCCCTCTCTCTCTGCCCCTCTGCCAGTCATACTCTATCTCTCTCTCAAACTAAATAAAAATAAACTTAAAAAAATAAAATCCTTAGAAAAGACGTTATACTAAGTGAAATAAGCCAGACACAAAAGGACAACTATTGCATTATTCCACTTATACGAGATACCTGAACAGCCAAATTTGTAGAGGTAAAAAGTAGAATGGTAGGGGCCAGGGGCTGGGCAGAGAGGGAAATGGGGCGTTAACTATTTCATGGGTACAGAATTTATTTTGGGAAGAAGAAAAAGTTCTGGAGATGATGGTGGTGAATGTACTTAATGCCACTGACCTGTACGCTTAAAAATAGTGAAAATGGTAAATTTATGTTATGTGTATTTTACCCCAGTAAAAACATTTTTTTTAGAAAACCAGGGTATGGAAGACAGAAGAAACAGATACGTTAACAAGAAACATTGGTGTAGTTAAAACTGAGCACCACTTTGGCTCTGAGCCTCCTGGAACCAAGAGAAAAGATGTATTCCTCTCACAGTGCCAAGAATGTGTTGAATGGTTCAGTAGTTTAATGGAAACTATTGCACTGGTTCAAGTTATAGCAGCTAAAATTCTGGACTATATACACGCATAAGTAGATCATGATAGTAGAAAGTTAAACATTGAATACAAAAATACATAGACCAAAAGTCAGAGATTATGATTCTTTGGTTAATAGAGGAAACAAGGATTTTTAGAAAGCAATATGTATTCAGAGTCTTCATTTTCTGTCCTATAGATTAGTGATTTTTACACTGTATTCTATTCAACCCTTAAATTACTAAGAACTTTAGAAGCCAATTCCTGGATTTCAAGATCAGACAAAAGAGGATTGTAATAGGCACCCTTTCCAATACAATCAGACCAATCATGCTTCAGATTTCCTCCAGAATAGGGTCATATTACTGTAGTTATATGTTGAAAACCACTTAAGAGAATATATCCTTGAATTAAGATTGAAATCTTATTACTTAGGAGTATAAAGCTCAATATTTTGTTTGTTTTTAGAATATCAGGTGTACTGTTTGCCTAAATAATATTAAAAAGTAAAACTGTATATTAATATGCAATGCATGCATGTCTTTGAAAAACATTAAAGGTATTTTATTTTGCTACTGTGACCAAGGGAAATTAAGATTTAGAAAAATATAGATTGTAGTATCGTTCATTCCAAAAATGGTTCTAGGCATATGAAATACAAAAATAATTTAGAGTATCTCTGTTTTTAAAGGCACTCATAGTCCACTGAGAGATAATATGCTGGCTCTTCTAATACTGCTTAATAAATACCAAGAGAAAGGAAAACATACTATGGAAGCACATTGGGAGTGGCATGTAACATGGAGATTGCTCCAGGAAAGAGGGAGTATCACAGAAATTTATATAGAATAAATAAAACCTTTGACCTATCTCAAATGTTGAGTGGAAGTTAGTCATGTATTATGGGTTGAATTGTGTTCCCTACAAAAAACATATTTTGGCATTCTAACATAGTACCTCAGAATGTGACCTTATTTTGGACATAGGGTTCTTTACATAGGTAATCAAGTTAAAATGGAGTCATTAGGGTGGGTGCTAATCCAATACGCTGAAAGCTTTATAAGAGGGAAATTTGAATGCAGAGATACAAGTACAGAAAAGATCATGTGAAGAGACCCATGTGGAAGATAGCCATGGACTGCCAAGCAGAGAGCTCTTAGAAGAAACCAACCCCCTTGACATCTGTAAATTGGTGAATGTAATTGATTTGGGACTTCTAGCCTCCAGAACTGTGAGACAATAAATTTGGTGCTAATTCTTTCTTAACAAAAAGGATAAAAATCTAAGCATTTAACCCTAGCATTCTAGGTCACTCCACAATCTGTCTCTTGATAACATTTCCAACTTTATTAGTCCCCTGCACAACTCTTCATTCCAGCTGAATGGCTTCACTCATTTATTTACTCAACAAGCTTTTGAGTGTCTACCATGCAAGGCTTAGAGCTGAGTAGTGAAGTATAACATGACTCTGACATCCAGAGTCTGTCTAAAGGAAGTTTTATATTCTAGGGGGAGAGATGCTAAATGACCAATTTCACAACTCACCATTTAATTATAGCTATGGTAAAAATTGGAAAAACAAAAAAAAGGAAATAGAAGACCTGACCCAGTCTGGGAGAATCAGGGAAGGTTCTTGGAGAAAGTAATGTTTGGACTTGAAGGATGAGATAAGTTGGGCAGTAAAGGAAAGAACATTCCTTGAAGAGATGTTTGTGTTTTCCCGTCTCTATGGTTTGTGTACGTGGTGCCATCTGCTTGTACTACATGCTTTCTTCAAGAATCCAAATTCTAACTCAAAATTTGTCTCATATCCTCCCTTCTCCAGAAAGCCCTTCCTGATCATCTTATGCTGAAGTATTCTCTCCTCGCTATAAACTGGACATGTTTGTTGGTTATTAGTTATACGCCATGCATGCCTTTGTGATGGTTTCACAATTCTTGCCTTGCCCTGTTATATAAATTGAGAAGTCATCCTTGATTCCCGCCTCCATCCAGTTCACTAGCAAGTCACTTCTGTTTTAATTCCATGCAGAATTTTCTGAGAAGACAATGATTAGAGGAGTTGGTTTAAATAATCATAACTTCTTTCTATTGTAAAATAAAACACAGCTACAGCTACTAAAAAAAACCCCATATAAGTCACGTGAATTATAAGGGGATACATTATAAAGAGAACTTATAATTATGATTAATAGCTTAATGAATTCTAACAAGAACACCCTTATAACTAACACTCAGGTCAAAAAATAAAACTCTGCCAGTCACTCAAAAACCCTCCTTTCACCCTGTCCCAAATACAATTGCCTTCCTCCTGCATAACGTGTCCACAATCCTCAACTTTACGGCAGCCACTTCACTGGCTTTCTTTCCAGTTTTGTTACCCAAGTGTGTGCATCCCCCACCACAATAGTTTTCTCTTGCACTTTTGTTGTTTTTTTTAAACCTACCTTTTACGCCTCTTCATCTTCAGGATCTCTCACCATGCCTTTCTTTTTCTTACAATCTCATGGCCAACATCCCAGTTTGTTTGACCTACAGAGTCCTGGATTTTGCTGGTGGCATACTCATGGTGCAGTTGAACTTGTGCCTCTGTCTTATGTTTTTCCAACCATTTAGCAACTGGGTCCAGAGACTTGGTCAGATTCAGGGTTGATCCCTTTGGCAAGACTCGAAGTGGTATCGTGTTCTTTCAGCAAGGGGCGTTATAGTCTCTGCATTGTCTGTCTGTGATATTAGCAGCTGTTGATTCTCAGTGCCTGGATCGATTAATTTGCTGGGGGTTGCACGATGGTGGTATTCTAATTCTATCACTTTTTCTTTCTTTATGAAATGGAATATTTTTATAACGAGATATTTTTCCTCATCTTCTATTGGTTACCCATTTGGGGGAAATATAATTACAAATCAGATCTCCTGCCAACACAGAAATTTCCTTCTACAAAATATAGGCAAGAGAGGAAATGGTTTCATTATTGAATAAGCATTTAACCAGACTGCAGTGCACATAATAGCAATCCATCAAGGAGACTGCAAAGAAAAATAAATCTGCTTGTATACAGCCAGGCAAATAAAATCCATTACATACATGTTAATTGTCTTCATCAACAGGAAAAATAAAACTTGTCTCTTTATGACAAGCAGGATGTTACATTATGGAGCCAAGCACCTAGGCTTAAAATTCCAAAGAGACAAGTTCACATTTCAAGGAGATGGCCTCCAAGAAAGGCATTCCTGGTATGAGGTCTATTTAACTTTTTTAAAGAGTTACATATATCTCAGAGAGACAGAGAAAGCATTTATAATTTCAGGTTTTCTAAAAGAAAACGAAATGCTGAAAAGAAGGAAGAAGGGGAAGAAGGAAGGGGAACATTCTCTTCCTTAAGCACCAGCGGTTTAAAAAAACATTTTTTTTTTTTTTTAGATTTTTGTTTACCCTACACTAGGGTAGGGAAAGCAAGATACATGTTTGAATCTTTCCTTTTATTTACCTATTTTCAAAATAATGACTTGGCTCCTAAATATCCTCCAAAGGTGACCAGTTAGTTTTGTTTGTTTTAAGCACCATTACTAACCCAGGGGCTTAACCCATTATTGATGGGTTTCAATCTACACAATCATTATCCTTAGTGCGGCTCAAATAGTCCTCTGGTCCACGGGGGCCTCTTCAAAGTTGGCTCCTGAGTTTCTCTGAGAGCTGCCTTGTGATCTGCTATGCGAAGAGTTCCAGGCTCATCTTGTACCTTTCCTACCCTTGAATCCTTTGTTTCTTCAAAAAGCCCTGGTTTCTTCTAGGACAAAATGGTATTTCAAGATCATCTATGCAGTGCCACTGGATGGCCATTGTGTCTACCTCGCTTCTAGGCCTTTTCGGTCAACAAAGCTAGGAATTTAGATACAAGTTGTGTTATAAAAGGGAGATAAAATACACAAAATATATACATACACGAATATATTTATGCTAGGATGATACGTATATATGTACATCTTAAAAGATAACTTCTGAGTTCGTCCTGATGCTACTTCCACTTGAGATTCAGGGTTTTTACTTAAACTCTTCTGTAGGATAGAATTAGAATACCTCATAATTATTTATTTACTTTATGCACCTTAAATATATAACAATCTCAGAATAACAAAACTAATACTACCACTACCGATGTGATGACTGAAAATACTTAAATATATTTTTTGTATATGCTTTCCCTTTTACCCTGCATTATAATCATTCTATACACACATGACCGGAAGTATAACCGTTACTTCTTTTAACCTTTATTTAGTCTTAGTTCCACAGTTGACTATACATATCTATAATGCTCCTCACCATACCTTATGTTGACATCGCTCTAGTTTTGGTTATGCTATGTTCATACCTCTCATTTTGGTTATCTGAGACTGTTCTTTAGCAGATTCTTCAGTAAGAGTTCATGGAAACAATATCTCGAATGTTGGTAATAGTACATGCTCTTTACGTTTAAAAGTGAGTTTTTCTGGGGTGTCTGGGTGGCTCAGCCGGTTAAGCTTCTGACTTTGGCTCAGGTCATGATCTCACAGCTCTTGAGTTCGAGCCCCGAGTTGGGCTCTGTGCTGCCAGCTCTGAGCCTGGAACCTGCTCCAGATTCTGTGTCTCCCTCTCTCTCTGCCCCTCCCCTACTCACACTCTGACTCTCTCTCTATCTCTCCCTCATAAATAAATAAACATTAAAACAATTTATAAAAGTCAGTTTTGCTGGATATCAAGTCCTTGGGTCACATTATCTTTTCCTTGAATATCTTAATCATTTTATTTTCTCCTATTCTTATCAAGTATTGCTCTTAAAAAGTCTAGCAATGTCCACATTTTGTTTCTCATATAAGCCACTTTTTTTTTTTTTTTGCCCAGATGCCAAAGGATGTTTTTCTCCTGAAAGTCTAGTGAATTTATTTTTCTAGTTAATTTATTTGGAGAGAGAGAGAACAAGTAGGGGAGGGGCAGAGAGCAAAGGAGAGAGAGAGAATTCCAAGCAGGCTCCACACTGAGCCACCCAGGTACCCTGAAAGCCTGGTGAATTTGTTAGTATGTCTCGACACTGGGTTTGGGTCAAGAATTCTTAGGTACATGGTGTGTGTGTGTGTGTGTGTGTGTGTGTGTCTGTGTGTGTGTGTGTGTGTGTGTATGTGTGTGTAGTTTCAAAAATCAATTCAGGAACATTTTCTTAAATTTTGTATTTTGCATAATGTCTTGATTTATGCATATTTTATATCAAGATACATACAGGGGCACCTGGGTGGCTCAGTTGATTAAGCATCCAACTCTTGATGTTGGCTCGGGTCATGATCTCATGGTTTGTGAGATCGAGTCCTGCACTGAGCTCTGCACTGAGTGCAGAGCCTGCTTGGGATTCTCTCTCTCCCTCTCTCTCTACCCCTCCCCCACACTCTCTCTGTCTCTAAAAATAAATGAATAGACATTTTTAAGAAACTATAGGGATGCCTGGGTGGCTCAGTCGGTTAAGCGTCCCACTTTGGCTCAGGTCACGAACTCATGGTTTGTGGGTTGGAGCCCCACGTGGGGCTCTACTAACAGCTCGGAATGCGGAGACTGCTTTGGATTCTGTGTCTCTCTCTCTCTCTCTGTCCCTCTCCTGCTCATGCTCTGTCTGTCTGCCTCTCTCTCTCAAAAACAAACATTAAAAAAAATTAATTATAGATCCGTATCTTGATTTTTTATATTTTTCTTGATTTTTATATTTATCTTATTTACTTGGTTCATTTCTCTACTTTGGAGACTTCTATGTTCTTTTTTTTTTTTTTAATTTTTTTAAACCTTTATTTATTATTGAGAGACAGAGAGACACAGAGCATGAGCAGGGGAGGGGCCAAGATATGGAGAGACAGAATCTGAAGCAGACTCCCGGCTCTGAGCTGTCAGCACAGAGCTGGATGCGGGGCTCGAACTCACAAACCGCACACAAACCGCGAGGTCATGACCTGAGCCGAAGTTGGACGCTTAACCGACTGAGCCACCCAGGCGCCAGGAGACTTCTATGTTCTGTATTGGCTCTTCTTTGCCTGTCCTACATATTTGTCATTTTCACTCAAACCATTTTGTTCTTTTCTATCAGACTTCTTTACAATTAAAAATGATTTTCCTCCCAGGGCATCTGTCTGGCTCTGTCAGTGGAGCACACAACTCTTGATCTCGGGATTGTGAGTTTGAGCCCCATGTTGGGTATAGAGATTACTTAAAAATAAAATCTTAGAAAAAAAATTGGGGGGTGGGGGCACCTGGGTGGCTCAGGTGGTTGAGCATCCGACTCTTGACTTCGGCTCAGGGCATGATCCCAGCGTCATGGGATTGAGACCTGCATTGGGATCTGTGTTGAGCAAGGAGCCTGCTGAAAATCCTCCTTCTCTCAATCCAATCCTTCCCCGCTTGTGCACGCTCCATCTCTCTCTAAAATAAAAAAAGAAAGAAGAAAAAAAATTTTTTAACATAAAAAAATTAAGAAACTGTTTTTCTCCCTTCTATTTCTCTTAAGACATTTTTTATTGTGTTTATTTGCTCTTGTGTTTCTTCTAATTTACTTTCATTTCCCCCCTTTGTTTCTAATTCTTTACTTATTTCTAGGATTTTCTAATTTGTTTTACTGTAGTTCTTTCTTGTGTTGTATCATTTTCTTAATAATTTTAGATAGCAGGTACCTGGGTGTCTCAGTCAGTTAAACATCCGACTTTTGATCTCAGCTCAGATCTTCTTCTCAGGGTCGTGAGTTCATGCCCCACGTTGGGCTCCATGCTGGGCATGGGGCCTACTTTAAAAAAATTTTTTTTTGTTTTGTTTTAAGCTGGTTTTAAAATAGCAGGTTACAGGGGCACCTGGCTGGCTCAGTTGGTAGAGCATGGAACTTTGATCTCAGGGTCATGAGTTTGAGCCTCACATTGGGCATAGAGTTTACTTAAAAAATAAAATAGTAGGTTACAATTTGAGCTGTTTTGTGGGCAAAATGTTATTCTGCTCTTTTTCTTTTTTTAGTAATGACTTTGTATGAGATTTTATCTTTACCTTTTCTGCTGTTTATTTTATGTGAGATTAGTTTTCTGGAGGTTTTAGAAGGAGTTGTGTGGTTCAGTATGGTTTTTCTAACTTCACAGAGCTCCCTCTTCTGTTTTTATACAATATTAAAAAATATGACGGCTTGCCAACTCTGTTTTCCTCCCAGATCAAGGACTGGCAAAGGCCACCTGTTTTTATAAAGTTTTACTGAAACCCAGTCCTGCCCAATTTTTTTACATATTGTTTATAGCTGCTCTCAGGCCAAATCAGCAAAGCTGAGGAGTTGCAACATGAACCCTCAAGCCAATAAACCAAAAATGCCTATTACCTAGCCCCTGATTTAGACCTTTTCTTTCTTTGTCTCTGTTGCCTCTGTTCTGCTCAATTTTTTTTTTAATATTTTTTTAACGTTTTATTTATTTTTGAGACAGAGAGAGACACAGCATGAACGGGGGAGGGGCAGAGAGAGAGGGAGACACAGAATCGGAAGCAGGCACCAGGCTCTGAGCCATCAGCCCAGAGCCCGACGTGGGGCTCGAACTCGCGGACTGTGAGATCGTGACCTGAGCTGAAGTCGGACGCCTAACCGACTGCGCCACCCAGGCGCCCCTGTTCTGCTCAATTTTGATTTGACTCCCAGCAGTGTCTTCTCAAAGTCAGGCCCTGTCCTAGAAGCAAGACCCTACCAGTCAGTTTTGAGAGTTCACCAGGAAGTGGTCTCAGACCTTAGCACCCCTTGCTCACATTTTTTAAACTGTGGTAAAATATATATAACATAAAATCTATCATTTTAAACATTTTTTAAGGTTAACAATTCAGTGACATTAAGTATATTCACAATATCATGCAGCCATCACCACTGTGTATTTCCAGAACTTTTTTATTATCTCAAACTGAGATAATCCCCCTTCCCCTAGTTCCTGGTAAACTTTATTCTACTTTCTGTCCCTATGAATTTGTCTACTTTAGGACTTCAGGTAAGTGGACTCATACACCATTTGTCCTTCAGTGTCTGTCTTATTCCACCAAACATAATGTTTCAAAATCATCCATTTTGTACCATTATCTGAATTTCATTCCTTTTTGTAGCCAAACAATATTCCATTGTATGTATATACCACCTTTTCTTTATCCATTCATCTGTTGATGGGCACTTGGATTGTTTTCATCTTTTGGCTATTATGAACAACGCTGGTATGAATATTGGTGTACAAGTATCTATTTGAGTCCCTACTTTCAATTTTTTGATATACATCTACGAGTGGAATTGTTAGATGATATGGTAATTGTATTTTCAACTTTATGAAGAACCGTCACGGTGGCTTTTCCATTTTTCCATAGCAGCTGCACCATTTTATATTCTCACCAGCAATGTACATTGGTTCCAGTTTTTCCACACCCCTGCCAACATTTCTTTTTTTCCATTTTGTTTTTGGTTTAATCATAGCCATCCTAATGGGGTTGAGGTAGTATCTCGTTGTGGTTTTGATTTGTATTTCCCTAATGATTGATGGTGAATATCTTTTCATGTGCTTATGGAGCATTTGTAAATCTTCTCTGGAGAAATGTCTACGCAAGTCCTTTGAATTGTGTTTATTGTTGAAGGAGTTCTTCATAGACTCTGGATATTGACCTCTTATCAGATATAAGATATATTACTCCCATCTGTGGGTTGTCTTTTCACGCTTTTGATAGTGTGCTTTGATTATTTTCCCCTTTTAAATTAATTAGTAAATTATGCAGAGCTACTTTAAGATTATATGAAGATCCTCTTCCTCATCAAACTTTCCATCATCATCTGTTGATTCTTTCTTGAATCAATGACTGCTATTTTTGAGCCACCAACCATGCCCCAGATACTGCACTGGCTGCTTCATGTACATTATCCTTATGTGGCAGATGTCATTGAAGCTGCAGAAGTGAAACAGTGGCCAAGGACACACAGCTAGTAAGCAGCGGAAATGGGAGGAGACTCCAGGAGCTAGAGTTCATGTGCTAGAGCTGGGGAAGCAAGTGTTAGCTGAAAATAGTAGGGAACTCCAAGCATCAGGTCTGTTGAGCAAGCCTGTTTCTGATGCTTCTTTCTTGTGTTTCCCAAACACTGCCTAACCTAGAGAGAGTGTAGGGCAGGCATGCTTCAGGGCCAAGGACTGTGACATGCTGGGTGTGTTCAGCAGTCAGGTGCCAATTCCATCCACTGGGTCACTACATATCTGCAGGGTCCTGTGGTATGGCGGGCTCAGTAGCTGGGTTGAGAGAACCAGAAGCCCCAAGTTGTCCTTTGACATGATGGGGCGGCGGGGGTAGGGGGGGCAGTCTTAGTAACCTGGCAGGTTCTGGGTTAAACATCCCCATTCTTTGGGCTCTTGTGGGACCTTAGCTGGGAGAACCAGAACATAGGCAGGGTGGGGTCCTGGGGTAGGGAGCCAGAGCCCTGAGTCATAGGGTGATCGAGGAGTCAGGGCCAGGGCAAGACATGCTGAGCCAGAAAATCTGGAGGAAAGCCATGGTCTGAATGCTGGGAGGAGGGAGAACTCACCAGATATAGCCGAGGTCACAGGAGAGGAGGCAATCAGGGTTGGAGCCTAAAACAGTTCTAGAAGGTAAGGATCACATGAGGCTGGTATGGGAGATCTTGAACCTATGTCTGGAAATCTCCAGTGATAGAGGCTTGTTCTCAGGGCTGACAGTGGCCTAAGCCTAGTACATTGGCCTAGTCTGGGGATGCATAAGCCCAGGAGCATACATTAGTCATGGGTAGCCTGTTGGATCAGACTTTGTGGTGAACATTCACCTCTCCTACAGGCCTCTCAGGCCCATACCCGCCTCAGTTTTCGGGGGCTCAGCCTCTGTGTCCTATTAGCTGCAGTCACCTAGCCCAGCTACTCATCTGCTATGATCACTCAGGCCCCAACCCTCTTTTTGGATGAAAACTGCATTCTACAAGACCTTTGCTCTAAGAGACTTTCCATGCAGGGTTTTTGTTTTTTTGTTTTTTAACCATCCAGAAAAATAAAAGCAGCACAATATAAAAATACTTTTCACTGAGCCATCTTAAAGTGAGTTAAATATATCAAGGCCCTTTACCCCTAAGTAATTCACTATATAATTATTGCTTGTTTTTTTCTCCCTTGCAACTAATAAGCAGTGTGGGAACGTCATGCAAATATTGCCTTCTTTATCGAAGATCCCCCCTAGATTTAGCATCCACTGATGATTCTTGCCTAATCCAGCTTTACCATGATGGTTGCAAAACAGTGATCCCACATTCCTTCCACATTTTCCATTCTGCCCTCAGCATTTTCCAGCAAACAAAAGAGCTTCCTTCTCTCGATTTATGTATTTGTGGACTCTTTTTTTTTTTTTTTTTTTAGGGATTTATAATTTAATTCTTAGTTCTTTTGGTGTTCAAATTGTCGCAGACTTGCCAGTGAGAACCCCTTCAAGCTGTCTCGTAGGTCCATGTGACATAAACCCACTCTTTAAAAAAGCACGTCCTTACTTGCTGGTATAACAAGGGATTCCAAGCATTCTTTATGCCAGCTTGGAACTCAGCTAGTTCTCTGAGGACCCTGATTCGTTTAGTGGTGAAGGTCTCAGAGATCAAGGTCAGAGAATTTGGTGCCCTCAGTGCTCCTGGAGTGTCCTTTCTTCTTGGCTCTCTCAATGGACAGAGTCAGGAAACATACGCAGGTATACCTGTATGTACATATGTAAGCATGTTTACACAGTCATAGATGTGTGACACAAACATGCATATACAGATCTTAGAAATCATGAATTTACACTAATATACCCTCAACAAGGTTATTTCTTACCTTCCCCATTCTTTATTTGTATATCCCTTCTCCTTTCGTGAGAATCCTGGCTCCCATTTGCTCAGTCCTATGTTACATCTAAAATAGTTTATTATATTGGGGCTCCTGGATGGCTCAGTTAGTCAAACATCTGACTCTTAGTTTCAGCTGAGGTCATGATCTCACGATTCGTGAGTTCGAGCCCCATATCAGGCTCTGTGCTGACAGTGCGGAGCCTGCTTGGGATTCTCTGTCTCCCTTTCTCTTTGCCTCTCTTTCTCTCTTCCTCGCTCTCTCTCAATGGCAGCACTTTCAACAATAGCCAAATAATGGAAAGAGCCTAAATGTCCAGCAACTGACAAATGGACAAAGAAGATGTGGTTTATATATACAATGGAATACCACCTGGTAATGAGAAAGAATGAAATCTGGCCCTTTGCAGCAATGTGGTTGGAACCGGAGGGTATTATGCCAAGTGAAATAAGTCAGTCAGAGAAAGACAGATCCATATGTTTTCACTCATATGTGGATCTTGAGAAACTTAACAGAAGACCATGGGGGAGGGGAAGGGGCAAAAGAAGAGTTACAAAGAGGGAGGGAGGCAAACCATAAGAGACTCTTAAATGTTGAGGACAAACTGAGGGTTGAAGGGGGGTGGGGGAGAGGGGAAAGTGAATGATGGGCATTGAGGAGGGCACTTGGGATGAGCACTGGGTGTTGTATGGAAACCAATTTGACAATAAACTTTAGTTTAAAAAATCCAGAAGTAAACAAATATTTTTTTTAAATGCTTTGAAATAGTTTATAACATCTATAATGGTTTCTGAACTGCTTTTCCCACACCATTACAAACAGCAGACCTAGTAAACACAGTTCAGGACTTGTTTGCAATTCTTCCTCTCCACCATACTCCCCGTCCCCAACTGAGGGAATATAGTCAAATACTGCGTTAAATTACTTCAGATTCGTTCATTTTCTCCTGTTCAGTGTGATTATGGTACTTTTTTGAAACATTAGTTTACTTGTTTTAGTTTGCTTTTAGTTTTAATTTACTTCCTTTCCATTTTTTATCGACTTAATTTTGTTTTTGAATATGTGGGATATTAGCATGCTTTCAAAAGTCAAAGCTATATAAAAAGATATGCTCAGAGAAATATCGTTTCCATCTATTCCCCTCCACCCCGTAGGTAACCAACTGCATTGTTTTCTTGTTTGTCCTTCTTGTGTTTTATTTTGTAATAATAAGCAGATATGTATATTTTCTTCTTTCCCCTTCTTTCTCGTGCAAAACATAGCATACTACATATGTGTAGTATAAGAAATATATTTGGTCTTTGTTCCTGGTTCCTGGCACAGAGCTCCTGAAATCCTTAGAATTTCCTGAGTGATGGCAGTGTCTTTACTTAGTCCTAAGGAGCCCCTTTTTGGGCACACCTGACTTTAGGCTAATGAGGTGACAGTGTGGGCCCCCTAGATAGCTTTAGGATGGGGCTGGCCACCAGAAAGACCAAGTGATTAGAGGGTTGAGCTTTCAGCCTCATCCACTGACTCTTGAACAAGAAGATTCAATGAGCTTTCTGGCTGGTGAATACAGCCACGTGCCAGAAAGGTATCACCTCCCAGTTCTGTGGGGATACAAGCTCTTGCTCTCAGGCCCCTTCTAGGCCCCAACCTACATACCTCTTCATCTGGCTGTTCGTCTGTATCCTTTAAAATAAACTAATAAACATAAATAAATCTCTCTCTGAGTTCTGTGAGCTACTCTAGTGAATAAATGAAATCTGAAGAGGAGTTTATGGGAAACTCCAATGTATAGCCTGTCAAATGCACAGGTAAAAACCTGGATTTGTGACTGATGTCAGAAGTGGGGCAGTCTTGTGGGACTAAGGGTTGGGGGGGGGGGCAGTCTGATGCTCTCTCCAGGCAGATAACGTAAACATTGAGTTAAAGGCCACCCAGGCAGTGTCACAGAATTGCTTAATGTGGGACAAGCTACCCCATATATGGAGTACATAAGTATTCAGAGTATTGTGTAGTATAAAGGAAAACAAAGGTTTTCCCTTCATAATATGCTTTTCTGCAATTAAATCTCTTTGCTTATCGCCTGGAAATCATTGTATCTCAGTCCACAAGAGTCTTCCTCGTTCTCTTACTCCATGAGCTCTTGTATATGCCAGAGTTTATTCACCCAATCTCCTCTGCTTGGACATTTAGGTAGTTTCCAGTTAATATTAATATTGCAATGAAAAACCTATGTATTTGTGTTATTGACAGTATATCCTCAGTATAAATTCTTAGAAGTGGGATTGTTGGGTCAAACAAAAGGTATATTCCTTCTCTATGGCTGTGTAACAAGTTACCACACACTTAGCAGCTTAAAACGACACCTATTCATTAGCTCGCGGGTCTGTAGATCAGAAGTCTGGGCAAGCACGTCTGGGCTCTCTGCTCAAAATATAACAAGGCATAAACCAAAGACATTGACTGTGATCTTATCTGGAGGCTCTAGAAAGAATCAGCTTCCAGGAAAATTCAGTGGCAGAATTCAGTTCCCATTTTGTTGTGGGCATTCAGCTTCTACCAGCCTCCCCCTTTCCTTGCCACATGACCCCTCCAACTTTAAACCAGCAACAGTGTGTTGAATCGTTCTTGCTTGGAATTTGACTTCTGTCAAAGGCAAGCAAAGCCGGAAATTAGTTAAAGCAGTAAGGACAGATTTTAATCAGTAACAGCTATTGCAATAGGGAAAAAAGTTCAATGTGAACCGAACTCAACTCTGAGCTTTCTCAGGCAGACATTTTAAGAAGGGCTAGGGTTATCCTAGGGATGTGGCCTTGAGCTGGTAGAAAGTATGTTAGTGTCTGTTGAAGTCTGTGTAGGCTAATGCTGAGAGAGGTCTTTTAGTTTTAATTTACTTCCTTTCCATTTTTTATCGACTTAAAGGTCAGTGAAGAAGAGGGTTCAGAGGAGCTTGGCCAGAGTTTGGTCAAAAAGGGAATCTTTGAGACACCTTGGTGGCTCAGTTGGTTGAATGTCCAACTCTTGATTTTGGCTCAGGTCATGATCCCAGGGTTGTGGGATCAGACCCAGCATCAGGCTCTGCACTGAGCATGGCGCTTGCTTGAGATTCTCTCTCCCTCTGCCCCTCTCCCCCACTTATACATGCTCTCTCTATATATAAAATTAAAAAATTTTTAACAAGGGGACCTTTGTCACTACTTCTGCTGCTGCCAAAGAAACTGTGCGTTTAAGTGGGCTCGTGTGATCAGATTAGGCCCACTTGGATAATGTCCCTTTTGCCATATAGCATAACATAGTCATGAGAGTTACACCAAGGAGTGAAGGTTATAGGGGCCATCTTAAAATTCCCAGCCCTCCTTCCAGCAATTTTCCTCACCAGCCCCTACCTGGATCATACCTGAACCAAGAGGTCTGAGCTGTTTGGGGCTCTAAGCAATGCTAAGGCTAACTCAGCCTCTGGTTATCAGGAATGGAGAAGAGCCTTAGACCCAACAGGAACGTCCTTGGTTCCACAGTGTGGAAGCAGTGATGGAGGCTATAAACAGTGTCTTAGAGAATGAGGGTAGGGGCACCCTCTTAAGTTATCTTGAGTAAAGGACTGTTCTGTGGGGCGAATCCCATCTGCAGTTTTGTGCAAGAACATATACCCACCTCACATGCCCTTTAATGTTCATCATGGTTTCAACCTCCTTGAAGTGACTTGGCCCTTGCTCCTAGAAGCCATTCCAGTGTGAGTGGCTAGTAGGAGCACAAGCTCTTGGTCAGATAAATCCATACTCTGCCATTTACTGGTTGCAGAACCTTGAAATTACTTAGCTTCTTTGTGCCTTGATTTCTTCACCTATGAAATGTGAATGAATAGTAGTAGCTACCTCCTGGGACAGTTGGGGGGGAATCAAATAAAATCATGTTCATAGAATGCTAATACATTCTTGGCACACAGTGAGTGCCCAACAAATGTTAGCTGTCTGAGTTTATCACTCTATCTGGCTTCATTTATGGCTCCATACCCCATGTTCTTCTTGGCTTTCCTGTGGTCCTTAGTGTTAGCCTCTGGATTCTCTCAGCATAGTAGCTCTTGGTTCCCACGTGTCCTGTCCTGGAGCTTGGGTGCTGCTAAGGGTAGAGGCCTAAAAAAAGAAAGTCCCCTGCATGCCACACATCTTCTTCAAGACATCCAAACAAGAAGCAACCTCCTATCCCTCGGGAGCCTTGCATGCCACTGTCTGTCTCCCTGCTTGACTCAGTTCCAAACAGAAGCCTTGAGAAAAGGCATCTCTTCTGTTAATCTATTGTTATGTAACACAGTACGTCGAAACTTGGTGGCTTCAAAAACCATTTTGTTTGTATCATGATTTTGTGAGTTCAGGAGAGGGCTTGGTTGGGTGGCCCATCTCTGATCCGTCGTGCTGGGGCAGCTGGGGCTGGAGGATTTACCTCCAAGATATCTTGTTCAGTCCCATACTGAGCACCTCCACACGCTGGTCTCACCCTCCAGGACCTCCAGATGCTCGGGGTTTTCACAGCATGGCTGTTGAGGACAGTTGGACTTCTGACAGAGAAATTGGCTCCCCCATTCCCAGAGGCCCAGGTGGACCCTGTGAGGCTTCCTAGGAAATGCACTCAGAGTTTGAGAACATCATCTCTGCTGCATTCTTTTGGCCACACAAGTCTCCCAGGCCAGATCAGATTCTTGGGGAGGGGGATTAGATTCTACCTCTCAGTGGGTGCAGCAGCAACGAATGTGTGCAGGTTTTAAATCTATCACAGCAGCTCATGAGTGGAAGCTAAAACCCACCTGGAACCCAGCTGCGAAGGAACCTGGGAAATGTCATTTTAGGATTTCTAGTCTCTGCAGCATAGAAGGAGAATGGGACACAGGAAAGAGGCTGAGGCAGTCAATCTGCTGTATCCATCACAGTCTCTTGGCGTTCAGTGGTGTCTTGGATCAGATTCCACAACCAGCTTCTCTTCATCCTTGGTACCAGCATCCTTGAGTTCAGATGGGAATTGGGAGTGATCAATCAGTCCCTCGACCTAGCCTGTCCTTTAGGTCAAGGCTTTATAATTTTTTTAAAATTCTTTTTAATGTTTATTCATTTTTGAGAGAGACAGAGACAGAATGCGAGTGGGTTAGGGGCAGAGACAGAGGGAGACACAGAATCCAAGGAAGGCTCCAGGCTCCGAGCTGTCAGCACAGAGCCCGACGCGGGGCTCAAACTCACAGACTGTGAGACCATGACCTGAGCTGAAGTGGGCCGCCCAACCGACCGAGCCACCCAGGTGCCCCAAGGCTTTAAATTTTTTTTAACTGAGGGACTCGTGGGTGGCTCAGCCGGTTGAGCATCCCACTTAAGCTCATGTCATGATCTCGAAGTTCAACTCAAGCCCCACATCAGGCTCTCTGCTGTCAGATCCTGTCTCCTCTCTCTCTGCCCCTCCCCTCCTTACGCTCCCTCTGTCAAAATCAATCAATCAATCAATCATTAAAATATCTATTTAAAAAGTTTTTAATTTTTTTAACTGAAACAGCAAAAAATATAGCTTATATCAGTATATGGACAAATATATGTGACTGAAATAAAGGTTTCATTAAACAATCCTTAACTTTATTATGTGCAGTGTTCTCCTGATTTTCTACTGTATTCTCTTTTTTAAGCAAAAATACTAGTTGTGCCTCCACTAAATTAATTTCATGACTCACTAATGGGTTACCATCCACAGTTTGAAAAGCCCTGCTGAAGCTACCCTTCCATAGGGAAAGGAAAACAGGGGGGAGAAAATGGGTCAGCAGGAAAAAAATTATATAAGAACAAAAAAAGAAAATATTTCCTCAAAGGAGACTTACTTAATTCAACAGAAATGTAGTCAAGTATATCATTGTTTCACAAGTACTCATCCCCTTCCCTGTGAGGTAATGATACATACCCCACCTCTTAAGCCTTCCGTTGAGAGGCTTGGCTGTGGGACTGCCTTTGGCCTTTGACATGCGAGCAGGCACGTCTCATATCATGTCCGCGCAGGAGCTTTAAATGCAGTTGCATGGCTTGGCTTGGTCTCTGGCGATTCTGCCCTCTGCTAGAAGAACAGTACGTTCCAGATAGGTCTGTTCCTTCAGCCTGGGTGCCAGAGTAAGTAAATACACGGAGCCAAAGTGCAGCCTATTCTCAGCCCTCACATAACATGAGAAACTGGTATTTGTTATAAACCACTTAGATTTGCAGTTGTTACTACAGTAAAGCCGACTAATCTAAGAAGCAACTTAATGAGGGGCATCTGGGTGGCTCAATCAGTTAAGCGACCGGCTCCTGGTTTGGGCTCAGGTCATGATCTCATGGATTTGTGAGTTTGAGCCCCATGTTGGGCTCTGTGCTGACAGCGCAGAGCCTGCTTGGGATTCTCTCTCCTGCTGTCCCTGCCTCTCCCCCACTTGTGCTCTCTCCGTCTCTCTCAAAATAAATAAACTTAAAAAAAAAAAAGAAGTAACTTAATGGAAAAACAAACAAAAATCCAAAGCACTCGTTTGAACATTTAAACCATACGGAAGTATAGACAGTAAAACAGACTTCTCCTTCACCAACTCCCTGCTCCTTCAGGAAGTCGTCTTTGATAACATTTTGGTTCATATCTATTCAGAGAAGCAAATTTTTGAAATGACTGTTTTCTAACTTTGACACATAATTGTCCACAAATAAAGTTTTATTGAAACACACCAGACCTATTTTGTTCATGGCAGTTTTCACACTAAAACAGCAGAATTGAGTATTGAGACAGAGCCTGTAATACCTAATGTACTTAACTATCTGGCTCTAAATGGAAAAAATGTGCCGGCCCTTGGTCTAGGTCCACCCAATACTAACATTTGGCATTTTGCGGCTTTTGTTTTTATTTCTCTTTCATCTATGATTTTTTTTTCTAGACCACTTAAAACAATGTATAGATCTCATGACCCTTTGTCTGTCTATATTTCAGCATGTGTGTCCTAAGAACAGGTTTACTCTTCTCCACAAACCACATCATAATTATCACACCCAAAACATTTAACATTAACACAATTCTAGTAACTACTATTCAAAATCCTCCCAAATTGGCCTGAAAGTGTCCTTTCTAGCCTTTCCACCCTCAATTCAGGATTTAATTAAAGACTATACAGTGCATTTAGTTTTCATGTCTTGTCAGTTGCTTTTGATCTAGACCAGTTCCCAGTCTTTTTCGGCTCTCATGAAACTGTCATTTTTGAAGAGTCCAGCCAGGACAGCTGTTCAGGTCATCTCTCTGGACTTGACTGTTTTTTTGTCACTCGGTATTTGATTCAGGTTAATCATTTTCATTTTTGGCAGAAATTCTACATAGATGATGATGTGCTCTTATCAGGAGGCCCATGATGTTACTTGGCCCAACTATTTGTGATGTTAAATTTTGTCACTTGTTTATGCGGAGTCTGCCAGATTTCTCTGCTGTAAAGGTCATTTTTTCCCCTTTGTAATTAGCCAGTGATCTGTGGGGAAATTCTTCGACCTGTACGAATAACCAATTCCCTAACAACCTTTGCTCTGTGGTTTTAGGCTCTGTCGATGATTCTTTCCTGAATCAACTGTTGTCATGGAGAATGGTCTCCAAGTGATTTTAAAGTAAGCCAGCATTGGGAATCGCTAGACCAGTGCTTCTCAATCTGTGTTTACAAATCCCCTGGGCATCTGGTTAAAAGGCAAATCAACTTCGGCAGGACTGGGGTGGACTGAGACTAAGCATTTCTAACGGGTTCCCAGGTGTTGCTGGTCCACATGGACCACACTTTACATATCAAGGCTCAGTCTAGCCTCTAGACAACAGCTACAATTATGGATACGATACCTTCCTTCCCCAATTTAGTTTTGCCTACTTGTTAGTCAAGACTCTCAGTTACAAACAGAACACACTCTAGCTCAGAAAAGGCATGCGTTAGTGGACATTGGGCAACTCTCAGAACCATTTAGGAGCTTGGAGCTGAGCTCCCAGGAACAGTGCCAGACCACATTGCAGAACTGACCTAATGAGGGAACCAGTCTTCCCATTGCCAGGCACTGAGCCCGTCTGCGCTCATGCCAGTGATGCAAACCAACCGCACCCACAGCTGCCACCAGCACCAATGCTACACGTGTGCCTGGAACTCTACTGCAAGTTATTGCCAGCCCCCCAAACTGGAAGTCTGCTGTCACCCTCACCAGCAAATGGATTCCACAAAGAGCCCGCTTTCTCATGTTCATATTTCTGCACCAAAGTTTCACACGAGTATGTTAGATTGCTGGAACCTAGGTCACATGGCCATTCCCTAGCTGCAAGGGAGGCTAAGAAATCATGTTTCCTGGCTTCTCCCTTGGGGGAGGGGAATAGGAAAGATTCATAAGGCAAAAAATGCTCAAGAAGGCCCTCCAAAACATGACAAATGTCCAATACAGTTATTTGAAAGAATAAATGCAGTAAGTCTGAGAAATCTATGAAGAATAAGAATAGTAATAAAAACTTCCCCTCTTATATGGAAAAATACATTGTAAAACTGTGATAGTGTGTGATATTAGAATCAGAATATAGATAAATCAAGAAAAGACTTAGATCCAGATCTCACACTTTATATCAAAATTAACTGATAGTTTTGAGTTAAATTGATTTTTTCTTAAATTAAAAAAAAAATTTTAACGTTTATTTATTTTTGAGAGAGACAGAGAGATAGAGTGTGAGTGGGGGAGGGACAGAGAGAGAGAGGGGGACACAGAATGTGAAGCAGGCTCCAGGTCTGACCTGTCAGCACAGAGCCTGATGTGGAGCTTGAACTCATGAACCGTGACATCATGACGTGAGCTGAAATCAAGAGTTGGACACTTAACTGACTGAGCCACCCAGTAACCCCTAAATTGATTTTTTTAACCCATTAAAATACTAGAATAAAATAGAGTAAAATATTCGTCAAATTTCATGGTGGAAAATAACTTTCTAAATTTAATAATATTGGAATAACTCACAAATAAAAAGATAAATAGCTTTACCTTTATAAAACAGAGAACTTATATACTTAAAATTGAAGGGAAACAATTAACTGTGAAAATAATGTGCAATAAATATAACAGGCAACATGTTAATATCTTTAATATATAAAAATTCACATAAATTAATTTTTTTACTGCTAAGAACTTTTAACTCATTTACCAATAGGATATATCTAGACAGTTCACCAAGAGCCAAATACAAATGGCTAATGACATACAGAAAATTTTCAACCTCACTGGGAATGAAAAAAAAAAGACAAACCAGCACAAAGGTATTTTTTAAAAAATCTGTTGATAGAAGGGGCACCTAGGTGGCTCAGTTGGTTAAGCTTCTGATTCTTAATTTCGGCTGAGGTCATGATATCACAGTTTGTGAGTTCAAGCCCTGCATTGTTGCTTGGGATTCTCTCTCTCCCTCTCACTTTACCCCTCCCCACACCTTTCTCTATCTCAAAATAAATAAACATTAAGATATTGATAGCAAATTATATATAATATATAAATATACATAATATATAACACACACATATAATATATAATATATAATCTTAGCTCCACCCCAGTCCTGCCAAATCTGATTTGCCTCTTAACAATATGCCCAGGGGATTTGTAAACACAGGTTGAGAAGCACTGGTCTAGTGATTCCCAACGCTGACTGTACTTTAAAATCACTCAGGGGCCATTTAAAACAATATTGATGTCCGTTTACATTCTCCATGACAACAATTGATTCACATGTAATATATATATATGTATATATATATGTATATATATATATATATGATATGTATTTGTTATCTCTTTCTCTCTTAATAAGAATATCCAGTCTTTTTAAAAAAATTTTTTAATGTTTATTTCTGAGACAGAGAGAGACAGAGCATGAGTTGGGGAAGGGCAGAGAGAGGGAGACACAGAATCCGAAGCAGGCTCCAGGCTCTGAGCTGTCAGCACAGAGCCCCACGCGGGGCTCAAACTCATAAACCGTGAGATCATGACCTGAGCTGAAGTCGGTTGTTCAACTGACTGAGCCACGCAGGTGCCCCACGAATATCCAGTCTTAATGAAATAAAGAATAGATGGATATTTTCACACATTGCTTATATGTAATAACCCTATTTGGAGAAAAACAAGGCATTCAAAAGAATATTTGGTATTCAAAAGAACGATGACTGCAATGGATTGAAACACATCAAGAATATAATAATCTAAGCATTCCTACTACTAAAACGCAAAAGCAAAACATTACCTTTTGAACTTCTAGGATACAATTCATTCTGCAAGTTGGTAAAGGAAGAAAAGAATTAAGCATTTATCCTGCCTTTCCTTATCAACTCTATTTTAGGATACCCAAATTGTTGATGAAAGAAATTTCTTCTTTTCACAGAATTTCAGCAAAAGGAATTATAGGATTAGAAAATCACTATTTACAATACCTAATGAAGTAATAAATTTAGGCAGTGATTATCAGTGGCTGTTGAAAACATTTGGTGAAATAAGCAGACTGACAGCTTCTGGACCCACTGATCGATTTTAAGATCATACAAAGGGACAACCAGATGTTGAGCTTTTCATGTGACATAATAGGCAGCATATCATTCCCAATGAAGTATTCATGCAAAAAAAAATTCTTTTAGCTTAATCAAATGTCTCTAGAATAACAGAAAACATGGAGGCTAGAGAAATGTGTTAAATGTCATCAGAAGGGTGTGGTCAACCAAATCCAGTTTATGGGGAATTTACAAGAGTGAAAAGTTAAGACATATATCAACCAAGACCTTCTTTGGATATTGATTTGAATAAATCAATATAATTTCAGACAATCAGGGGAGATTAACATAGACTGATTGTTGGATGATATTAATGTATTATTGTTCATGCTGTTAATTATGATAATAAAATTGTGTTTATGTTTTTAATTTTAATTTTTTTAAAGAATTTTTTTTAACATTTATTCATTTTTGAAAGGCAGAGAAGGACAGAGTGCTAATGGAGAAGGGGCAGAGAGAGAGGGAGACACAGAATTTGAAGCAGGCTCCGGACTCCAAGCTGTCAGCATGGAGCCCGATGCGGGGCTCGAACTCACAGACCACAAGATCGTGTCCTGAGCCAAAGTCGGCCAGCCAACTGACTGAACCACCTATGCGCCCCGTGTTCATGTTTTTTAAAAATCCTTATCAGTTAGAAATACATACTAAAAATGTTCATGTTAAAGGAGAGATTAAAATACTTCAGGGAAAAAAACCTTGGGATGAGGACTAGATACATAAAAGAAGAATGGCAAAATCTTCATGTCCATGGGATGCATTATACTCTTTGGTGTTTCATTTGTTTAAATTTCCACAGTAAGGAGGTAAAGAAAGTAAAAGATCTTTCACCTTGACTTTGTAATTCTACTCCAGACGACCCATTCTCAGAAAATAATTTAACATATAGGAAAATTCTTTACGCATAAGAATATCAATCCCACGAGCATTATGAATGCCAAAATTACAACAACCTAAATGTCAAACAACAGGGCCACAATTTTATCAACTAGATATGTCCCTTAAGGGACTATTATGTGACCATTAAAACATATGTTCATGAAGACTTGTAATTGTATGACAAAGTGCTTGTGTGGAAATATCAAGTGCAAAAAAATAGGTCACAGGATTTTATATAAATTAGTATACCAGTCAGCTTTTGCCACATAACAAACCACTCCAAATTTAGTCACATAAGTCACTTAAGTATTTATTATTTCCCTTGTTTTGTGTGTCTGGGTATTTTGCAGCTGGGTCTGGATAGTCTGGGATGCTTATTCTCACATTTGGCGGCTGGCAGGCTGATTGGTCTAAATGGGACTCATGTGGGACTGTTCATCTCTATTCCACGTGATCTCTCATCCTCCAAAAAGCTAGCCCAGCCTTCTTCTCACAGCACTTTCATGGGCCCAAAGACCAGCAAAAGAACAAGTGTCAATGTGTGAGCACTTTTCACGCCTCTGATCGCCTCACGTTTGCTAATGTCCTGTTGGCCAAAGCAAGTCAGGACAACCAAGCGCAGAGTCACCATGGTGGGGTGGTGGGGAGGAGGTGAGCAAGCTGGAGGTCTTTACTGCAAGATTCTACTACAAGTATGGTCTCATCTATTATTTTTTAAAATACGAAATTTGGGGCGCCTGGGTGGCGCAGTCGGTTAAGCGTCCGACTTCAGCCAGGTCACGATCTCACGGCCCGTGGGTTCGAGCCCCGCATCAGGCTCTGGGCTGATGGCTCGGAGCCTGGAGCCTGTTTCCGATTCTGTGTCTCCCTCTCTCTCTGCCCCTCCCCCGTTCATGCTCTGTCTCTCTCTGTCCCAAAAATAAATAAACGTTGAAAAAATAAAATACGAAATTTATTGTCAAATTGGTTTCCAGACAACACCCAGTGCTCATCCCAACAGGTGCCCTCCTCAATGCCCATCACCCACTTTCCCCTCCCTCCCACCCCCCATCAGCCCTCAGTTTATTCTCAGTTTTTAAGAGTCTCTTATGGTTTGACTCCCTCCCTCTCTTTTTTTTCTCCTTCCCCTCCTCCATGGTCTTCTGTTAAGTTTCTCAGGATCCACATAAGAAAGAAAACATATGGTATCTGTCTTTCTCTGTATGACTTATTTCAGTTAGCATAACACTCTCCAGTTCCATCCACGTTGCTACAAAAGGCCATATTTCATTCTTTCTCCTTGCCAAGTAGTATTCCATTGTGTATACAAATCACAATTTCTTTATCCATTCATCAGTTGATGGACATTTAGGCTCTTCCCATAATTTGGCTATTGTTGAAAGTGCTGCTATAAACATCTGGGTACAAGTGCCCCTATGCATCAGCACTCCTGTATCCCTTGGGTAAATTCCTAGCAGTGCTATTGCTGGGTCATAGGGTAGATCTATTTTTCATTTTTTGAGGAACCTCCACACTGTTTTCCAGAGTGGCTGCACCAGTTTGCATTCCCACCAACAGTGCAAGAGGGTTCCTGTTTCTCCACATCCTCTCCAGCATCTATAGTCTCCTGATTTGTTCATTTTAGCCACCCTGACCGGTGTGAGGTGGTATCTGAGTGTGGTTTTGATTTGTATTTCCCTGATGAGGAGCGACGTTGAGCATCTTTTCATGTGCCTGTTGGCCATCTGGATGTCTTCTTTAGAGAAGTGACTATTCATATGTTCTGCCCATTTCTTCACTGGATTGTTTTTCGGGTGTGGAGGTTGGTGAGCTCTTTATAGATTTTGGATACTAGCCCTTTGTCCGATATGTCATTTGCAAATATCTTTTCTCATTCCGTTGGTTGCCTTTTAGTTTTGTTGATTGTTTCTTTTGCAGTGCAGATTTTATCGTGACGAGGTCCCAATAGTTCATTTTTGCTTTTAATTCCCTTGCCTTTGGAGATGTGTCAAGAAATTGCTGAGGCTGAGGTCAGAGAGGTTTTTCCCTGCTTTCTCCTCCAGGGTTTTGATGGTTTCCTGTCTCACATTCAGGTCCTTTATCCATTTTGAGTTTATTTTGTGAATGGTGTAAGAAAGTGGTCTAGTTTCATTCTTCTGCATGTTGCTGTCCAGTTCTCCCAGCACCATTTGTTAAAGAGACTGTCTTTTGTCCATTGGATAGTCTTTCCTGCTTCATCAAAGATTAGTTGGCCATACTTTTGTGGGTCCAATTCTGGAGTCTCTATTCTATTCCATTGGTCTATGTGTCTGTTTTTGTGCCAATACCATACTGTCTTGGTGATTAAAGCTTTGTAGTAGAGGCTAAAGTCTGGGATTGTGATGCCTCCTGCTTTGGTCTTCTTCTTCAATATTACTTTGGCTATTCGGGGTCTTTTGTGGTTCCATACAGATTTTAGGATTGCTTGTTCTAGCTTTGAGGAGAATGCTGGTGCAATTTTGATTGGGATTGCATTGAATGTGTAGATAGCTTTGGGTAGTATTGATATTTTAACAATATTTATTCTTCCAATCCATGAGCATGGAATGTTTTTCCATTTCTTTGTATCTTCTTCAATTTACTTCATAAGCTTTCTGTAGTTTTCAGCATACAGATCTTTTACATTTTTGGTTAGGTTTATTCCTAGGTATTTTATGATTCTTGGTCATCTATGATTTTTAAAAACTGTGTATTGGGGCACCTGCATGGCTTAGTCTGTTAAGCATCCAGCTTCGGCTCAGGTCATGATCTCACATGGGTTTGAGTCCTGCATTGGGCTCTGTGCTGACAGCTCAAAGCCTGGAGTCTACTTTGGATTCTGTGTCTCCCTCTCTTTTTGCCCTTCCCCCACTCATGCTCTCTCTGTCTTTCGAAAATAAATAAAAACGTTTGAAAAAAATTTTAAATTTTTTTTTTCAACGTTTATTTATTTTTGGGACAGACAGAGACAGAGCATGAACGGGGGAGGGGCAGAGAGACAGGGAGACACAGAATCCGAAACAGGCTCCAGGCTCTGAGCCATCGGCCCAGAGCCCGACGCGGGGCTCGAACTCCCAGACCGCGAGATCGTGACCTGGCTGAAGTTGGACGCTTAACCGACTGCGCCACCCAGGCGCCCCTAAAAAATTTTTAATAAAAAAAAAAACTGCATATTAATAAAGTCAAAAGGAACTATCAAAATCAAAGGGTCACAAAACTACAGTGACCCTTTCTGAGTGGCATTTTTCTTTACATTTTAATATTTTGTGGCATGTTCTTTTTTTTTTTTTTTTTCAACATTTATTTATTTTTGGGACAGAGAGAGACAGAGCATGAACGGGGGAGGGGCAGAGAGAGAGGGAGACACAGAATCGGAAACAGGCTCCAGGCTCTGAGCCATCAGCCCAGAGCCTGACGCGGGGCTCGAACTCACGGACCGCGAGATCGTGACCTGGCTGAAGTCGGACGCTTAACCGACTGCGCCACCCAGGGGCCCCTTTTGTGGCATGTTCTAAAGTGTTTGTAATAATATGTATTTTTTTATCATGGGAAGCAATTAAGTTGAAAGAAAGAAAGGAAAAGAGAGAAGGAAAGAAGAAAGAGAGAAAGAGCATAGGGGGAAGAATTGAGGGAGGAAAGGAAGAAAGAACTCCTAAAACTGATTTACAGCTGGAAGGCTGGTTGCTTTCCAGGGACCGAATTTTCCTGAAGAGTGAAGCTGGGACATGCAATAAAATCTGAGTGGTGTCTCTCTTTCTCTCTCTCTCTCTTCCTTCCCCTCCCTCCTGGGTTGTTAGATCTTCAGAGGGCTACAAATAGCATCCAGTCCAGTTATTTTCTTCAGTGTCCACTTGACAAGACTTCTGCTCTAAGTCTCTATGTGTTGGGGCTTTGGCTTCACCCCACACTTTGGATGGTCTATTCCAATGCATGCTCTGATGCAGGAGAAGAGCTGTGCTCATGGGAGACTCCTTTGGTGTGCAGCAGGATGGGGTGGGAGAAAGGGCAGCAGGATCTCCTGATGTTGCAGCTGGTACAGTCACTTAAAAAAGTCTGGCAGGTCCTTGGGGCGCCTGGGTGGCGCAGTCGGTTGAGCGTCCGACTTCAGCCAGGTCATGATCTCGCGGTCCGTGAGTTCGAGCCCCGCGTCAGGCTCTGGGCTGATGGCTCGGAGCCTGGAGCCTGTTTCCGATTCTGTGTCTCCCTCTCTCTCTGCCCCTCCCCCGTTCATGCTCTGTCTCTCTCTGTCCCCAAAATAAATAAACGTTGAAAAAAAAAAAAAAAAAAAAAAGTCTGGCAGGTCCTGAAATACCTAAACATTGAGTCACCTCATGACCAAGCAATTCCACTCCTAGGTACACACCCAAGAGAGATGAAAACGTATATCCCCACAAAAACTTGTACACAAATGTTTGTAGCAGCATTATTCACAATAGCTACAAGGTGAAAACAACCCAATTCTGTCAGCTGACAAGTGGCTAAACAAAATGTAGCATATTCAGGGTCACCTGGGTGGCTCAGTTGGTTAAGCTTCCGACTTTGGATCAGGTCATGATCTTTTGGTTTGTGAGTTCGAGCCCCACGTCGGGCTCTGTGCTGACAGCTCGGAGCCTGGAGCCTGCTTCAGATTCTGTGTCTCCCTCTCTCTCTGCCCCTCCCCTGCTCATGCTCTGTCTCTCTCTGTCTCAAAAAATAAATAAAACATTAAAAAAATTTTTTTAGGGGTGCCTGGGTGGCGCAGTCGGTTAAGCGTCCGACTTCAGCCAGGTCACGATCTCGCGGTCCGTGAGTTCGAGCCCCAAGTCAGGCTCTGGGCTGATGGCTCAGAGCCTGGAGCCTGTTTCGGATTCTGTGTCTCCATGTCTCTCTGCCCCTCCCCCGTTCATGCTCTGTCTCTCTCTGTCCCAAAAATAAATAAACGTTGGAAAAAAATTTAAAAAAAAATTTTTTTTAAATAAAAAAATTTAAAAAATGTAGCATATTCATACGATGAAATATTATTTGGTTATAAAAAGGAATAAAGCACTAATTCATGTTACCATGTTGGTGAACCTTGAAAACTTTGTGCTGAGAGAAGCTAGTCACAAAAGACCACATATTATATTATTCCATTCATTTGAAATGTCTCTAATAGAGAAATCTATGGAATAGATTAGTGTTTATGACTAGGAAGAGATGGGGATGAGGAGTGAGAAGTAAAGGGTACAGTGTTTCTTTTCTAGGTGATGAAAATGTTCTAAAATTGGTATGATGATTCTTTTAGTGTTCCCAGACCCAATTCCAATGTGTGTGGGGGAAACACTTTGGACACCAACAGGACACCAACAGGATGTCTCTGGTGACAAACACTACCTGGAGATTAGATTCCAACAGGTTAAGGGCTCAATCCTGTACAATTGCCCCCCAGCCCCCATTTCAGATGCTAGTTGCAAGCCCCAGACTGTTACATGTGCTTCTAACCCACTACGAGTTGAAGGTTCTAACAATCTCCTCAAGTTAATTAATTTGCTAGAGCAGCTCACACAACTCAGGCAAATACTTAATTTACCAGTTTATTAAAGGGTGATAAAGGATACAAATCAACAGCCAGATGAAGAGACACACAGCGGGGGACAGAAACTTCTACCCCTCTAACCACATGGTTGGTCCTTCTGGCAAACAGCCCCTACCCTTGGGTGGGGTCTAAAAATGTTATGTTCATTAACATAACAAAAGACACATTTATGACTTTCAGCACTTAGGAAATTCCAAGGGTTTTGGGAGCTGTGAGCCAGGAACTGTGGATAAAGACCAAATATATTTGAGAAAAATATTTTGGTCATCTGTATGACCAAATTTATATTTCTTATAAATCACAACATTGCAGTGATGGTTGCACATCTCCCCCGAATATACGAAAAACCACTGAGTGGTATGGGTGAATTGTATGCTGTATGAATTTTATCTCAGTAAAGCTGTTCTTAAAAAGAAGCGCTATGATGATAGGGGCATACATATGGTCTGTGACAGCAAATCAAGGGAAACCAGAAAAGGGCCCGATCACTCCAGGTGAGGATGGTCAAGGGAGGAGTGTTTCAATGAGGCCTTAAAACCTAATGGGAAGGAGGGCACCTGGGCAGCTCAGTTGGTTAAGCATCGGACTTCGGCTTAGGTCATGATCTCACAATTTAGGAGTTCGGACGCCGCGTCAGGCTCTATGCTGACAGCTCGGAGATTGGAGCCTGCTTTCGATTCTGTGTCTTCCTCTCTCACTACTCCTCCCCCACTTTGCACCCCCACCCCACCCCCCCGCCAAGAATAAATAAACATTAAAACCTAATGGGAAGGAAGAGGAGGTAAGAAGATTCTCAGGGTGAAGATTGCGATCTGGAACACAGGAATACAGGTGGGAAATTGGGGAACGTGTTGTGGGTGGCTAACTTGTGAACACTTGGGTGAAACAAACAGGAGAGGGTAACAGGAACATTCTTGTTTGAATGCTACTGCTGTGGGCTGGCTTCAGATTTGTTAAATATTTAACGCCAGCTCCTTGATGCTTGGGTACTTTAGGGAATTCTCTGAGGAACTCCTTTCCTCAATCACTGGGTATAGGGCAAATGCATATCTCCTTCTATAAAATTCTCTTAAAAAAAAAATTCTCTTAATTCCCAACATTGAAGCAAAGAATTAAGACGAAAATAACTACTTTTCAGAAACCTTATATGTTTTGCATTTGGTCTAGTCTAGCATTTTTCAACCTTAGAGCCACAGACGTTTTGGGCTGGCCAGTCTTTGTCGTGGGGGCTTTCCTGTGCACTGTAGGACGTGTAGCAGTACAACTGGCCTCTACCGGTTAGATGGTTAACACCATCCCTTTCCCCAGTTGACAACCAAAAACATCTGTAGACATTTCTCACTGCCAAATGTCCCCTAGGGTGGGTAGTGACAAAATTGCCCCAGATTAAGAACCACTGACCTAGGCCCTTGCTACTCACAGTATGGACCAGCACCATAGGCATCATCTGGGAACTTGTTCGAAAGGCAAATTGTCAGGCCCCACTCTAGACCTGACGAATGAGAATCTGCACTTTAACAAGATATAATTTGTACGTTCGTTAACGTGGGAAGCCTGGTCTACACGCATTGTAGCCTCTAATGTATTTTGGTGACTCAGGTGAAATAAACATTTTTAACATAAAAAGAAAAAATATCAAGGCCACGGCCTAGACTTATTGGCACCGTGTTTTGTTTTTTTTCTTTTTTTGCACTGGCCCTTAACTTGGTCCTTGCATGAGAATCTCCATGACCTTTCTCAAACTATACGAGTTCAGGCCCCAGCTTTTCTGATTTGACAGGTTCAGCATGGGGATTCAGGGTCTATGAATTTTGAAATGTCTCTCCAGGTGATGTGTCCCCAGTTAAGATCCTCTAATCTAATAGTACTGGGTCCATAGTTGCATCATACCAAATCAATTTTTCAAACTGTAAAATTTCTTGAGATAAAGTCATTGGATAAGAAGTGTGCCCTGGCCATATTTCAGAAACACAGGGGAAATGGGGTCATATTTGGATTCTGGAAGTGGATTTTTTTCTGTGGTCTCCAAACCCAGAGGAGTGTGGTCTCTGGAAGTGCTCAGTTGCTGAAATCCCCTCTCTTGCCTCAGGATCCAGAGAGCTGCACTTTCTGTCATCACAGCTTGCATTGCACACACCCCTGCTGAAACTTTGGCCATCCAGCTCAGGCATAGCTTTCCTTCCAAGAATACCCAGGCTTGCTTAACTTCCTCTGTCCTCAGACAAGAATGGCTGGAAAAAGTGACAGGGCAGGGTTTCTTGGAAAGCAATCTGGCCTGCATCAGCACTAATGATTAAAATGTGTCCTCTTGTGGCTAGTCCCCAACAGACAGCACATTCCTAAGCTATTTTAACTCATCAGTTCGGAAATTCTAGAGTTCCTGTCCTCGGTTCTTGAGGTCTGGATCTTTTTTCTCCTGGAGAACAGACACAGACACCACTGACTAGAGTGTTCTATAAATCCCATAGAGCACCTGTCTATCTATGTATCTAGCATCTATCTATCTATCTATCATCTATCTATCTACGTATCTATCATCTAACAACCTGTATCCAGATATAGATATCATCATCTAGATATAGATAGTTGTAGAAATATTTCTATTACAAAGTTACATAACCTTGAATTAGAAAGTTTAGAATGCACTAAAACTTTTACAATCCTGTTAAAGTTTAGTGGTCAGAACTTCCTTGGAGTTGTTACGGTAACGTAGGAAATGCCAAGAACAGACTGCCTTGGAGAATCTTGGGAAACTTGACTGGCTTCATTATGCTTCTCAGGCCCATGGAAGCAGGCCACAGAACATTTCAGGCCCTGTCCAGAGGCAAGAATTTTCCCAATGTCTACAAGGTCTTCTGTTATCCTACATAAACTGATTTTTTTTCCTTCACAAATGAACACAAAATTAACTAGTTTCAGTATGGCGGACATCTGACTTGAAGCTAAGGCTTCACCAATTTTGTCCCACCTAATCATTCCCACTTTTGTCACAATTGCATTAAGTTTATGAGACCTTTGCTTTTTAACACCAATCAATACCTATTCAATTAAACATTTAAATAACGACATCAACCGCTATACTGATAATGATGACAATTGATGATGCTAAAGAGGGACTGTCAGCAGCTACACAACACCCTCATGAGTTAGCCTGAAATCATCCTGAGTTGGCTGGCATATAAAAGTTCAAATTTGGCCTTTGAAAAGTGTGTTGGGTCTGTCTGTACACCGTGCATTCAATGTATGACAGTGTAGACTGTTCAGGATTGGACTTAGGCAAGGTTGAGAACCATCTGTATATATAGGACACATCCTTTCCCCACATCACATTATCCAAAATTCTTCCCTTCTGTTTCCTCGAAATTCAGAACCTTACCCTCTGCCTCATGGTGTATAATGTTGTTGTCAAGAGAGGCAAAAGTGGTGCAAATATTTAGTATTTCTCTTGAAGTCCCATCCAGTGCCAGCATCTTATTTTGGGAAAATCTTAACATCTTGATGGTAGCATTTGCCAGTTAGACCTGTAACAGCCCTAAAATGATCATATGGGTAATCTTAATGACAAACATGGTCATTAAATTCTAACCAAAGCTTGGCATCCAAACATAAAAATAAGACAAGTGCTTACATTAGATAAATCCTGCATAAAAAAAGAGGATAAGGGATACCACTTCTGATTATCTATCCCAAGCAGAGGCAAGTGTTAGAGAAGACCTGTGTTAGAGAAGACTCTGTCTAAGGGCATCCGAGGGAATGAAGTGCAATCCAAACTGTGAGCCTGTCTGGCTTACCTGAAATCTATTTGAGAATACCTCTTTTAAGTCTACTCAACTCCATTAGTTGGATTCTTGGTTGCAAGTGGTAGAAACCCAACTCAAACTAGTTTAAGTCTCAAGATGGATTTATTATAAGGGACAGTGGACTCTTGGGACCTATGCATTTTCTCTTGGATCATGGGTCTCTTGGAACCCATAAGCATGAATGCAATTGGGCCTCAAGAGCTATATGGAGTCAGAGACTCAAATACCACCAGCTTCTCTGTCTTCTCTCTGTGCATCTCTAAGTTTCACCCTTTTTTTCTCAACAATGCATCTGCTTCCAATCCTCCAGTCTACATGATCTGAACGTGGTTACAGAGAGCACCTAAAATTTATGTTTTTACAACTTCAGACACAAAAGAAAATGTATTTCAACTCTTTTTCATTCTCTGGTCCAAAAATCCATGAGAATTCTTTCATTAGATCAGTTTGGGGCAGGTGCCTTACCTTGAACCAATCAGCTATGGGCAGGGGACAGATCGCATAATAATTGGGCAGCCTGAAAGCAGAAAGGAAGGGGCAAGTGCAGCAACTAGAAGGTAGATAGTGCCAGCCAATCATTCCCATATATGTCCACTGAACCAACAATCCCACCTTTTTGATATCTTCTTTTGCAGTCATTAATCCATGTGTGAGTCTTTTTTTTTAATTAAAAAAAATTTTTTTAATGTTTATTCACCTTTGAGAGACAGAGAGAGACAGAGCATGAACTGGGAAGGGGCAGAGAGAGAGGGAGACACAGAATGTGAAGCAGGCTCCAGGCTCTGAGCTGTCAGCCCAGAGCCCGATGCAGGGCTTGAACTCACGAACTGTGAGATCATGACCTGAGCCGAAGTCGGACGCTCAACTGACTGAGCCACCCAGGCGCCCCTATCCATGTGTGAGTCTTAAGAAACATATCATGTTCATGGATTAGAAAACTCAATATTATAAAGGTTAATTCTCCTCAAGTTGATTTATAGATTAGACATAATTCTTATTAAAACTCAACATGTTTCTTAATAGATCTTGACTAGCTGATTCTAAATTTACATGAAAGTGCAAAAAGCCAAGAATAGTCAAGATACTGGCCTGTAGTGGAAGGTCTAGTCTGTACTGAATGAGTTACTTCCTACTCACTCAAGATAAGACTAAAAAAGTTAGAAAGAAAATACTCTGTAGCTCAACCCATGTCATTGCAAATGGCAAGATTTCATTCTCTTTTATGGCTAATATTCCATTGTATGTATACACCACATCTTCTTTATCCGTCTACCAGTCGATGGACACTTGGGCTGTTTCCATAATTTGGTTCTCGTAGATAATGCTGCTATAAACATTGGGGTGCATGTATCCCTTTGAATTAGTATTTTTGTATTTTTTGGGTAAATACCTATAGTGCGACTGCTGGATTGTAGGGTAGTTCTATTTTTATCTTTTTGAGGAAACTCCATACTGTTGTCCAGAGTGGCTGCACAAGTTTGCATTCCCATCAACAGTGCAAGAGGGTTCCCCTTTCTCCACATCTTTGCCAACACCTGTTACAGAAATATAATTTGAGTTCAACTGTTCTTTTATAAACTAGCAACTTTTGCATTACCGTACCCATTTTATGTATGAAAATTTTAAAACAAAAGCTTTAAGATCTCTGTGATGTCTGTATGTTTATGTCTGTCTATGTATGCATTATTATAGATGTGTGATATTTTTCTACCTCTGTATGGTGTTGCTAAAAAGTAATTTGCAAAGAGCTCTATTTAATTGGCTTAAAAACAAACAAGCACTGGGGCACCTGGGTGGTTCAGTTGGTTGAGTGTCTGACTTCAGCTCAGGTCATGATCTCATGGTTCGTGAGTTTGAGCCCCACATCGGGCTCACTGCTGTCAGCATAGAGCCTGTTTTGGATCCTATGTCTCCCTCTCTCTCTGCCCCTTTCCCACTCATGCTCTCTCTCTCTCAAAAATAAATAACACATTAAAAAAAAAAAACAATCAAGCACCATATAAATTAAGTATATTCTCAGAAATATAAAAACAACCTCAGTGGTTTTCAGGTTCATATGATCTAGGGTAAATCTTTAGTAAATAAAAACTGGTTAAAGTTTGTTGGTTTAATTAAAATAGATGTGCCCTTTGAATTATCAGCATTAAGTATAACACTTTTATCTAGGTTTACTAAAAGACAAACTCATGTTATCTCTGTTACAGAATTTATCCGCAAGAAAAATGGCTAACTTTTGTCTAGTGTCTCATGAAGTTTTCATGTATTGTCTGAGCATGATTGCAGGAGCAAGTGATTTAGATAGACATAAATGAGATAAGAGTTATTAAGTGAATTTTTCAGCAACTGTTATGTTTTATGGTATGTCTACTAACATAGTTTCCCCAAATCTTTTTGGTAACTTGAAACTTTAGAGTTTTGCTGAGTTAAGTTAAATGATGGATCATTGAATATCTAGAACACTGTCAAATAAGATAAAATAATAAAACATTAATTACTGGACATAGGTTTACTTACTTTTGGCTTCTTTTTAAAAAAAAAAAAGTTTAAACGTTTATTTATTTTTGAGACAGAGAGAGACAGAGCATGAACGGGGGAGGGTCAGAGAGAGAGGGAGACACAGAATCCGAAGCAGGCTCCAGGCTCTGAGCTGTCAGCACAGCCTGATGCAGGGCTCGAACTCATGGACTGCAAGATCATGACCTGAGTCGAAGTTGGACACTCAACCGACTGAGACACCCAAGCACACTTTTGGCTTCCTTTCACAGAGGAACTAAATATATTTGGGTCTATTAGTAAACATGTTCGTGCCATACTGGAAAATTTACTAGGAACAAGAATATACTCCTAGAAATTATGAAATATACTTATAAATTTGCCGGTAATGGACAATTGTTTTCTTCCTAATTTTCACTATAAATTAAGGTTTTTAGGGGTTAAAAATTCTGATATGTTAATTAAAAGTAATAGAAATAATAAGGGAAACATCTCTGTATAGAAGGAAAATAGAAGTGTATTTTCAGTAAGTAAAGTATGAGGAATAGAGATGTATTTTTGTTGAAGGAAAAGAAAGTAATTTTGTCCTATAGTAAAGCTGATGGTTTCAGAATGAGAAAGAGAACAAAGGGCAAACTAAATGGACATAGAAAGTTGTAGAAGATTTGTGGAAAAGAGATCTTGGGGAAGGAATTTTATGTGTGGTCAAACTGGCTAATATTGAAATGGATTTAATTAAATTTTTAAAATTTTAATTAATTTTAATATCAAAAGTACACTGATACAAAATTAGAATTTGGGTTCTCTCCGTTAAAAAGGCAAACTTTTGGGGCGCCTGGGTGGCGCAGTCGGTTAAGCGTCCGACTTCAGCCAGGTCACGATCTCGCGGCCCGGGAGTTCGAGCCCCGCCTCGGGCTCTGGGCTGATGACTCGGAGCCTGGAGCCTGTTTCCGATTCTGTGTCTCCCTCTCTCTCTGCCCCTCCCCCGTTCATGCTCTGTCTCTCTCTGTCCCAAAAAAATAAATAAACGTTGAAAAAAAAAAAAAGGCAAACTTTTTCTTAGAATATTGGTCTGCTCTCAATAAGAAATTTAAACAAAGGTGTTGGGTTTTTTTGCTTGTTTTTTTGTTTTTGTTTTTTATCTTTTAAGTAATCTGCCTAGAAAGAAAAAATTTTGGGTTTTACTGAAGTAATCTCAGGGTGCCTTGGTGGCTCAGTTGGTTTAGCATCCAATTCTTGATTTCGGCTCAGGTACGACCCCAGGGTCATGGGATTGAGCCCCTTGTGGGGCTATGCTGAGTGTGGAGCCTGCTTAAGAGTCTCCCTTTCTCTCTCCCTCTGCCCCTATACCCTGCTTGTGCTCTCTCTCCCTAAAATTAATAACAATAATAATAATAATAATAATAATAATGATAATAATAATTTCCTGTGTTTCATGTTATCTTTATCAACAGGTCTTTGATTATTCAAGTAAACCTAAATTTCTCAATATTAAAAGGGCTAAGTTTTGTTCAAAACTATGTAACCTTCTGTATTTGCCTTTGACATTTTTTATTATCACTTTGATTAAATGGATAATTAAATATTATTTCATAATGCTCTGTGATCCTTTTTAGTTAAGTGCCCAAAACCTTTTAATATTTTAAAATAACTTCCCAAAATCTAATTCTAAATAAAGTCTTTTTTCAACCTCCAACTAACTGGGATTTTTCAGTGGGTCCCAGGAACATCTCAAAAGGTTTGTTCTCAGAGCATCTGGGTGAGTGAGTCAGTTAAGCGTCCGACTCTTGATATTGGCTCAGGTGAGATCAAGCCCCACATTGGGTTCTATACTGGATGGAGCCTGCTTGGGATTCTTTCTTTCTCCTTCTCTCTGCCCCTCCCCTGCTCATACTCTCTCTCCCTCTCTCACAAAATAAATAAATAAACATTAAAAAAAAAAAGATTTGTTTTCTCTCTTTATAAAAAAAAGAGATACTAAACTAATTAGGATTATTTGATATATTAAATTACATGGGGGGGCGCCTGGTTGGCTCAGTTGGGTGAATATCTGATTTTCATTGCTGTTAGCACACAGCCCTCTTTGGATCCTCTGTCCTCCTCTCTCTCTCTGCCCCTCCCCTGCTTGCACTCTCTCTCTCAAAAATAAATGAACATTAAAAAAAATAAATTACTTGGTAAGTATTATTAAGCAAAAAGCAATGCTTCTGTTAATATAAGTGTTCTGGAAATTGTTGGAAATTCCTAGGAATCTGATATGTCCTGGTATAATGTTATTAGTAATAATTCTAATTATCTCAAGATGTTGTGTCACAGAAATAACCAAATTTTCTGGTCAGTAGTGAACTCTCATCAGATCTTTAGCAATGGGTATTTTAAAGTCTTTTATCATTTACAGACAATTATTGTTTTATCCTGACACTTTTGTAAAAGTGAGCCTCATGGAAA
Source organism: Herpailurus yagouaroundi (assembly GCF_014898765.1). Lineage (NCBI taxonomy): Eukaryota > Metazoa > Chordata > Mammalia > Carnivora > Felidae > Herpailurus > Herpailurus yagouaroundi. The sequence goes on along the minus strand of NW_024412447.1, from coordinate 15,715,740 downwards.
GGACTGTACCAAGTATTTACTACCAACACTGATGCCAAATTATAAGGTGTTGAACCTTGGGTGCATATTTCACAACTGAAGAAGGCTCCACCTGTGCAAACGCTGGAGACCTCAAAATCAAATTGCCTCAGAAGAGAAGTAGCTGACATTGAGGTAGACTGCTTCTTTCCAAGACATCAGATCAAGACCATTTCTTTCCATTTCTCTTTCCCTATCTAATTATCTTTTTTCTTTTTTTTAAAGTTTATTTATTTATTTTGAGAGAAAGAGAGAGAGAGAGAGAGAGACATGCATGTGAGTCGTGGAGGGGCAGAGAGAGAGTGGGAGAGAGAGAGAATCCCAAGCAGGCTCCACACTGTCAACATAGAGCCCGACTCAGGGCTTAAACCCACAAACTGTGAGATCATGACCTGGGCCGAAATCAAGAGTCAGATGCTCAGCCAACTGAGCCACCCAGGTGCCCCTAACCATCCTTTTTCCCAATTCTTACACCATGAAGTGCCTTATGATTCTTTTGTTCACCTTTTGCCTTGCTCTGGCCTGGAAGGGAAATACCATTGTTTACATATTTCAGACATTGCAAAGGGAGATAATCCAACTTCCAAACGTCCGTTGGATTTGCCATGGTTCTGAAGATTCTGCGGTTTTGCCTGTCACAAACTTCTTCCTGATTTCCGATGCCTCAATTTCTCTACAACAAACTCAGCTTCCTCTCCATCATATTAGGCTCCCTAACCCTGGGTGTCTATTTCCCTGTCTCTGGTTCAAAACCCCAAACCTGGGAATCTTGCATCCAGGCTCTTACACAGAAAGGTACACAAGGCAAGAATAACCAAAATAACTTCTTGTGTGGTCTACACATCCTCAAGTTTTACTGGCCTCTATGGCTGTCACCTTTCTAGTCCTGACGACAGACCCAAACAGGAATTTTCAAGAGACATTCAACGATTCAAAGTCTCTTCCTTTGGCAGATCTTTCTTCTCCTGGTTAGGAGTAACTACAGATGACACTATGGTCAAGAACCTCTCCCTTGAAGATGTTGCAGAATCTGCTACTGAAGCAGTAGGTGCCCAACAACATTCCTTAGATTCTCTGGCCGAAGGATAGCCTTTGATTATCTTTTAGCTGAGCAAGATGTCTGAGCTATGGCCGACACCAGTTGCTGTGCCTGGACGAACTGGATGTCACTGGAAGCTACATAAAATCATTGAATAATCCACTTAGCTTACAAAAGTGACCCTTCAACGTCTTTTTTTTGACTTCTCTGATTTTGATTGATTTGAGTCTTGGGGACCATGGCTCTGAAGTGCACTTCAGATATTGGGAGTTAGTCTGTTTATAATAATCACAATTATCTCCTGAGCATACCGCATTCTCTCAGACACTTTATTTTTTTTATTTTTTTAATGTTTATTTATTTTTGAGACAGAGAGAGACACAGCATGAGCAGGGAAGGGGCAGAGAGAGAGGGAGACACAGAATGTGAAGCAGGCTCCAGGCTCTGAGCTGTCGGCACAGAGCCCGACGCGGGGCTCGAACTCATGAACTGTGAGATCATGACCTGAGCCAAAGTCGGAAGCTTAACTGAATGAGCCACCCAGGCGCCCCTCTCAGAAACTTTAAATACATGTTTCACAGCTGGTAACCACCAAGCAAATGACCTCCCTAAGACTAGAACATCAGAAAAGGAACAAAGGGAATGACCGACTTAAGGAATGTGAACCAAATGCTGTGACGAATGAATACCACACAGAGAATAAGCAGCTTCAGAGTGGTAGCTGGGAACAGTGCTAATGCCTTACATTTTTATCACTGCTCTCAGACTGAGTCTGATCAAAGGGGGGAATTGTTGAAAACAAAACAACATGCCCCGAATGGAATCGATTATTTTAATCCCCACAAACCAAGACTTAACTTAATTACAGTTTCGCTTCTTCCAGAAATGGAATATTAAATCAGTTAGTGAGAAATTACCTGGTCAAATCAGTTAGTGAGGCAACCTGCTTCATGGTCTCCTGCCATCCCCTAAAGGATTGCCACAACCAATCTGCTTTTTGCTGGTACAACTTCCTTGTTCCTGTTCTCTTCTGCCTTTTGTCTGCTGGCCAATTCATGAACCATTGAATAAAGCCAATAAGATATTTGCAATTTACTCAGGTGAAGTTTTTTAAGTTTATTTATTTATTTTTGAGAGAGAAAAGGCATGAGTGGGGGAGGGGCAGAGAGAGAGGGAAGGAGAGAGAATCCCAAGCAGGCTTCACACTGTCAGTGCAGAGCCTGATGTGGGGCTAGAACCTACGAGCCATGAGATCATGACCTGAGTTGAAGTTGGACGCTTAACCGGCTGAGCCACCCTGGCGTCCCGAATTTTGTGTTTTTTTAACAACAGAAAAATATTTGTGTCTAACTCCTCATCTTCTCCCAACTAGTGAAGGGTAAGGAGTTTTTCAGTATCTGGAAATAATTGCACAGAAGTTATAACTCCAGACACTCTATTTTTTTGGTATTTATTTATTTACTTATCTGTTAATTTAAAGTTTATTTATTTATTTTGAGCAAGAGAGAGAGAGAGAGAGCAAGCAAATGAGCAGGGGAGGGACAGAGAGAGAGAGGGAGAGAGAGAATCCTAAGCAGGCTCTGCACTGTTAGTCCAGTCACAAATCCTGAGATCTTGACCTGAGCCAAAATCGAGTCGGACACTTAACTGACTGAGCCACCCAGGTGCCCCTTATTTATTTTTAAGTTTTTCTGTTAATCACCCAGTGCTTATCATGACAACTGCACTTCTTCATCCACATCACTTATTTCACCCATTCCTCACCTACCTCTCCTTTGGTGACCATCAGTTTGTTCTCTATGGCCAAGAGTCGGTCTTTTGGTTTGCCTTCCTCTGTTTTTCCCTTTGCTTATTTGTTCTGTTTCTATATGAGTGAAATCATATGGTATTTGTCTTTTTTCTGCCTGACTTATTTCCCTTAGCATAATACTCTCTGTCTCCATCCGTGTTGTTGCAAATGGCAAGATTTCATTATGTTTTCTGGCTGAATAATATTCCATTGTATATATATACCACATCTTCTTTATTCATCAATCAATGGACACTTGGGCTGCTTCCATATGTTGGCTATTGTCAATAATGCTGCTATAAACATTGAGGTCCATGTATACCTTTGAATTAGTGTTCTTGTATTCTTTGGGTGCATACCCAGTAATGTGATTGCTGGAACATAGAGTAGTTCTATTTTTAACTTTTTGAGAAACTCCGTACTGTTTTCCAGAATGGCTGCACTAGTTTACATTCCCACCAACAGTGCAAGAGGGTTCCCCCTTTCTCCACATCCTTGCTAACACCTGTTGTTTTTGTGTTGTTGATTTTAGCCATTCTAACACATGTGAGGTGATAGCTCATTGTAGTTCTGATTTGCATTTCCCTGATGATGGAGTGATGTTGAACATCTTTTCATGTGTCTGTCGACCATCTGTATGTCTTTGGAGAAATGTCTGCCCGTTTTTAAATTGGATCATTTGGGGGGCGCCTGGGTGCCTCAGTCGGTTGGGCATCCGACCTGAGACTTCGGCTCAGGTCATGATCTTGTGGTCACAAGTTTGAGCCCCGTGTCAGGCTCTGTGCTGACCGCTCAGAGCCTGAAGCCTGTTTCAGATTCTGTGTCTCCCTCTCTCTGACCCTTCCCCCATTCATGCTCTGTTTCTCTCTGTCTGAAAAATAAATAACATAAAAAAAAAAAACTTTAAATTGGATCATTTTGTTTTGGAGCATTGGGTTGTATAAGTTCTTCATATATTTTGGATACTATTCATTGAATACGTCACTTGCAAATATCTTCTCCCATTATGTAAGTTGCCTTTTCGTTTTGTTGATTGTTTCCTTCACCATGCAGAAGCTTTTAATTTTGATGTAGTCCCAATGGTTTATTCTTGCTTTTGTTTCCCTTGCCTCAGGAGACCTATCTAGAGAAATGTTGCTGCGGCCAATGTCAGAGAAATTACTGCCTGTGCTGTTTTCTAGGATGTTTATGGTTTCAGGTCTCACATTTTGATCTTTGATCCATATTGAGTTTATTTTTTGTCTATGGTATAATAAAGTGGTGCAATTTCATTGTTTTGCATGTTGCTGTCCAGTTTTCCCCACACCATTTGTTGAAGAGACATTCTTGTTCCCATTGCTTATTATTTGCTGCTTTGTCAAAGATTAATTGACCATAAAATTGTGGGTTTATGTCTGGATTTTGTACTCTGTTCTATTGATCCATGTTTCTTATTTTTGTGCCAGTACCATACTTTTTTGATCACTACAGCTTTGTAGTATAAGTTGAAGTTTGGAATTGTGATGCCTCCAACTTTGCTTTCCTTTTTTTAAGATTGTTTTGGCTATTCAAGGTCTTTTGTGATCCATACAAATTTTAGGATTGTTTGTTCTAGTTCTGTGAAAAATACTGTTGGTATTTTGATAGGAATTCCATTAAATGTGTAGATTGCTTTGGGTAGTATAGACATTTTAACAATATTTGTTCTTCAAATCCATGAACCATGAATGTCTTTCCATTTCTTTTCTTTTTAAAAATTTTTTTAATGTTTATTTTTGAGAGAAAGAGAGACAGAGTGTGAGTGGGGGAGGGGCAGAGAGAGAGGGAGACACAGAATCCGAAGCGGGCTCCAGGCCCTGAGCTGTCAGCACAGAGCCTGACACAGGGCTCGAACTCACGGGCCATGAGATCATGACCTGAGCAGAAATCAAGAGTCAGATGCTTAACCGACTGAGCCACCCAGGTGCCCCTAAAGGATACTTAATTTTCATTAAATGAATTTGTTAATAATTTATAGATTTATAATATATAATTTGTGATAATACTTTGACGTTTTATGATAGGATTATAAACTTTTGTATTTGAAATTTATTTCAACATGTAGTTTAACTTTTTAAAAAATATTTGAGGGGCACCTGGGTGGCTCAGTCAGTTAAGGATCCGACTTTTGATTTCAGTTCAGGTCATGATCTCATGGTTTGTCAGATCAAGCCCTGAGGAGGGCTCTGCTCTGACAGCATGGAGCCTGCTTGGGATACTCTCTCTCCCTCTCTCTCTCTGCCCTTCCCCTACTCACACACATATGCACACAATCTCTCTCTCCCTCTCAAAAATAAAAACTTAAAAAAGTTTTTTAATTCCTAACACTTTATAAAAAAAGAGTACAGCCTATATATACATTTTTTTTCTCTTTTTAAATATGTTTTATATTTTAAGGGATTGACTTCTGCAGTTGTGGGGGCTGGCAAAGTAAGTCCGAAGTTCGCAGCCGGGCAGGCAGTCAGGAAGGGAAGGTCACGAGCAGGCTGAAATTCCACATACACAGGTGGAAGCTTGTTCACAGACAGAGGGAAGGAAGATCCAGAGGGAATAGATAAGAATTGTGTGAATAACGAGGAGAAACTGTGTGTAGGCTACCAAATGGCTGCTGCCTTCCTTCCACCCGCAGACTGCCAGGCAAGAATATTGCTTGTAGCCCACACTAACTAGGATCACACTAGAAAGAGAATTCTGGGCTCTGTAGTTAAGCCTAGCTGAGTTGCCGCATCACATACCCATCACACTTGTGTGAATGCCAGTTTCAGTAGGTAATGCTGTTATGCCCAGAATTCGTGATCCCCAAAGACCACCAGGGAGCCGAGTCCGATGCAAAAGCAAAGAGCCTTTATTCGAGCTAGCTCGAGCTTAATCCCCTACCTGCACCGATGCAGCGGTGAGATACCAGAGAGAGAGAGAGAGAGCGGGTTTCAAAAGCACAAAGGTCTTAGAGGGATCATGGCCTCAGCCGATTGGCTGGGGAAGGGTCGTGGACTCAGCCGATTGGCTGCCAAAGTGTGGTCCCAGATCAGCAATTATCATTGTCACCTCGATCTTGTTAAAAATGCAAATGTTGGGCCTGGTGGTTACAGACCCACTGAATCAGAAACTCTGGAGGTGGGGCTCAGCAATCTGTGTTTGAACAAGTCTTCCAGGAGATTCTGATGCACCTGAAGTTTAAGAACCACTGTGTCTGAGGATCTCTAACATGTTTGGCCTCAGTGTATACAGAACATTTCTCACTGGTCACCTACTAACCATTGGCTGTCAGCCTCGCTGTGCTATATAAATACCTAGCACCAAACACCATCCCCAGAGACTCTGATTAATTGGTTTGGGGAGGGGTAAAATGCTCCCAGGTCATTCTAAGCCTGGACAGGGTTGAGGGCTCCTGCCTCTGGCCCCTACCTGAGAGAAGCCCTCCCTCTTCTACTCACACTTTCCACGCCTTTCACACTCCTCTTCCTCCCACCTCAGACTTCGGAAGAATGCATCAATCGGTAGCTTGCTTTCTTAGAAAACGTAAGTTACTCAAGGGGAGGAGGCGTGGTCTGAGGTTTGAGTGGGAACCTCTTTCTGCGGCCATGTCAGGGACATAGTCACTAGGCGGCCGGCCTAGGTCTGCTTTTTCAATGCCATGATATTATATTCATTAGTCTCACCTTTGTCTGTACATTATTGCCAACTTCTGACCCTCTGCTTCCTGCACTTGCCTCCTGTGGGCAATCTCTCTTCCCCCATCCAGCCTAGTGTTTTTTGTTCTCAGAAAACTGGCATAGGCGTGTATTCTGGCCTTCTCTGGCTGTTTTAAGGCCCAGCTGGGCCCATTTGTTCAGACTCCTCTAACTCACACCCCAGAACTGCATGTCCCTCCCTAACAATATTTGTTCTTTCAGAAATGGGATTCACCCCTGCTCACAAATGTTTCACTTAATCAATGATCTGCTGTTTAAAATTTTTTTAAATGTTTATTTTGAGAGAGAGAGAGAGAGAGAGAGAGAGAGAGAGAGAGAGAGAGAGAGAATGAGTGGGGGAGGGGCAGAGACAGAGGGAGACACAGGATCCAAAGCAGGCTCAGGCTCTGAGCTGTCAGCACAGAGCCTGCCACAGGGCTCAGACTCACAGACTGTAAGATCATGACCTGAGCCAAAGTCAGATGCTTAACCAACGAAGCCACCCAGGAGCCCCAATGATTTGTTGTTTTAAAAACCACTTTGCCGGTACTTTGGTTATTTACATCAATGCCTTCACACTCCCTTGCTGCCTATGGCCTAGAATTTTTGAATTTAGTTCTTCTGGGAGCACTGGGCCTGTAAAGCCTGGAGTATTCTGCATTTTTATTTTTCTCATTGTGTGCATGTAAATATTTTACCGGAGTGTAAACCAGAAGTGGGCTTGCTGCCTTGTTCACTGTTGTGTTTCCTCTGCTCCACAGGGCCTGGCACGTAGCGGGCACTCAATCAATATGTGACAAATGAATGAGTACCAAATACATGCACATTTCTGTAAAGCATGTTTGTACAATGTGTAAATCTCTGTCTAGGTGTTTGTGTGTGTGAGTGTGTGTGCATGTGTGTGTATTTGTTGTGTTGAAGAAAAATATTTGGGTAGCCCCAAAAGAGCCATTAGAGACTATTTTAATGACTTCCAGCCATGAGTTTAGAATTCGTTCAGAGAACATTTGGAAAATTACCATTTGTGTAGAATGGAAGAAGAAAGTACATGGATCCATCTGTAGTGGGATCCATCTGTAATGGTGCCTCCTGCCCCGAAAGATATGTACAAACCCCCAGAACCTGTGAATGTGACCTTACTCGGAAAAAGGCTCTTTGCAGAGTAATCGAGTTAAGGATCTCACTATGAGATCAGCCTGGATTATCCAGTATCTGCAGGATCCTGCCTGAAAGCCAATGACAAGTTGTCTGTGAAAGGAGAGGTGCAATGTGACCGCAGTGGCAGAAATTGCAAGATACAGTGAAGGAAGCCACGGAATGCCTGCAGCTGCCAGAGGCTGTACAGGCTGAGGAAGGTGTCCCCCTAGAGGACCTGCCGAAGGAGCACGTCCTACTGACACCTTGATTTCAGACCTCTGACCTCCAGAACTGTGTGAAAATAAATTCCTGCTGTGTTAAGCCACTTGGTTTGTGGTGATTTGTTATGGCAGCCGCAGGAAGCGAACACACCTTCTGTTGGGCACACAAGAGCTTATGGCCAATTTGTCTGGGGCCATGTGTGTCCTGTGGGTATGCACACCCACGTTCCACCCTGACTGCCAGCACAGGGTTGTGTACAACAGCACAGCAAATATTTGCAAGTAGTGGAGCAAACAGGCAGACGGTGTATGGGGGAGCCTGGCTGGGAGGGCCAGGCAGGGCCCAGAGATCCAGAACCCTTCAGATTCACTGGGCCCCTGGAAAATTTCCAGAAATAATATGTCTGAGGCACTTCCCCCTGGAAATTACCAGGGACCACTAGGGAATAAGGAAGGAAAGGATGGTTTTTCTGCTTCCTGCAAACTGGTCCCTTTCCAGAGCGTGATCCTATGAAGGGCCAGCCCCACTGTGGCAGCCCTAAGGAGCCTGAAGTGCACTGAAGGGTAAGGGGGGTGCCTGCCAGTCATACTTCAGTGAGCTGCAGCTCAGGTCCCAGCGTGGCATTCAGAATGCCTTCACTGCCTTCTGCTTAGTTTCCTGTCCTGGTTGCTTTTCCTTCGCTGTCCAATCTGGCTAGAGCCTCAGCCCCTGGGCGTCGGCCAGCTCCACTTTCCTTGAATGACTGGCAAAAACAGCAGGGCCAGGCAGGAATCACCATGAGACCGGGAACGGGATATTTCCACAGTCCCTGAAATACTAAGTAGTTTCAACAGATTACTTGTAACTTACAAAGGGAAAAATGTTAACTTCACAGTGGAGAAACCTAACTTAACCAGAAGTTAACACTGACCTTGTGTGCCTCTTGCTATGATGGCACTTCCCTTTGGGGTGTTCCTGACCCCCAAACAGCAGACAAACTCAACTTGAAGGTATTTACAAATAACTAGTATGCCTCAGAAGACAGAGAAAGGGTGAGGAAAGAGACAAAAGTGACATAACTAAAGGCAACACGCAGATTTGAAGGAAAAAAAAATAGCTGTAAATGTAGCCGGGGCACAGGGGTGCAAGAGCTTGGCTCTGGGGTCCCAAACAGACCGGCTTCAGCCACGTGCCGCTGACAAAGGCAGAGACACAAGTGGCCGTGAAACAAGAAAGGGATTTATTTCAGTGAGGCTACCACCCAAAGACAGCTTCACTAGCATCTCAAACACTGTCTCCAAAGTGCCAAAAATACCTCCAGGTTTAAACAAGGAAAATATGGGACAAAGGTCGGTGGGTACCTGCAGGTGGGCAGTGAAGATCAGGTCGCTCATTGTCTTGGGCTCAGTCACAGGCAGGGTCTTGCTGGCTCAGTCCGGTCTTTACAGCTCTACCAGGTATTTTCGGTTCCCATCAGGGGATGCTTTGCCTGCAAGCTCTTTTGCCTGAGTTCAGAGATAAACTGGAAAGAAAAACCTAATCAATTAGAAAGTAGAGACTGAGGTCAAAGTGGAGGTTGTTGAAATCCTCTTTCATAAAGGACATTATTGGGACAATTTAGAACTTTGAATATGGACTGTATATTACATACATTAGATAAATTTCCTTCACTGGATCAGTGAATAAGAGAATGTCCTTGTTTTTAGGTGACACCTATGAAGTATAAAGGAACATAAGACACAGTGT
>NW_024412447.1:15687691-15706021 GCF_014898765.1 Herpailurus yagouaroundi | reverse complement strand
ATATATATATATATATATATATATATATACACATATATATATATATATATACATATATATATATACATATATATATATGTTGCAGTTAATTGTACTCTTTTTAGCCCTTTTTTTAAATTTTTTTTTAACATTTATTTATTTTTGAGACAGAGACAGAGCATGAACGGGGGAGGGGCAGAGAGAGAGGGAGACACAGAATCGGAAGCAGGCTCCAGGCTCTGAGCCATCAGCCCAGAGCCCGACACGGGGCTCGAACTCGCGGGGCTCGACTCACGGACCACGAGATCGTGACCTGAGCTGAAGTTGGCCGCCCAACCGACTGAGCCACCCAGGCGCCCCTTTTTAGCCCTTTTTTATGTTTAAAATTTTTCAAAAAAAACACAAGAGGACTTTTTGTCTGTAAATTACAGAACAAAGTGAGGTGATGATTCTTAAGGGAAACACTGTCCCATCATTCAATTTAATCCATCTCAACAAACATTCCAAGGCCTCTTATGGGCCCAGAAGAGTGTTGGGTGCCGTGGGGAATATGCACCCTCATCCAAGTGGCTTCCTGTCTGCTAAGGGTGAGGGAGGAGAACCAGACAAATACACAGAGAATAAAAATGCAAAATAGAATAGGAAGAATTTCTTTTTTTTTTTAATTTTTTTTTAACATTTATTTATTTTTGAGAGAGAGAGAGACAGAGCATGAATGGGGGAGGGTCAGAGAGAGAGGGAGACACAGAATCCGAAACAGGCTCCAGGCTCTGAGCGGTCAGCACAGAGCCCGATGTGGGGTTTGAACTCACGGACTGCGAGATCATGACCTGAGCTGAAGTCAGACGCTTAACCGACTGAGCCACCCAGGCGCCCCCCTTTTTTTTTTTTTTGTAAATATAATTTATTGTCAGCTTGGCTAACATACAGTGTACACAGTGTGCTCTTGGTTTTGGGGTAGATTCCCATGATTCTTCGTTTACATACAACACCCAGTGCTCATCCCAACAAGTGCCCTTCTCAATGCCCATCACCCATTTCCTCCCTCCCCCAACCCTCCCATCAACCCTCAGTTTGTTCTCTGTATTTAAGAGTCTCTTACGCTTTTCCTCCCTCTCTGTCTGAAATTATTTTTTCCCCTTCCTTTCCCCATGGTCTTCTGTTAAGTTTCTCAAGTTCCACATATGAATGAAAATGTAGGATATTTGTCTTCCTCTGACTGACTTATTTCACTCACCATAATACCTTCCAGTCCCATCCAGGTAGCTGCAAATGGCAGGATTTCATTCTTTGTCATTGCCAAGTAGTATTCCATTGTATATATAAACCACATCTTCTTTATCCATTCTTCAATTGATGGACATTTAGGCTCTTTCCATACTTCGGCTATTGTTGATAGTGCTGCTATAAACATTGGGGTACATATGCCCCTATGAATCAGCACTCCTTTATCCTTTGGATAAATTCCTAGTAGTGCTATTGCTGGGTCATAGGGTAATTCTATTTTTAATTTTTTAGGAACTTCTACACTGTTTTCCAGAGTGGCTGTACCAGTTTGCATTCCTACCAACAGTGCAAGAGCGTTCCCATTTCTCTACATCCTCTCCAGCATCTGTTGTTTCCTGAGTTGTTAATTTTAGCCACTTTGGTGGTATCTCAATGTGGTTTTGATTTGCATTTTCCTAATGATGAGTGATGTTAAGCATCTTTTCATGTGTCTGTTAGCCATCTGGATGTCTTCTTTGGAAAAGTGTCTATTCATGTCTTTTGCCCATTTCTTCACTGAATTATTTGTTTTTCGGGTGTTGAGTTTGGTAAGTTCTTTATAGATTTTGGATACTAATCCTTTATCCATATGTCATTTGCAAATATCTTCTCCCATCCCGTCAGCTGCCTTTTATTGATTGTTTCCTTTGCAATGCAGAAGCTTTTTATCTTGATGAAGTCCCAATAGTTCATTTTTGCTTTTAATTCCCTTGTCTTCGGAGACGCGTCAAGCAAGAAATTGCTGTGGCTGAGGTCAAAGAGGTTGTTGCCTGTTTTCTCCTCTAGGGTTTTGCTGGCTTCCTGTCTCAGATTTAGGTCTTTCATCCATTTTGAGTTTGTTCTTGTGTATGGTGTAAGAAAGTGGTCCAGTTTCATTCTTCTGCATGTTACTATCCAGTTCTCCCAGCACTATTTGCTAAGGAGACTCTTTTCCATTGGATATTTTTTCCTGCTTTGTCAAAGATTAGTTAGCCATACATTTGTGGATCCAGTTCTGGGTTCTCTATTCTATTCCATTGGTCTATGTGTCTGTTTTTGTGCCAATACCATAATGTCTTGGTGATTATAGCTTTGTAGTAGAGGCTAAAGTCTGGGATTGTGATGCCTCCCGCTTTGGTTTTCTTTTAAAACATTACTTTGGCTATTTGGGGTTTTTTGTGGTTCCATACAGATTTTAGGATTGTTTGTTTTAGCTTTGAGGAGAATGCTGATGCAATTTTGATTGGGATTGTATTGAATGTGTAGATTGTTTTGGGTAGTATTGACATTTTAACAATATTTATTCTTCCAATCCATGAGCACGGAATGTTTTTCCATTTCTTTGTATCTTCAATTTCCTTCATAAGTTTTCTATAGTTTTCAACATACAAATCTTTTACATCTTTGGTTAGGTTTATTCCTAGGTATTTTATGGTTCTTGGTGCAGTTGTAAATGGGATTGATTTCTTGATCTCTCTTTCTGTTGCTTCGTTATTGGTGTATAGAAATGCAACCAATTGGGGCGCCTGGGTGGCTCAGTCGGTTAAGAATCCGACTTCAGCTCAGGTCACCATCTCACGGTCTGTGAGTTCGAGCCCCGCATCAGGCTCTGTGCTGACTGCTCAGAGCCTGGAGCCTGTTTCAGATTCTGTGTCTCCCTCTCTCTCTGACCCTCCCCCATTCATGCTCTGTCTCTCTCTGTCTCAAAAATAAATAAACGTTAAAAAAAAAAGTTAAAAAAAAAGAAATGCAATCAATTTCTGTACGTTGATTTTGTACCCTGAGACTTTGTTGAATTCATGTATCAGTTCTAGCAGCTTTTTGGTGGAGTCTTTTGGGTTTTCCATGTAGAGTATCACGTCAACTGTGAAAAATGAAAGTTTGACTTCTTCTTTGCCAATTTGGATGATTTATTTCATTTTGTTGTTTGATTACTGAAGCTAGGACTTCCAACACTACATTAAACGACAGTGGTGAGGGGCGCCTGGGTGGCTCAGTCGGTTGGGCGACCGACTTCGGCTCAGGTCATGATCTCGCGGTCCGTGAGTTCGAGCCCCGCGTCGGGCTCTGGGCTGACAGCTCAGAGCCTGGAGCCTGTTTCGGATTCTGTGTCTCCCTCTCTCTCTGACCCTCCCCCGTTCATGCTCTGTCTCTCCCTGTCTCAAAAATAAATAAACATTAAAAAAAAGCAACAACAACAGTGGTGAGAGTGGACATCCCTGTTGTGTTCTTGATCTCAGAGGGAAAGTTCTCAGTTTTTCCCCTTTCAGGATGATATTAGCTGTGGGCTTTTCATAAATGGCTTTTATGATGTTAAGGTATGTTCCTTCTATCCTGACTTTCTTGAGGGTTTTTTATTAAGAAAGAATGCTGTAAAATGCTTTTTCTGTATCTATTGACAGGGTCATATGGTTCTTATCCATTCTTTTATTAATGCAATGTATCACATTGATTGATTTGTGAATATTTAACCAGCACTGCAGCCCAGGAATGAATCCCACTTGATCATGGTGAGTTATTCTTTTAATATACTGTTGAATTCAATTTGCTAGGATCTTGTTGAGAATTTTTGCATCCATATTCATCAGGGATATTGGCCTGTGATTCTCCTTTTTTTGTGGGGTTTCTGTCTGGTTTGGGAATCAAGGTAATGCTGGCTCCATAGAAGAAGTCCAGAAACTTTCCTTCCATTTATATTTTCTGGAACAGCTTGAGAAGGATAAGTATTAACTCTGCTTTATTTTTTATTTATTTATTTATTTTTTATATATGAAATTTATTGTCAAATTGGTTTCCATACAACACCCCGTGCTCATCCCAAAAGGTGCCCTCCTCAATACCCATCACCCACCCTCTCCTCCCTCCCACCCCCCATCAACCCTCAGTTTGCTCTCAGTTCTCAACAGTCTCTTATGCTTTGGCTCTCTCCCACTCTAACCTCTTTTTTTTTTTTTCCTTCCCCTCCCCCATGGGTTCCTGTTAAGTTTCTCAGGATCCACATAAGAGTGAAACCATATGGTATCTGTCTTTCTCTGTATGGCTTATTTCACTTAGCATCACACTCTCCAGTTCCATCCACGTTGCTACAAAAGGCCATATTTCATTTTTTCTCATTGCCACGTAGTATTCCATTGGTATATAAACCACAATTTGTTTATCCATTCATCAGTGGATGGACATTTAGGCTCTTTCCATAATTTGGCTATTGTTGAGAGTGCTGCTATGAACATTGGGGTACAAGTGCCCCTATGCATCAGTACTCCTGTATCCCTTGGATAAATTCCTAGCAGTGCTATTGCTGGGTCATAGGGTAGGTCTATTTTTAATTTTCTGAGGAACCTCCACACTGTTTTCCAGAGTGGCTGCACCAGGTTGCATTCCCACCAACAGTGCAAGAGGGTTCCCGTTTCTCCACATCCTCTCCAGCATCTATAGTCTCCTGATTTGTTCATTTTGGCCACTCTGACTGGCGTGAGGTGATATCTGAGTGTGGTTTTGATTTGTATTTCCCTGATAAGGAGCGACGCTGAACATCTTTTCATGTGCCTGTTGGCCATCCGGATGTCTTCTTTAGAGAAGTGTCTATTCATGTTTTCTGCCCATTTCTTCACTGGGTTATTTGCTTTTCGGGTGTGGAGTTTGGTGAGCTCTTTAGAGATTTTGGATACTAGCCCTTTGTCCGATATGTCATTTGCAAATATCTTTTCCCATTCCGTTGGTTGCCTTTTAGTTTTGTTGGTTGTTTCCTTTGCTGTGCAGAAGCTTTTTATCTTCATAAGGTCCCAGTAATTCACTTTTGCTTTTAATTCCCTTGCCTTTGGGGATGTGTCGAGTAAGAGATTGCTACGGCTGAGGTCAGAGAGGTCTTTTCCTGCTTTCTCCTCTAAGGTTTTGATGGTTTCCTGTCTCACATTCAGGTCCTTGATCCATTTTGAGTTTATTTTTGTGAATGGTGTGAGAAAGTGGTCTAGTTTCAACCTTCTGCATGTTGCTGTCCAGTTCTCCCAGCACCATTTGTTAAAGAGACTGTCTTTTTTCCATTGGATGTTCTTTCCTGCTTTGTCAAAGATGAGTTGGCCATACGTTTGTGGGTCTAGTTCTGGGGTTTCTATTCTATTCCATTGGTCTATGTGTTAACTCTGGTTTAAATGTCTGGTAGAATTCCCCTGGGAAGCCATGTGGCCCAGGGCTCTTATTTATTGGGAGATTTTTGATAACTGATTCATTTTTGTTTGTTTGTTATGGGTCTGTTCAAATTTTCTATGTATTCCTGTTTGATTTTTGGTAGTGTGTGGGTGTCTAAGAATTTGTCCATTTCTTCCAGGTTATCTAGTTTGTTGGCATATAATTTTTCATAGTATTCTCTGATAATTGTTTGCATTTCTGTGGTATTGGTTGTGATCTGTCCTTTTTCATTCATGATTTTACCTACTTGGGTCCTCTCTTTTCTTTTTGAGAAGTCTGGCTAGGGGTTTATCAATTTTGTTTATTTTTTTTAAAAAAAAACAGCTCTTAGATTCATTGATCTGTTCTGTTGTTTTTTTTTTTTTATTCTATATTGTTTGTTTCTTCTAATCTTTATTATTTCTCTTCTTCTGCTGGCCTTGGCCATTCTGCTTCTAGTTTCTTTAGGTGTGCTGTTAGATTTTGTATTTGGGATTTTTCTTGTTTCTTGAGATAGTCCTGGATTGCAATGTATTTTTCTCTTAGGACTGCCTTTGCTGCATCCCACAGGGTTTGGACTGTCATGTTTTCATTTTCATTTGCTTCTATATATGTTTTAATTTCTTCTTTAATTGCCTGGTTGACCAATTCATTCTTTAGTAGGATGTTCTTTAACCTCCATGCATTTGGGTGTTTTCCAAACTTTTTCTTGTGGTTGATTTCAAATTTCATAGCATTGCGATCTGAAAATATGCATTGTATGACCTCAATTCTTTTATATTTATTGAGGGATGTTTTGTGACCCAGTATGTGATCTATCTTGGAGAATGTTCCATGTACACTTGAGAAGAAAGTGTATTCTGCTGCTTTTGGGTAAAAAGTTCTGAATATATCTGTCAAGTCCATCTGGTCCTGTGTATCATTCAAGGCCCTTATTTCTTTATTGATTTTCTACCTAGATAATTTTAATATCTACCTAGATAATTGCTGTAAATTGAGTGTTAAAGTCACCTGCAATAACCATATTCTTACCAATAAGATTGTTTATGTTTATGATTAATTGATCATATATTAGGGTACTTCCAAACTGAGGGCATAAACATTTATGATTATTACCTCTTCTTGATGGATAGACCCTGTACTTACGATATAATGCCCTTCATCTCTTGTTACAGCCTTTAGTTTAAAATGTAGTTTTTCTGATATAAGTATGGCTACTCCAGCTTTCTTATGCCTTCCAGTAGCATGACAGATGATTCTCCATGAATGGGAAGGGTTTCTTAAGAAAAGTATAACGTAGGACACAGTCACAAAGGTCACAGAGATGAGACACTTCCAAATGGAATTGGTGTTTGCAATGTTTGAAGGTTGGCTGAATGTTCACTGGCAGAGCGGGGTTGAGGTCAATGCAGGTAGAAGAATGTGTATGAGCAAATGAACAGAAGTGGAGACCTGAGCATACTGGTGGTGAGCAAGTCTTGAGTGCTTCTGTTAAGTAGCAATGGGAAAGGCAACACAGTCATCTACCCTCTTAGGTTCAGAGGCTGGGTCCTGAGGATTAAACTGACAACAGGAGAAAAGGTTCATTATTGCCCAGGCACACAGGAGCCAACAAAGGAAGTAGTTGTCTTCTTAAATAGTTAAAAGTTTATATTGTTTTTTTTTTAAGTTTATTTATTTTGAGAGAGAGAGAGAGAGAGAGAGAGAGAGAGAGAGAGAGAATATGAGTGAGGGAGGGGCAGAAAGAGAGGAGAGAAGAATCCCAAACAGGCTCCACACTGTCAGCACAGAGCCTGATGTGGGGCTCGAACCCACCAACTGTGAGATCATGACCTGAGCTGAAACCAAAAGTTGGATACTTAACTGTATCCAGTTAAGTATGGGCCACCCAGGCACCCCATAGGTTTATATTCTTAACTTCATAGGGGAAAAGGGGAGGATTTGGGCTTCTAGGGGCAGCGAAGTCTGATAGGTTAAATATACAGGAGAAACTAATGGAAAATGAGGGTGATCGAGTAAGGTTTACTATTCAGATTCAAGAGATGAGGAGGTGATGAGTTAACTCCACATCGTTCTCCTCTTCCTGGTAGGATGGGGGAGCATCTTTACAAATGAAAATTTCCTTTGCAAAAGGGAAATTTACACCCTGTTTCCAGCAGAAAGGAAGAGGACAAAGAACTCAAGTTTTCTGCTTCTTGATTGCCTTCACCTCAAAATACTCCTTAAGCCACAGTGGCAGATTCTGAGGTGGCGTTTTCTGATCTCCTTCACATGTAATTGAATGCCAGGCTCTACATTAAACTCGAAGCCAATAAGGGCAGTGGGGTCTGACTTGTTCATTGCTGTGCCCTCAGCAGCTAGAACACTGCCTGGTGGAAGACATTAGTAAATATGGGCTGGAATCCCCCAGATCCTGCAGGGAGTAGCATATCCTTCCAAGAAGCTGATTGCTCTGGGAAAGAGACCTAGGCAGGTGGCAAGAAGCTGGAAGTCTCTGCAGCCTATTTAACTGGGGAAGGAAAACCAAAGCCACAGGAGAAAATGGCCCTCTTGAATTAGGTCACGGAGGCCTGCCCAAGCCGGGTGCAGGACAAGTCACTAGGCTTGGCAGATGCTCCTGGTCTGCACTGGTGTCAGTAATCAGCATCCGTGGGCACAGGCCTATTCCCTGGTGCACCTCCCACCTGAGGCCCCTCTATTCCCTGGAGCCTCTCTCCCCTGAAAGTCAGAGACTTGCCTAAGAGTAGAGGCAGACCCTTGTAGCTACTGCAACCCATACCCCAAAGCACTCAGCATCCCTAGTGTAACCTAAGGCCCTCAACCTGGACCTCTGACTCAGGGGTTCTCACACCAGGTAGACCAGTAGAATTTATCTGGCAGCTTGTAAAAAAATGAAGTGTAACATACAGAAAAGTGCACATGTGAGTATAGTTTGATAGATTTCCACAAAGTGAACAAACTGGGTTAATTTCTAGGTCAGGAAACAGAGTATCAGTGACTAGCCTCTCTCAAGTCCCCCTGATGCCACCTCCCAGTCGCTACTACAGTCCCTGTCTGCCCCCTGGGGTGAGGAGACCCTTCCCCCAGAGCTTCTGCTCGATATAACTGATGAGAGGCTTGGTGTCTAGCTTACAAAGCTGCACAGGTGGTTTATAGGCACAGCGAGGCTTGAAAGTCACTCCTGGAAATCCCATAATCTCTTTTGTCATAAGTGGGGCTAGAAGATGCTTTGCTCCTGTCTTTGGCTCAGCTCCAGCAGCTGTCTGGCTGGGTTTACCCATGGAACAGTGGGCATTTCCTGTATCTAGGGTTTGCAGAGCACGCCGGTAGTAGCTCCTGGGTTCAGGAAGCCCAGTTGGTTGGTTCCAGCCTGGGCATGTGGCCCTCGCTCCCTGGCAGGAATTCCATGAAGAGGTATTTTTGGAAGGTGCAGGAATTCTGTAGCCATTTGGAAAATGTCTGCTCATAGGCTGTGCTGGATTCTCATTTTAAAAATGATGATGTGGCTGAGGGGCCTGACCTGGCCAGTTTTCCTAGAGCTAGGGGTGGGGAAAGAGAGGAGGCATGCTCTTTTCTTTTCCTTTTCTTTAACTCGTATCACCATTTTCTTTTTTGTCTCAAATCCCTCTATCTCCCAAGCTTCGAGAGAATTGTGAGGTGTCTCCTGCAGCACATTAGCCCTTTGATGCTATTTGCAGGTAAGTGTTTCATTTTGTCCCAGGTCAGCCAGGGCTCTGGGGTCACTTTAGGTTGGGTGAAAGTTTAATTTAACTCTCACTTCCCTTTCAAGGATTTTTGCCTCTGGAGCCCACACTCTGAATCTCTCGGCCCTCCCAGGGAGGACCCTGAGTGCCCTCCTGTTCTCTTCCCCATGTCCCCCTCTGCTTTGCCTTGGTGGCCTTTGTTGATAGCTGCAGCTTTTGCTATTTCTGTATCTATTCATTCACTCATCCATTCACTCAGCGCATGTGAGGTCCTGTGCTGGGGACAGGATAGAGGGCTGGGCAGACCCAGCCATCTCCTGTCATTACCATTTCTGTCCTTATCCTTGAGACCTCCTTTTGTCCCCAGCTCTCCACTCCCCACCCTTTCTCCCATAGCCATACGCGTGCCTCTGAAAGATCCAGGCTCCTTCACCTTGAACTGCAAAGGTAGTGTGTCGTCTCCATTCTGTTTCCAAACCCCTTGCTCCTGACCCTCATTTCCAGCTCCCTTGGACTCAGAGAAAGGATAATAAAGTGGGACCTGGCATGCTTCTCTTCTCCTATTTTCCATTTCTGAGGGCCTCCACCTCCCTTCCACCTCTCACCTCGGCACCATCCTCTCCCCATGCCAGATTCCAGAATGGCAATGCCATGAAGGGAGATCTGCTGCACCAAAAACCAAACCAAAGCCAACAGTCCCCCCAGGTAGACGTGGTGGAGGGCTGTGCTGCCTGAACGTTGCTAGGTGTGGTGCACGGACTTTCCTTGCAGGAGGTGAGATTACTGTGTTAAGGAGTCCTCACCCTGGGCCAGGCCTTCCCAGGAGATGAATCCCCGAGGGCTGGCCTTACAGGGCAGTGGCTTCCAGGCTGTCACTGGCTTCCAGGCTGTCACTGGAGGTGCCCACCTCCTCTCTTTCCTTGGGCCTGTGGGACTGCCTAGGCTGTTTGGAAGAAACAGACTCTGAGTCCTTTGAATTGCCTGTGGATTGGTCGGGGTGATGCTGTGCATGCCCTCAGGTGAGCTTATCTGAGGAGAGATCACCTGAAGGAGGTAAAGCTGGGGAGGGAAAGTAGATACAGCTTGTTCAGAATATGCGTACCGAGTATGCGGCTTAAAAAATTACACAAAGCAATATACATGTCATGGGAACCAGATGTCATATAGGCTTCAGTGGTGAGTTTTGCAGAAGAGGGGTTTTAAAATTCTGACTTTATTTATTTTAAATAGGTAATCCAAGCACATGACGCAAAATTTCAAAAAGTGCCAAAGTATATAGATACAGTGAAAAATAAGTCTCTTTCTCGCTCCTGTCCCCAGGTCCCTCAGGTTTCCAGCCAGAAAGAGCCACTGCTACAGTTTACTGTGTGCCCTTCCAGAGGTTATTTCTGAAAATCATAGGCATGCGTGTGTCCTTTTAAAAATTGCAAATGGGCATATTATATACACTGTTCTTAACTTTGTTCTTTTCACTTAAGAGTATATTTTGAAGCTTTTCTCTTTTTAAAGTTTATTTATTTATTTGGACAGAGAGGGAGAGAGAGTGTGAGCTGGGGAGGGGGCAGAGAGAGAGGGAGAGAGAGAATCCCAAGAGGGCTCCGTACTGGCTTGATCTTACAAATTGTGAGATTGTGACCTGAGCTGAAATCAAGAGTCAGACGCTTTACTGACAGAGTCATCCAGGTGTCCCTGGAGTTTTTTTTCTTAAGATATACTACATGGATTGGAGGTAGATTTAGAAAGCAGAAAAACTTGTTTCCAAAGGGCTCTGAGCTTCGCTTCACTTCAAGCAGCTCCTTGCTTCTGGCTACTTTCTACAGTGTGGCTCTTGGGTCACCTAAAGCTGTCTTGCTCAGGGAGACATCCCATCACATGACAGGAAGGAAGGTCAACCTCCCTGCCAGATTTCACTGAAGGGATTTGTGTCCCATTCTTACCAAAGTCTCGTCTGGAATTTTTTCTCACAGTTTAATAGGTAAGATACAAGCACCATCCCTCACCTGGCTACTCAGTTTTCTTTTTCTTTTTCTTTTTTTTTTTTTTTTTTAAGTTTATTTATTTTGAGAGAGAGAGAGACAGAGAGCAGAGAGAAAGGGAGAGAGAGAATCCCAAGCAGGCTCTGTGCTGTCAGTGTGGAGTCCAACGCAGGGCTCTATCCCACAAACCGTAAGATCATGACCTGAGCTGAAATCAAGAGTTGGACGCTTAACTGACCGAGCCACCCAGGCGCTCCTCAGTTTTTCTTCAGGTCTTGTAGTTGGGTGAAGTATTTTGGGGGCCATATGAAGGGTCACCTCAGTTGCAATTCTGTTTTGTGGAGAGGGACTGGCAGCAGCTCCAGGCCATGGTAAACACTTTTCTTGAAGGGGTCTAGAATGCAGGAAGTGGAATGGGGGACATAGCCCTTAATGTTGAAAGATTGGATTTGGGAGGCAGGCCTCGGGTCTATCTATAATCACTTTGAGGAGTGCTATCTCCTTCCTTCCCTCTCCTCTTGCTCTCGGCCTGCTAATCTTGCTCATTTTCTTTGGCTGAGCTTTGTAATCCTAGTGGTCCATTTCTTCTGCTCCAAAGCAGCTAGGGACAAATCTGAGCATGTTCTTCATTAGATTTAAATGTTCCAGGGGCACCTGGGTGGCTCAGTTGGTTAAGCATCTGACTTTTGGTTTTGGCTTAGGTCATGATCTCATGGTTCATGAGTTCGAGGCCCATGTCTGGCTCTGTGCTGACAGCAGCAAGCCTGCTTGAAATTCTCTCTCTCCCTCCCTCTGCCCGTCCCCTCTGTGCGTGTTCTCTCTCTCTCTCTCAAAATAAATAAACAAACAAAAGAAAATTGTCACGGTGGGTATTTGTTTAAATTTCCTCAGATCAAGTTGCTTACAAGATTTTACTAACTTGGGACACTTGGATGGCTCAGTTGGTTAAATGTCCAGCTCTTGATCTTGGCTCAGGTCGTGATCTCACAGTTTGTGACATGGAGCCCCTTGTTGGGCTCTGTGCTGTCTTCATGGAGTCTGCTTGGGATTCTCTCTCTCTTTCTCTCTCTGTCAAAATAAATAAACTTTAAAAAAAGATTTTGCTAACTGAATAAAGAGAAAACAAACTTAGATATGCTGAGCCCTTGTTAGAGAGGCACCAGAGCCAGGAGCTTTCAGAGGTTTGTTATCTCATTTTATTTATTTATTTTTAAATGTTTATTTTTGAGAGAGAGAGCAAGTGAGGGAAGGGCAGAGTGGGGTGGGGGGAGCAGACAGAGGATCTGAAGTGGGCTCCACGCTGACAGCAGGAAGCTTGATGAGGGGCTTGAACTCACGAACCATGAGATTATGACCTGAGCCAAAGTCAGCTGCTTAACCAACTGAGCCACTCAGGCATCTCTCATTTTGTTTTTTAAAAATGTAACAGCTTTGGGGTGCCTGGCTGGTTCAGTTCATAGAGCATGTGACTCTTGATCTTGGGGTTGTGGGTTTGAGCCCCATGTTGGGTATACAGATTACTTAAAAATAAAATCTTTAATAAAAGTAACAGCTTTACTGAGATATAATTCATCCCCTATTTAAAGTACACAATTCAGGGCGCCTGGGTGGCTCAGTCAGTTAGGCGTCCGACTTCGACTCAGGTCATGATCTCACGGTCCATGAGTTCGAGCCTCGCATCGGGCTCTGGGCTGATGGCTCGGAGCCTGGAGCCTGCTTCCGATTCTGTGTCTCCCTCTCTCTCTGCCCCTCCCCCATTCATGCTCTGTCTCTCTCTGTCTCAAAAATAAATAAACGTTAAAAAATATATATTAAAAAAAAATAAAGTACACAATTCATTGGTTCTTAGTATATGCACAACACTGTGTAACTATTACACAATCAATTTTAGGACATTTTCATCAATTGCCCCCAAAGGAACCCCATATCCATTAGCAGTCACTTCCCATTTTCCTCAGCCTCCTCAGCCCAAGATATTTACTAATCTACTTGCTGTCGCTTTGGATTTACCTATTTTGGACATTTTTCTATAAATGGACTCATATGTTATGGGGTCTTTGTGAATATTTTCTTTCACTGAGCATAATATTTTCAAGATTCATCCACATTGTAGCACAAATCAGAACTTCATTCCTTTCTTTTTTTTTTCTTTTTTTTTTTTTTGAGAGAGAGAGATAGAGAAGAGAGCAAGTGGGGGAGAGGCAGAGAGAGAGGGAGACAGAATCCCAAGCAAGCTCTGCAACGTCAGCGCAGAGCCTGATGCGGGGCTCGAACTCATGAACGGTGAGATCATGACCTGAACCAAAATCAAAAGTCAGAGGCTTAACTGACTGAGCTACTCAGGCACCCTAGTACTTCACTCTTTTTTATGGCTGGATAATATTTCATTGTATGGATATACTAAATTTTGTTTATTAATCAGTTGATGGACATTTGGGTTCTTGTCACTTTATCAGCTATTATGAATAATGTTGCTATGAGCATTCATGTACAAGTTTTTGTGTGGCCTCACATGAACACACCTGCAACTCTCTGATACATATTCTACAGATCTCATTCTGCAGGTAACAAAACATTCCAATATGGTAGACAGGAATTTTGAACAAAGATGTTAGATTCCTGAGCCCATGCTTTTTGCAATCTATGTTCTGTCCTTCAAGAAGAGGATATAAAGCAATCAAAGCATTTATTTCAGGGAGACATGGAGTCCACTGAAGTTGAAGGTGTGCTCTGAATTTCAAGGAAGCAGATCAGGCTTATAAAAGCAAAAGCCACAAGGTTACATAACTTTTTTTTTTTTTAATATTATGATTGTTGCTAGCAGACCTTAAACTTAAAATCTAATGCATGATTTACTTTTTAGCTACCAGGTGTTAACATTTTCTCTTTCAGTCCAAAGTGGAAGGATGAATGGGGGAGACAGTGGAGTTGACACTGACAAGTTGCAATTGACAAAAGTCCAAAGTTCAATGGACGAAAGTAAAACGTTTGAGGTATTCCCAGAATTGCACTAGGCAAAAAATTTACTCAATGTGCTCTAGACTCTATAGACAGTGACCCTTTGGCAATGCTTACGTCATTTTGAATCTTGTTCCACAGTTTATAGAAGTGAAATAATTGCTTTGACAGAATCTGGTATGGATATGTCAGTTCCTAACTGACATAGACATGAACTGTTAATTTTCAGGTGGGAAATGTCAGCCCTCTCCACAACGTTTCTCTTCCCTTTGCCTCTTCTCCAATCCCAGCTTTCACTTCTTTCTCTCAAGTATCAGTTCCCCATTCCTATGGTTGGGACAGAATCTCCAGTCACTCACACTTTTTGTGTGGAATGCAATATTGTGTGAATTTGATATCTGTTCTTGAGTTATATCTCCTATGAGATGAAAGCTCCTCCGCCAGCAGCGGCCAGAGGGGTGGTACCTGAAGCAGTGGACATGCAAAAAGAGGATTTCTTGGAAAAGCTCCTTTTCTTGTCCAGCGGCAAGGTTTCACCGATGAAGGCTGCCCACGCGGGGGTTAAGGCGGCGTGGTGCGCACCCCCTGCGCAGCTCCCCTCCAGCCAGGTCAAGTGCGCCGTTGCTAGGGCAACAACCCGTCCGGGCAGGTGGCTGCTCGGAGCCCTCTCGCGGAGCGAGCACACGCAGGGACGCAGAGGCGCCCGTCCGGCCGCGACGTCAGACCCATCCCGCCCTTCAACGCCTGCAAGACCCGGCGCTATTCCCAGTACCACCTCCCGCGGGCGGCAGCTAGGGAAACCCACCAATCACAGAAGCCGACACATCTCCCGGGCCGGGCGTGCGGCAACCAATCGTGGCACACTTGTGATCTCAGGCCCACCCGAGAGGCTGGCGGCAGGGGCTGAGGCAGACACGGCGGGAGTCGCTGCTGAGGCGGCTGCGGGCGCGGGTCGCGTCGGCGCTGCTCCGCGGGGCCGGGCCGGGCTGGCAGCAGCTGGCGCCTGGCGGTGAAGGCGGGCTCCCGGGGCGGGTGGAATGGCCCCCACCTAGGGCAGTGGGAGAAGCGGCTGAGCGCAGGATGCTGGCGAGCCGGCGCGGCGGCTCCTCACTCAACCCAGGTAAGGGGAACGCCGCGCTCGCTGTGGCCCGGCTCGGAGCGCCTCCCCGGCCCCGCTGCCTTCCCGCCGCCGCCCACATGGCTCCGGGCCCCGGGCGGCTCGGTCCTGACATCCCTTGGCCCCGCGTCACCTCCTGTCCGCACGTCTCCCCATCTCCCTGCGGGCAGTTGTCCAGCCCCGCCCCCCGAGCGCGGCGCCCCTCGCCCTGGCCTGCCGGCTCCTGCACCCACACCCGCTCCCCTTCCCCCAGCGCCTGCGTTTCCCGGTCTCCGCTTCGCCGTCGTCCGCCTCGTCCCCGCCGTGGTCATCCCCCCGCCGCCCCCTCCCCTCTCCGTCCCCTCCCCTTTCGTAGCGCTGGCACCGTTTCCCAGCCCCTGCAGTCCTTTGGGGCGCCTTCCCGGGATGAGACCCACCGCCCCACCCCACCCCTCGCCCGCCGCCCATCCCACCGGGATCAGATCAGACTTTTGCCTTCACTTGTACCCCGGCTTCGCTTCCACAGACTCACCCTCATGCCTGCCCCATATTGCCATGTCCTCCGTACCTTCCAGTCGCCCCCCATCCCCCCCCCCCCTGTCCCCGGGTGTTGCCCTTTTGCTCTCAGATGCCTTCCTTTCCCAACTCGCCTCTTTTTCCCTCACTTTAATCAGCCACGGTCACTAACACTTCTTTTCCTTTACACTTAAACCGTCAGACACCCTAATACCCTCCTGAACGCCAGATCCGTAGTTTGAACATCATAATTCGTCTTTCAATGACCTGCACGCATAACATGTAAAGTGTCTTGCCCAGACTGGCACATAGTAGGCCTGCCACATAGCGGATGCTCACGCGTGTTAGTCTCTTCCTCCTTCAGGTCTCTGTACTCTCCAGATGGTCGTAGCAAGAGGTTCAGTATCCGGAGGGATTCTTCCCACTCCTTGAAGAGTGGTGCGGTAGATGGCAGGACAAATTAGTGAACTCCGAGTGTGAGAAAGAGATTAAATTGTCAATTATTTACTCACTGTATATATTCAGGGGAAAAAAAAAAAACCCTGAATTCTGCAATCTTTGTGTTAAGTATTGTTTTATGTTAATTGGCTTTGTAAATGATTCTTAGGGAGCCTCAAATATAATCACTCCCTTATCAGCTCCCACCTTCAATCAGCAGTGTTTACCTACTAGCCAGAATACAGCGTTGTATGTAAGAAGTATTTCACTTGTTTCTCTCTCGGTTGGATAGTCCAATCCTGCAATAAATTTTCATCCTTTAAGAGCTTAGAGGAATCAGGTTTAGAATTTTGGGAATCAGCTCTTGAAGGGATCAAAAATGCTGAGGAGCGAAAGTTCTGACAAGTGCTGTAGGAGTGAAAGTAATTATCCCTCACTTTCCCAAACACTCTTTCTGGCAAACCAAGGAAGTAGCTACAGCCTTGTCTTTTTTTCCCCCCTTTCTTTTTTAAGAGTGAAATAAAAATGTAACTTTTTAAAAGTATAAAAACAATGTTACTGGCTTCAAGCCATTCTTGCTGCATTTGCTCTGATGGTCTCCAAGTCAGGATGAATCAAACAGTTGGTTTTTCTGCTCCTAGGATCTCCAGAGCAGACTGCAGAAAATCGTGTAAGTGAGCTGCTGATGCTGTTCTAAACTTCTGGATTCTGACTTTACTCTCACTGGCTGGAGATGCTTTGACTTTCCCCTAGGTTAATCTTATGTACTAAAACCTAAATGGCTGTTTGTAGATTTTTACCATTCTCCTCTCGGTGTCCTACTGGATGTTTTTCATTGCTTTTTTTGCAATAAGCAGAAAATTCACAGAAGAAATTGGTGAACTTCAGCCCTGACTACTAAAATTCTATCATTTTTCTGTGTGCCTATGCCTATCTGATTTCTGATCTCCTTTCCTTTTATCAAAGAAGGGTCCTCCTTTCTAAAACTGACATCTTTGATCTCTGCATTGTCATTTTTTCCCTCAGCCTGCGTACATGCTCAGATTTCCACCTTCCAAAACAAAAACAAAAATCTTCCCTTGACGCTTCCCTCTTTTTCATTTTCTCCGATTAACATGATATTCACTAGAGTTTCGGTTTATGTTCTATTCTCTAATTTCCTTGTGTGATTATACCTCCTTTCACGGCTTCAAATAGTGCTGTATTTATGGTTTTCAAAGATGTGTATTCGGTCCCCATTTTTCTTGAATTTCAAGTGTTCTTTATTTTCATTTGTCTATTGGAAAGCTAAACTTGGATAGTGAATGCTCCAAACTTGGTTATCTTTTCCTTTCCCTTCCCTTTACTCACATAGCCCCCTCAAGCACATATAAACATTTCTTGTTCCATTTTAGGCCTTCATCCTAGAAACCTTAGAATCCTCTTCTCTCCTCACAGTAACTCTGTTATAGCTCATATTGTTTCTACTTGAAATCTTTTTCTTTCCTCATTGCCAGGAGATTGGTTGAAGCCTGGGTTATGTTTTTCTCAAATGGAGTTGGTCGTTTTTAACCCAGGCACTACTTTATGAAACCACCTGGATAGCTTTTAAAGGGTAGGGATGAGGGGATGAAGGCTTCCACAGAGATTCTGATTCAGTCGATTTGCTCTGGGACCAGACATTGTCATTTAAAAAATGCTTCCTGGGGTACCTTGGTGGCTCAGTTGGTTAAATGCTGGACTCCTGGTTTCAGCTCAGGTCATGATTTCGTGGTTCTGAGCTCCATGTCAGGCTCCGTGTTGATGGTGCACAGCCTGCTTGGGATTCTCCCTCTCTGCCTCTCCCCTGCTCCCTCTCTCAAAAAAAAAAAAATTTTTTTTTAAGTTTATTTATTCTTGAGAGATAGAGTAAGACAGAGCATGAGCAGGGGAGGGGAAGAGAGAAGGGGAGACACAGGATCCGAAGCAGGCTCCAGACTCTGAGCTGTCAGCACAGAGCCCGATGCAGGGCTCGAACCCATGAACCGCGAGATCATGACCTGAGCCAAAGCCCCAACCCTTACCCGCCTCCCCCCCCCCGCGCCCCCCCCCCCTCAAAATAAATAAACTTAAAAAAATTTTTTTTAATTAAAAAAAAAAACATGTTTCCCATGTGACTGTAATGTGCAGCTAGGGTGGAGAACTAGGGTGAGAGCTTAAGAGGAACTGATAGAACCCTGAGGAACTATAGTATTTAACTGTAATACTATAGTATTTAAAAATCAGCATAAATGTC
>NW_024412447.1:15624752-15687291 GCF_014898765.1 Herpailurus yagouaroundi | reverse complement strand
CTCAAAATAAATAAACTTAAAAAAATTTTTTTTAATTAAAAAAAAAAACATGTTTCCCATGTGACTGTAATGTGCAGCTAGGGTGGAGAACTAGGGTGAGAGCTTAAGAGGAACTGATAGAACCCTGAGGAACTATAGTATTTAACTGTAATACTATAGTATTTAAAAATCAGCATAAATGTCGCTTTGTTGGCGTGGTTAGTTGCTTACTTTCCTGGCACTTGGTAGACATACCTATTATAGTACATATCATTTTATTTAAATTATTTCTCGTGGGCCCATTTTTCTCATGACTAGGAGTTCCTTGAGGTCTAGGATCACGCCTGAAGGTAAGCTATGTCTCTTCTACACTACTCACAACACTTCTGACACCAAATATGTGGGCTTTCCCTTTACAATTCTCCGACCCTCCAAACACCAACTGGTGTTCTATAATTTAACCCAATTATGGCACCACCTACCTAGAGTTAGTGCAGATCCCACACATTAAGACTTTAGCCTCTGCCTGTCCTCCTCCCCCCCACCCCCCCATGCCAGTTGCAAGTCCCAGGTCATGACCTGTACTTCGGTCTAACTGGCTGTAAACTGGGGCTTCCCACAACCCAGGTCGGTTATTTGCTATAATGGCTCACAGAACTCTGGGAAGCTCTTCACTTAACCATTACCTGCTCATTAGAAAGGATGTAACTCAGGAACAGCAAATGGAAGAGATACCTAAGGCATCTCTTGTGGGAAGGGGTATGGGACCTCCATGAACTTCCATGCCTTCTCTGGGGGCACCATCCGGGCACATCCATGTGTTCACCAATCCAGAAGGTCTCTGAATCCCTTCAGTTAGAGTTTATGGAGGCTTCATTATGTAGGCATAATCATTGGTCGACTATCTGCAGCCCCTTTCCCCCATTCTGAGGTCAGGGGTTGGTTCTTCTAGCAACCAGACCCCATCCCCCAAGATATGGTTGAAAGGGGCTTATGATGAATAACAAAAGATGCTCCTCCAACCCCATCAAGAAATTCCAAAGGTTTTAGGAGCTCTGTGCCAGGAGCCAGGGATGAAGACCTAATACATATTCTGTTATGTGATTCTTATATCACAGTATGGTAGTACCTTATTTATTTTTTTGTCACTGCCTTGTACAGTACTTAGTATATTTTAAAAACTTGATAAAAATTAGTTCAGTGAATCAGTTGGTAAATAATGTGAAACAGATCTTGAATTTACAGTTTTGCAAGATGACCATCTGTTTCTTTCTTGGCTGCTTAACAGGTCACTAGTCATACTTGCATAGTCATTCTTGTTTAAAAAAAAACCACACACACACACTCTTTATAAATTAGAGTGGATTAAGATAAATATTATTTGCTTTTAGGATTTGGCTTTTAAGATGGTTAAGCTGTTACATGATTATAGAGGTTCATTCAGGACTTCCTCTTTAGGAGATACTATTTAAAATAGACTTTATGGATGGTTGAGACATAATGTATCTTCCATCTTTTTTAAACAAACAGCTCTGATTTTAGGCTCAATAAGCTTTGGATTTTTCAAGTAGAACAGAACTGTTAAATTGATAAAAGATCTTGAACAGTGGCAGAACTATTTCTTTTTAAGAGAATTAAGGAAATAGGGAAGCCATCTACATATATGAATCTCACTGGCATTGGTGATGGTGAGGGGGAAATCGGTAATTCCCAAATATTTAATTACTATTATAAGAAAAACTTGTAATTGCTCATATAATGGTACTTGTATACTTTGTAATAAGTTAGAATTAAGATTTAAACAATAGAGTTGTCTTCTTTTGTTCTTTAGTTTTCTTAGGATTTTCTTGCTATTTCTGTTTGTAGAATTTGTGATGGACAGTTCTTTACTTTTAGCACTTGAAAATATTGTGCCACTTCCTTACACCTCCTTGATTTCAGATGAGAAACCCTCTATCATTGGAATTCGTGTTTCCCTACAGGTGACGTATCCTTTCTCCCTGGTTGCTTTAAAGGTTTTTTCTTTGTCTTTAGTTTTCATAAGTGTAAGTATGATATATCTTGGCATGAATTTGTTTGAGTTTATCCTATTTGCAGTTCTTTTAGGTTTTTGAACTGTTAAGTTCATGAGTTTTGCCAAATTTTGGGTGTTTCAGCCATTTTTAGAATAATTTATTAGCACTGTTCTCTTTCTCCTTTCTTCCTTTGTGAGAATACAAATCTTAGAACTTTTGTGATTGTCCTACAGTGCGGGAGGCATTATTTTTTTCTCTGTTGTTTAGATCTTTTCACTTTTATTGTGCTACTTCCAGTTTCAGCTTGACTCATTTTTGCCTCTGTTGTATTCATTCTGCGATTGAGCCCATCTAGTGACTTTTTGTGTTGGTTATGTTATTTTTCAGTTCTGTAATTTCCATTTGGTTCTTTTCTGTATCTTCTATTTTTTTGCTAAGATTTTTTATTTTGTTGTTTGTTTCAGTTGTATAGCTCAATGCTCGTTAAAACATGATGGCTGCTTTAAAATTCTTGTCAGGTGGGGCGCCTGGGTGGCTCAGTCAGTTAAGCCTCTGACTCTTCATTCTGGCTTAGGTCAAGATCTCACATCAGGAGTTGGAGCCTTGAGTCAGGCTCTGTGTTGAACAGAGCCTGCTTGGGATTTTTCTCTCTGGCCCTCCCCCACTTGTGCTCTTGCTTTCTTTTTCTCTCTCTCTCAAAATAAATAAACTTAAAAAAAAGTTAAAAAAAATTAAGATCCTTGTCAGGTAATTCTAACATCTGATTCATGTGTGGTATTAGTGTTTGTTAATTGTCTTTTATTTATTCAAGCTGTATTTTCCTGGTTCGTGGTATGATGATTGACTTTTTATTGTATCCTAGACATTTTTGATGTTTTGTTGGAGACTCTGGATCCTATTAAAATTTTCTGTTTTAGTAAGCAGTCACCCTAAGAGGTTTAGTGTGTAGGTCTTAGCCTACTTTTTTTTTGGTAACAACTTGAGTTATAAATCACATACCATACCTTTGCCCGTTTAAGTTATAAGATTTTTTAGTATATTTACAGAGTTGTGCATTCATTACTACAATCAATTTTAGAACATTTTCATTACCCCACAGAGAAACTGCGCACTCCTTACTTGTCACCCCCAACTGTCCCATTTATTATCCCCTCCATCTCTAAGAAACTACTGATCTATTTTCTGGCTCTGTAGATTTGCCTATTCTAGACATTTCATGTAAATGTAAAAATATAATATGTACTCTTTTCTTACTGGTTCACTTAGCTTAAGGTTTACAGTGTTCTTCCATGTTGTAGAATGTACCGGTATTTTGTTTCTTTTTATTGCTGAATAATATTCCATTTTATGGACATACCATTTTTTATTCATTAATCGGTTAATAGGTGTTTAGATTGTTTCCACTTTTGGCTCTTATCAGTAATGCTGCTATGAATATTTTTGTACAAGTTTTTGTGTGGACATGAATTGCTGGGTCATATGGCAACTCTAGAACTCTAAGTGTAACATTTTGAGCAATTGCCAGACTGTTTTCCAAAGTGGCTGCCCCATTTCATATTTCTGCCAGGAATGTATGAATGTTCCAATTTCTCAAAGTCCTCCTTAACACTTGTTCCCTGACTCTTTGATTATAGCCATCCTAATGGGTGAAGTAATACTTTGGGGCTCCAGTTGCATTTCCGTGATGGGTAATGATGATGAGCATCTTTTCATGTGCTTTCTGGCTATTTGTATATATTTAGAGAAATCTCTATTCCTTTGCCTATTTTAAAATTAAGTAGTCTTTTTATTGTTGTGGGATTTCTTTATAATTCTAGATACTTACCAGTTATATGATTTGCAAATACAAATATCCCATTCTTTGGGTGTCATTTAATTTTCTTGATGGTACCCTTCGAAGCACAAAGGTGTTTAATTTGTATGAAGTTCAATTTATCATTTTTCTTTTTCTTGCTTGTGGTTTTTGTTTTGTTTTGTTTTGTTGTTTGGCTCCATGCCCAATGTGGGCCTTATGACCCCAAGATCAAGAGTTGCATGCTCCACCTACTGAGCCACCCAGGCGCACCCTTTAGGTTTCATATTTAAGAAACCATTGCCTGATTCAAGGTCATGAAAATTTAATCTTATGTTTTCTTCCAAGAGTGTTATAGTTTTAGCTCTTACATTTAGGTGTTTGTTCTATTTTTGTGAATTTTGTATATGGTGTGAGATACAGATCTAACTTTATCTTTTTGCTTATAGATATTCAGTTATCTCAGTACCATGTGTTGAAAAAAACCTATTCTTTCCCACTTTTAATTGTCTTGGCACTCTTACCCAGTTGGAATTTGGTAGGGATTGCATGGAACCTGTAGATCAATTTGAGGAATATTGCTATCTTGACAGTATTAGCCTTCCAGTCCAAGAACATGAAATGTGTTTTCATTTATTTAGATCTTAAATTTCTTTCAATAACATATATAATCTCTTCTAGTTTTCCATGTTCAAGTCTTGCATTTTTTGGTAAAATTTGTTACTTAATATTTTATTCTTCTGATGCTATTGCAAATGGGATTGTTTTCTTAATTCCATTTTTGTATTGTTATTGTTAACACATAGAAATACAGTTGAGGGGTGCCTGAGTGGTTGAGTCAGTTGACCATCTGACTCTTAATTTTGGCTCAGGTCATGATCTCAGGGTCATGGGCTCCACGCTGGATGTGAAGCCTGCTTAAGATTCTCTCTCTCTCTCTCTCTCTCTCTGCCCCTCCCCTGCCCAAAGAAATACAGTTGAGTTCTGTACATTAGTCCTGTATCTTGCAACCATCCTGAACTCATTTAACAGTTCTGATAGTTTTTTTAATGAATTATTAGGATTTTTTAAAAAATATTTATGAGGGAGAGAGAAAAAGAGAGAGAGAGAGAGAGCATGTGCATGCATGAGGGGGGAGGGGCAGAAAGAGAGGGAGACAGAATCCCAAGCAGGCTCCATGCTGCCAGCAAAGAGCCTGATGTAGGGCTTGAACCCACAAAGCACAAGATCATGATCTGAGCTGAAATCAAGAGTTGGACGCTTAACCTACTGAGTCACCCAGGCACCCCAAATGAGTTATTAGGATTTTATATATACATGATATGTCATCTCTGATGAGAGATAGTCTTACTTCTTCCTTCTAATCTGGATGCTTTTAAATTTATTTTTCTTGCCTAATCGCCTTGGCTAGAACCTGCTGTGCAGCAGACATCCAGTCTTGTTGCTGATCTTAGGGGGTAATCATGAAGTGTGAAGTTAGCTGTGGGTTCTTAGATGTCCTTTTTCATGTTGATGATGTTCTCTTCTATTTCTGACTTATTCCTTGTGTTTAGCATGAAAGAGTGTTGGATTTTGTCAAGTGCTTTTTCAGTGCCTATTGAGATGATTGTGTGGTTTTTGTCATTTATTTTATTAATATGGTGTATGACATTACTTGATTTTCATATGTTGAAACAATCTTACATGACTGGGACAATCCACCTTTGGTCATGGTTTGTGATCCTTTATATATGTTTCTGGATTTGGTTTGTTGGCATTTGGCTCAGTTTTTGCATGTATATAGATAAATATATCTTTGTCGTTTTCTTGTAGTGTCTTTAGTTTTGGAATCAAGGAAAACTGGCCTCATAGAATAAATTGGGAAGTGTTTGCATTTCTTCTATATTTTGGAAGAGTTTTAAGGATTGGTGTTCATTCTTAAGGTTTGGTAGTATCCACTAGTGAAGTCATTTGATCTTAGACTTTTCTTTGTGGAAAGCTTTGATTACTAATTCAAATCTTTTTACTTGTTACAGCTTGATTCAGAGAATTTCTTTGTGAATTGATTTTAGTACTTTGTGTCTTCAAGGAATTTGTCTACTTCATGTAGTTACCTAATTTGTTAGATTACAATTGTTTATAGTATTCTGTATAATTCTTTAGAATATTTTTTATTTATGTAAGGTTTGTAGTAATTACTGATTTTAGTAATTTGAGTCTTCTTTTTTGTTCTTGCTAAATCTAACTAAATGATTAATTCTGTTGATCTTTTCAAGAACCAACTTTTTATTCTGTTGATTTTCTTTATTCTTTGTTCTCTATTGTATTTGTTTCACTGTAGTCTAATTAATTCCTTCTGTCTACTGGCTTTGGATTTAAGTTACTCTTATTTTCTGGTTTCTTAAGGTTAACAGGTTGTTGATTTGAGATCCTTTTAACTTTTAAAGTTTTAAACTTTTAAGATTTTATTTCTTAAATTTACATATAATTGACATATTGTGTAAGTTTAGGGTGTGCAACATATTGATTTGAGATTTATTTTTAATATAGGTATTTACAGCTATAATTTTGCTTATCGCATAGCTCTTGGTGCTTTTGCTACATCCCATAAGTTTTGTGTTTTTTATCTCAGTATTTCCTAACTTACTTTGGTATTTCTTCTTTGGCTCATTGGTTATTTAGGAGAGTGTTGTCTAATTTTCACATATTTGCAAATTTCTCAAATATTTTTTCATGGTATTTTCTAAATCTATTGTGGTTGGGGAATATACTTTGTATGATTTTTATCCTTTTTATGATTTTTATGATTTGTTTCATGGCCTATCCTAGAGAATGTGCATATGAAATTGATGTGTGTGTGTGTGTGTGTGTGTGTGTGTGTAAATACATACATACATATGTATTTATGTATGTATTGTTGCTTACTGTTGCAGCCTGCAGTCTTGTAGGTGTTTGCTGAGTCTACTTGGCAAATCTCTTTACTTGATCTTTCGTCTGATTGTTTTATCCATTATCAAAAATAGTGTAATGAATTCTCCAAATATTATTGTTGAATTGTCTGTTTCTCCCTTCAGTGCTGTCAATTTTTGCCTCTTGTGTTTGGAAATTCTATTTTTAGGTGTATATGTATTTATAATTGTAACTTCTTTATGGATATCAGGTCTTATAAAGTGCCTGTTGTTGCTAGTAACAAATTTTATCTTAAAGTGCATCACATGTGATGTTAGTTTAGCTACTCCAGAGACTTTTGGTTATGGTGCATGGTATATCTTTTCCCTCCTTTTGCTTTCAGCCCATTTGGTCATTGAAACTAAAGTATATCTTTTAGGAAACATATGTTTGAATGATTTTTTTAAAAAGTTTTATTCAAATTCCAGTTAGTTAACATACAACGTAGTGTTCATTTCAGGTGTATGATATAGTGACTCACCACTTCCATACAACACCCATTGCTCATCACAAGTGCACCCTGTAATTCCCGTCACCTATTTATTTTTATTTTTTGGGAGAAAGCATGAGTGGGGGCAGGACAGAGAGAGAGGGGGACAGAGGATCTGAAGCAGGCTCTGCATTGACAGCAGTGAGCACGATGTGGGGCTTGAACTCACAAACCGTGAGATCATGCCTGAGCCAAGGTCAGATGCTCAACCGACTGAGCCACCCAGGTGTCCCTCCCCATCACTTACTTAACCCATCCCCCCATCCACTTCCCCTTTGGTAACCATCAGTTTGCTCTCTATAGTTAAGAGTCTCTTTCTTGGTTTGTCTGCCTCTCTCTCTTTTTTCCTTTGCTTGTTTGTTTTGTTTCTTAAATTCCACACAGGAGTGAAATCATATGGTTCTTGCTTTCTCTGACTAACTTACTTCACTTAGCATAATACTGTCTAGGTCCATCCATGTCATTGCAAATGGCAAGATTTCATTCTTTTTTTATGACTGAGTAATACTCCATTGTATAGATATACCACATCTTTATCCATTCATCAGTCGATGGTCAGTTGAACTGTTTCCATAATTTGGTTATTGTAGATAATGCTGCTGTAAACATCAGGGTGCGTGTATTCCTTTGAATTAGTATTTTTGTATTGTTTGGGTAACTGCCTTGTATTGTGATTACTGGATTGTAGGGTAGCTCTGTTTTTGTTTTGTTTTCTATCTTTTTGAGGAACCTCCATACTGTTTTCCAGAGTGGCTATGCAAGTTTGCATTTCCACCAATAGTACAAGAGGGTTCCCCTTTCTCCACATTGTCACAAACACCTGTTGTTTCTTGTGTTGTTGATTTTAGCTGAAAGGTGTGAAGTGTAGTTTTTTGTTTTGTGTTGTTTCATTTGAGAGAGTTCCTGAAGGTGGGGAGGAGCTCACCCGATGCAGTACTTGAACTCATGAACCGTGAGATCATGACCTGAGCTGAAGTCAGATGCTTAACTGACTGAGCCACCCAGGCGCCCAGGTATAGTTTTGATTTGATTTTCCCAGATGATGAGTGATGTTGAGCATCTTTTCATGTGTCTGCCGGCCATCTGTATGTCTTCTTTGTAAAAAATGACTATTCATGTCTCCTGATTTTTTAATTGAATTATTCATTTTTTGGGTGTTGAGCTTTATAAATTTTTTATATACTTTGGATACTAACCCATTATTGGATATATCATTTGCAGATATCTTCTCTGGTTCCTTAGGTTGCCTTTTAGTTTTGTTGACTATGTTCTTCACTTTGCAGAAGCTTTTTATTTTGATGAAGTCCCAATAGTTTATTTTTGCTTTTGTTTCCCTTGCCTCAGCAGATCTCTCTAGAAACAAGTTGCTACAGCTGATGTCCAAGAGGTTCCTGCCTATGTTCTCCTCTAGGATTTTATGGTTTCAAGTCTTACATTTAGATCTTTCATCTATTTTGATTTTATTTTTGTGTTTGGTATAAGAAAGTGGTCCAGTTTCAATCTTTTGCGTGTTGCTGTCCAGTTTTCCTAACTCCGTTTGTTGAAGAAACTGTCTTTTTCCCTATTGGATATTCTTTCCTGCTTTGTTGAAGATTAATTGACCATATAGCTGTGCGTTCATTTTTGGGTTTTCAATTCTGTTCCAATGATCTATGTGTCTATTTATGTGCCAGTACAACAAAAATAAAAAGCTCTATGGTCTCCATTGAGGGTGATATTATCAGTGGTTTTTATATATATGCCCTTTGTTATGTTGAGGGATGTTCCTTCTAAACCTACTTTGTTGAGGGTTTTTATCATGAATGGATATTGTACTTTGTCAGATGTTTTTTTCTGCATCTATTGAAATGATCATATGGTTCTTATCCTTTTTTTTTATTAATGCAATGTGTCACGTTGATCAATTTGTGAGTATTGAACTGGTGTTGCAACCCAGGAGTAAATCCTACTTGATTGTGGTGAATTATTTTGAAATGTATTACTGGATTTGGTTTGCTAGTATTTTATTTATTTATTTTTAATTAAAAAAATTATTTTTATGTTTATTTATTTTTGAGAGAGACAGAGACAGAATGCGAGTGGGTTGGGGCAGAGAGAGAGGAGGCACAGAATCTGAAGCAGGCTGCAGGCTCCAAGCTGTCAGCACAGAGCCTGACATGGGGCTCGAACTCATGAGCTGTGAGATCATGACCTGAGCCAAAGTCTGACGCTCAACCAACTGAGCCACCCAGGCACCCCAGTTTGCTAGTATTTTATTAAAAATTTTGCATCCGTGTTTATCAGGGATATTGGCTTGTAGTTCTCTTTAGTGGAGTCTTTCTCTGGTTTTGGTATCAGGGCAATGCTGCCCTCATAGAATGAGTTTGGAAGTTTTCCTTTCTTTCTTTTTCTTTTTTTTAATAGTTTGAGAAGAATAGGTATGAATTTTTCTTTAAATGTTTGGTATAATTCCACTGTGAAGCTGCCCTGGACTTCTGTTTCTTGGGAATTTTTTTGATTACTGATTCAATTTCTTTGCAGGTTATCAGTCTGCTCAACTTTTCTATTTCTTCCTGTGGTAGTTTTGGTAGTTTATATATTTCTAGGAATTTACCCATTTCTTCCAGTTTGTCCAATTTATTGGCATATAGTTTTTCATAATATTCTCTTATAATTGCTTGTATTTATGTGATGTTGGTTGTTATTTCTCCTTCCTTACTGTGGTTTTATTTATTTGGGTTCATTCTCTTTTCTTTTTTTT
The DNA here is from genome assembly GCF_014898765.1 of Herpailurus yagouaroundi. Taxonomy (NCBI): domain Eukaryota; kingdom Metazoa; phylum Chordata; class Mammalia; order Carnivora; family Felidae; genus Herpailurus; species Herpailurus yagouaroundi. The sequence goes on along the minus strand of NW_024412447.1, from coordinate 15,677,347 downwards.
TTTTTTTTACAATGTTTGTTTATTTTTGGGACAGAGAGAGACAGAGCATGAACGGGGGAGGGGCAGAGAGAGAGGGAGACACAGAATCGGAAACAGGCTCCAGGCTCTGAGCCATCAGCCCAGAGCCTGACGCGGGGCTCGAACTCACGGACCGCGAGATTGTGACCTGGCTGAAGTCGGACGCCTAACCGACTGCGCCACCCAGGCGCCCCAATTCTCTTTTCTTTTTGATAAGCCTAGTTAAGAGATGCAAGCAGAGCTGGGTGAGTGTGTGTGTGTAGGGGGGTGTTGGAGCCGGGGAGTGATGAAGGAAGAGGCTAGGAGCAGGTAAGCACTGGATCTGGAAGGATTTTATATGTTATGGCGAGGATTTTGTTTTGAGAGAAGTAAAGGGCTTGAAAGGTTTTAAGCAGGGGAGTGTCCTAAGTATATCTGCATCTTAGATTACTTCTGAAACAGGATATTGAATGAACTGACTGAAGGTCAGAGAGTATCAGTTATTAGGCCATGGAGTTATGCAAGTGAGAAAATATGAGGGTGAGGATTAAAGCCATGTCAGGAGGGGAAGAAGAGAGAGGGAGAATAGATTCAAGAGACACGAAGCGAGAAAAATTGACAGGACTTCACAAGATACCATGGAGAAGTTAAGGGAGAAACTACGTAAAGGCTCCCAGATACTTATCTTAGGCATCTAGGAGGAAGCGGCTCATTTACCAGTAGAAGAAATAGAAGAGGGGGAGAAATTTACTAGGGAAGATGTGTTCCATTTGGTCTTCTTAAATTTGACTGCCAGTGGAACATCTAGATAGAGTTGAGTTGTGCCTTGGCCTTTGAATGATCAGGTTGAGATTTGGGATGCAGGCCTTGGTTGAAAATAGAGTTGAGAGGCATCAGAATGTAAGTAGAGGATAGCTGTAGATGAAGGAGGGTGAGTGTGGGAATGTGGATGAGGGAACCCAGCACATAAATTAAACAATTGTCAGTGTTCTGTGATGTTTGCTTTTGAAACATATCAAATTTGTGTACATAGTTGAGGCTATTTTTCCCTGGGCTTTCAATTTTGTTCCACCAATGAATCTTAATACCATAACAGTTATAATAGTTTTGTTAATACTTTAATATTTGTGTGTATTCTTTCCCAAACTCTTGGAAAAACTATTTTTTCTACGTGCTATAAATTTTGTAGATTCAGTTTAAAAGGTCCTGTTGGGATAATGATTGAAATTGCAAAATTTTTTATGACTTCCAGATTACTTTGTTTGTGTTTATTTGTATCTCCTTGCTTCATTTTTGACATTTGTTGAACATTTGCTTTGTTTCAGATGACTCTAAAGGTATGTTACGGAGATTTGAGAAGATTTCACTAGGTGTTTATTATTCATCTGTATTTTCTTTGCTTTATATTTTATCTGATATTTATGCACTCACTGCATGATGATGTATTTTAATTTGTACTTTAAAGGAGCTTGTAATCTATTGAGGGTAAACTAACCACAATACAGTGCATGAGTGTGCAAACCAACATGTTGTTCCCAAGTGCCTGAGGTTACAGAAGTTGGAACAATCTATTTTGGGGGCGAGGGAGATAGGAAAAGAACACTGAGGAGGTGTGTATAAGAGGGAGAATAGGGCATAACCTAGGAGGCAGCAGGATGAGTAGAGGGCAGGTATGGAGGTGTTTTGTGTGGAGTGAGAGTGGTCTTGAATGGGGCAGGCTGCATGGGAGGAGAGCTGGGAAGTGAAGTTGGAAGATGAGGAGGAGCCAGTGTATGAAGGGTGGCACAGGCCTGTGGTCTTTTTTTGTTTTTGTTTTTTTAAATGTTTTATTTTTATTTATTTTGAGAGAGAGAGAGAGAGAGAGAGATGAATCAAGTGGGGGAGGGGCAGAAAGAGGGAGAGAGAGAATCCCAAGCACGCTCTTCGCTGTGACCGTGGAACCTCACACGGGGCTCGATCTCATGAACCATGAGATCATTACCTGAGCCAAAATCAAGAGTCAATTGCATAACGTACTGAACCACCTTGGTGCCCCCCCCCTTTTTAATTATTGAAGTATAGTTGACATACAATGTTATATTAGTTTCAGATGTACAACATAGTAATTTTTTTAAAAGTTTTTATTCCAGTTAGTTAACACACAGTGTTATATTAGTTTCAGGTGTACAGTGTAATGATTGAACAATCTATATATCACCCGGTCCTCATCAGGACAAATGAATTCCTTACTCCCCATCACCCATTTAACCCATCCCCCAGCCATGTCCCCCTTGCTAACCATCAGTTTGTTCTCTATAATTAAGAGTCTGTTTCTTGATTTGTTTCTTTCTTTCTCTGTTTTTATCACAACATAGTGATTTGACAGTTCTATGAATTACTCAATATTTACAATGATAATGCTTACAATCACCATCCATTCCCATACAATGTTATTACAATATTATTGACTGTATTCTGTATGCTGTACTTTTTATCTCTGTGACTTATTTATTTTATAACTGGAAGTTTCTGCCTCTTAATTTCTTTCACCTATTTTGCCTATCTCCCAACCCCCTCCTCTCTGGCAACCACCAGTTTGTTCTCTGTATTTATGATCCTGTTTTTGTTTTTTTGTTCAATTATTTTTTTACATTCCATGTATAAGTGAAATTTTATGGTATTTATCTTCTGACTTATTTCACTTAGCATAATACCCTTTAGGTCCATCCACGTTGTTGTAGATGGCAAGATCTCATTCTATTTTAGGACTATTCCATCACACACACACACACACACACACACACACACACACACACCCCTAACACATACATACATACACACACACACACACACACACACACACACACACACACATACATACAGGGGTGGCTTAGTCGGTTTAAGTGTCAGACTCTTGATTTTGGCTCAGGTCATGATCTTACTGTTTGTGAGTTTGAGCTCCGCATCAGGTTCTGCGCTGACAGTATGAAGCCTGCTTAGGATTCTCTGTCTCCCCTTCTCTCTCTCTCTGTCCCTTCCCTGCTCACACACACACACAGACTGTCTCTCTCTCTCTCTCTTTCTCTCTCTTCTTTTCTTAAAATGCATAAACATTTTGGGGCGCCTGGGTGGCTCGGTCGGTTAAGTGTCTGACTTCAGCTCAGGTCATGATCTCACCGTTCATGAGTTCAAGCCCCGCGTCGGGTTCTGAGCTGACAGCTTGGGGCCTGGAGCCTGCTTCGGATTCTCTGTCTCCCTTTCTCTCTGCCCCTCCCCTATTCATACTCTGTCTCTCTCTCAAAACTGAATAAAAAGTTTAAAAAAATTTTAAAAATGCATAAACTTTTTTTGAAGTTAAAAAATATATTCAAACATGTATGTGCACACACATATATATACATACATACACACATATATATGCACACACGTGGTATATATATCTTTTCCATTCATCTGTTGATGGACTCTTAGGTGGCTTTCATATTTTGTCTCTTATAAATAATGCTACAATAAACATAGGGGTGCATATATCTTTTTGAATTAATGTTTTCCTTTTCTTTGGATAAATGCCCAGTAGTGGAATTACTGGATTTATATGGTATTCTACTTTTAATTTTTTTGAGGAACCTCCATTCTGTTTTCCACAGTGGTTGCACCTATTTACATTCCCAGTAATAGGGCATGAGGGTTCCCTTTTCTCCACATCCTCACTAACACTTGTTTCTTGTCTTTTTGGAATAGCCATTCTTATTGATGTGAGGTAATATCCCATTGTGGTTTTAATTTGCATTTCTCTGATGATTAGCGATGTTGAGCATCTTTTATGTGTTTGGTGGCCATCTGTATATCTTCTTTGGAAAAATGTCTACTCAGGTCCCCTGCCCATTTTGTGATAGTTTGTTCTTTTTGGTGTTGCATTGTATATGTTCCTTTTATATTTTGGGTATTAATTCCTTATTAGATATATCATTTGAAAATATCTTCTTCCATTCAGTGCATTACCTTTTTGTTTTGTTGATGGTTTCCTTTGCTGTGTAAAAGCTTTTTATTTTGGTGTAATTCCAATAGTATATTTTTGCTTTTGTTTCTCTTACCTACAGAAACATATCCATGAATATGTTGTTGCTAAGGCTGATGTCCATAGGATAAATGCCTGTTTTTCTTTTAGAATTTTTATGGTTTCAGGTCTCACATTTAGGTCTTTAATCTGTTTTGAGTTTATTTTTGTGTATGGTGTAAGAAAGTGATTCAGTTTCATTCTTTTGCAGGTAGCTGTCCAGTTTTTCCATCACCATTTATTGAAGGCACTGTCTTTTCTCCCTACTGTATTCTTGCCTCCTTTGTCATAGTTTAATTGACTGTGTAAGCATGGTTTTACTTCTGGGCTCTCTATCCTGTTCCATTGATCTGTGTGTCTGTTTTTGTGCCTGTACCATACTGTTCTTATTAGCATAGCTTTATAGTATATCTTGAAATCTGAGATTTGTATTACCTCCAGCTTTGTTCCTCTCCTTCAAGGCTGCTTTAGCTCTTTGGGGTCTTTTGTGGTTCCATACAAATTTTAAGATTGTTCTAGTTTTGTGAAAAATACTATTAGTATTTTGATAAGGATTGCATTAAATCTGTAGGTTGCTTTAGGTAGAATGGACATTTGAACAGTATTAGTTCTTCCAGTCCATGAGCATGGCTGTATCTTTACATCTGTGTTGTCTTCAGTTTCTTTCATCAATGTCTTATAGGTTTTTTTTTTTTAATTTTTTTTAACGTTTATTTATTTTTGAGACAGAAAGAGACAGAGCATGAATGGGGAAGGGTCAGAGAGAGGGAGGCACAGAATCCGAAACAGGCTCCAGGCTCTGAGCTGTCAGCACAGAGCCTGACGTGGGGCTTGAACCCACGGACCGCGAGATCATGACCTGAGCCGAAGTCTGCTGGTCAACCGACTGAGCCACCCAGGCTCCCCATTGTCTTATAGTTTTTAGAGTGTAGGTCTTTCACTTCCTTGGTTAAATTTATTCTTTTTGATGTAATTATAAATGTGATTATTTTCTCTTCCTACTAATTGTTGTTAGTGTGGAGAAATGCTACATTTTCTGTGTATTTTGTATCCTACAACTTTACTGAATTCATTTATTCTAATAGTTTTTTGAGGGAGTTGTTGGGGGTTTCTATATATAGTAACATGTCATCTGCAAATAGTGACAGTTTTACTTCTTTTTTACCAATTTTAATGCCTTTTATTTCTTTTTTTTTTTTTTGTCTGATGGCTATGGCTAAGACTTCCAGTACTATGTTGAATAAACATGATGAGAGTAGAAATCTTTGACTTATTCCTGATCTTAGGGGAAAACGCTCAGTTTTTCACCATTGAGTATGATGTTAGCTTTGGGTTTTTCACATTTGGCTTTTATTATGTTGTGGTATGTTCCTCTAGATCCACTTTGTCGGGAGTTTTCATCATTAATGGATGTTGTATTTTTTCAAATGCTTTTTCTGAATCTGTTGAGATGCTCATGCGGTTTTTATCCTTCCTCTTGTTAATGTAATATATCACATTTAAGATTTTGTGAATATTGAACCGTTTTACATCCCACTTGATTGTGATAAACGATTCTTTTACTGTGTTGTTGAATTCAGTTTGCTAATATATTGTTGACGATCTTTACATCTGTGTTCACTAGAGATATTGGCATGTAGTTTTCTCTTTTCGTAGTGTCTTTGTCTGGTTTTGGATCAGGGTAATGCTGGCCTTATAAAATGTATATGGGATCTTTTCCTTTCTCTACTATTTTTGGAATAGTTTGAGAAGAATAGGTGTTAAGTCTTCTTTAATCATTTGGTAGATTTCATCTGTGAAGCCATCATTTGGTGAGAGTTTTTGATCACTGATTCAGTTCAAATTTTCTACTTCTTCATCACTCAGTTTTGGAAGATTGTATGTTTCTAGGAATTTATCCATTTGTCCTAGGTTGTTTGTTTGGTTGACATATAGTTTTTCGTAGTAACTTCTTATAATCCTTTGTATTTTTGTGGTGTTTGTTATTTCTTCTCTTTCATTTCTGATTTTATGTATATGAGTTTTCTTTTTTACTTGATGAGTCTGGCTAAAAGGTTTATCAATTTTGTTTATTTTTTCAAAGAACTAGCTTTTTGTTTCATTGATCTTTTCTACTTTTTTTTTTTTTGTCTTGATTTCATTTATTTCTGGTGTTTATTATCTCATTCCTTATATTAACTTTGGGCTTTGTTCTTTTTTTTCCTAATTCTTTAGGTGTAAGTTTAGATTATTTGAGAATTTTCTTGTTTCTTGAGGTAGGCCTGTATTGCTGTAAATTTCCCTCTTAGAACTGCTTTTGCTGTGTTCCAAGGTTTTGGACCATTGTGTTTCCATTTTTATTTATCTCCATGTAATTTTTATTTCCTCTGATTTTTTCACTGACCTACTGGCCATTTGGTAGCATGTTGTTTACCCTCCCTGTGGTTGTATTTTTTCTAGTTTTTTCCTGTGATTGATTTCTAGTTTCATACCATTGTGGTTGGAAAAGTATTTGATTTTGTTTTAGTTTTTTAACATTTGTTGAGACTTGTTTTGAGGCCTAATGTGATCTATCCTGGAGAATGTTCCATATGCACTTGAAAAGAATGCGTGTGTCCTGCTGTCTTTGGATGGAATGTCCTGTATATATCTATTAAGTCTATCTGGGCTAATATATCATTCAAAGCCACTGGGTTTTGTTGTTGTTGTTGTTGTTGTTGTTGTTGTTGTTGTTGTTTTAATTGATTTTTTTGCCTGTATGATCCATTGATGTAAGTGGAGTGTTAAAGTCCCCTACTAGTCTTGTGTTACTCTCAGTGTCTCCCTTTAGGTCTGTTAATATTTGTTTTCCTTTTTTTTTTTTTTTTTTAAGAAATAACTTTTTGAAAAAAAATTTCAGGTTTATTTATTTTTGGGGGGAAGTGGGGGGGGGGCAGAGATAGAGGGAGAGAGAGAATCCCAAGCAGGTTCCACACTGTCAGCACAGAGCCTGATATGGGGCTTGAACTCACAAACCATGAGATGATAACCTGAGCTGAAACCAATAGTTGGACACTTAATTGACTGAGCCACCCAGGGCCCCAATATTTGCTTTCTTATTTAGGTGCTTCAGTGTGGGATGCATGGATACTTAAAATTGCTATAAATACTCTTGTTGGATTGATCCCTTCATCATTATGCAATGTCCTTCTTTGTCTCTTGCTACAGTGTTTCTTTTACAGTCTCATTTGTCTTATATATCTATCCCAGCTTTTTTTCCCGCCCACTTCCATTTGCATGGAACATCTTTTTCCATCTCTTCACTTTTAGTCTGTATGTGTCTTTAGGTCTGAAGTGAGTCTCTTGTAGGCAGCATATAGATAGATCTTGTAGTTTTCTCTGTTCCTGTCTATTCTTGCTGTCTTCCCTTGTAGTTTGATGGCTGTCTTTAGCGTTATACTTGGATTTCTTTCTCTTTTTTTGTGTGTATCAGTCATAGGTTTTGGATTTGTGGCTGCCATTGGTGCATATATAACGTCTTATGTGTATAGTAATCTATATCACATTAATTGTAGCTTAAGTTTGACCATTCTGAAAACACTAACTTTACTACTTCCTCCATGTTTCATGTATATGGCATGTATTTACATCTTTACTAATATTTTATCTTTTCAAAGCTAAAGTAGTTTTCAGATAACCATTGTGAAAGCACTAAACTTACTACTCCCTCCGTTTTTCATGTATATGGTATATTTTACATCTTTACATCTTTTACTAATTTTTGTAGATATGATTGATTTTGCTACTTTTGTGGTTCAGCCTCCATACTGATTTAATAAGTGATCAATCTACTCCTCTTATTATGTCTGTATTTACCTGTGAAATTTTTCTTTTCTTAGTTTTCTTAATTCTGTTATGGCCTTTTCTTTCCATTCAAAGCATTCCCTTTAATATTTCTTGTAAGGCTGGTTTAGTGGTGATGAAATTCTTTAACTTTCGTTTTTCTCTCGTTATCTCTCTTTCAATTCTACATTATAACCTTGCCAGGTAGAGTATTCTTGGTTGTAGGTTTTTTCCTTTCAGCATTTGGAATATATCATGTCACTCCCTTCTGGCCTGCAAAGTTCCTGCTGAAAAAGCAGCTGATTGCCTTATGGGGTTTCCTTTGTATGTAACTGTTTACTTTTCTTTTGTTTCTTTTAATATTCTCTCTTTTAATTTTTGCCATTTTAATTATTATGTGCCTTGGTGTGAACTTCCTTGGGTTCATTTTGTTTCAAGCTCCTGTTCTTTAAAAGCCCTGTTATATACATTATCCACTTGATTCCACTTCCAGCAGCACTGTGGAAAAAAAGACAACTTGCAGGTATTCTTCTATATTTTTGAATTTTTTCTCTAGTCTTACTTCTTTTTATACCTTATACTGTGTGTGAAGAGTTTGATTATCATCATCCCCATTGAAGGGATGAAGAAACTGGTGCTCCGTGATTTAACTAGTTGTATAGGTTTTTAAAAAAGTGGATTTCAGACTAGAGCCCAGGTCTTCTAAAACACTAGGCTTAAAAAAAATTTTTTACATTAATTCAATGCTATCATCTTTTCTCTTTTTAATTCTAAAAGTTAGGAGATTAGTAGAAAAATTGTGTAACTGAATTAGAGTATGTAATTTGAGCAAATTTGCTTTTTGTGTATGTGTTCCCTCTCCAGGGTAGTTTTTGTTTTTGTTTTGTTTTTTTAATTTTTTTTTCAACGTTTATTTATTTTTGGGACAGAGAGAGACAGAGCATGAACGGGGGAGGGGCAGAGAGAGAGGGAGACACAGAATCGGAAACAGGCTCCAGGCTCTGAGCCATCAGCCCAGAGCCTGACGCGGGGCTCGAACTCCCAGACCGCGAGATCGTGACCTGGCTGAAGTCGGACGCTTAACCGACTGCGCCACCCAGGCGCCCCTCTCCAGGGTAGTTTAAATAGATGAGAAACATGAGTGAAGAATCTGGAAGAAGAATGGTTAGTTTACAATGACCCTCTGATATGCAGATCTGAGAAAGTTGGAATTTGGCAACTTAAGCTTTCTATTTTGTTTTACTTCATTTAACCATTTGTTATGAAAATTTTCAATCATATCCAAAAGTAGAAAATTATATTGAATCCTCAAGTACCCATCACTCAGCTTCAGGTTATTAACTCACAGCCACCTGATTTCATATATAATTCCTCTCCCTACTCACACATCTACATTCAGATATTTTTGAAGCAATTCCTAGACATTTTATTTAATTTGAACCATTGAAAATGTTATATGTGAGTTTAACTTGTGCTCTTATGTCTATTGTCATAGGCATTTGGTCCAGTTCTTAGTATTTGACCAGCTCTTTTCCTTCTTGACTATGGGATTTATTGAAAACCTCTTCTTAGGAAGATGGGTCCCAGTAAAAGATCGTCAGCTGCATGTACTGTATTCTTTTTGCCGTTTGCCACTTATTGTCAGTGGTTCTTGTGGCAGACCCCAATGGGTAGCTAGAAAAAGGTGTTCCCATTTGGCATGCTATGAGCTGACATAAGAATTGGTCTTACAACAATGGTTTGTTTATTAGAAGTTTCTGCTGAATGGCAAAGCTGTCATTCAAATTACCCCTGGACACATATTAATTGGCAAGTTTGAACACATGATAAAATTATGTTTCCTTTTGCTAAAAATCTTAGAGAATGGAGAAACCCACTATAGAACGGACTCTAGACAGCAGGCAAAGTAGAATTGGCTGTTGCTATTTGCTACATTGGTTGATATCATGAATAGGCATGGGAAGAAAGGAGCTAATAAGTAACAATGTAAAAAAGGTTTTAAGGGAATGTTACTTTAATTTGGACATTTGCTCATCATCTCTTTGGACCTAGTATGTGGCCACCTTCCTGATTCTTAAAGCAGGGTGTGATGAATGTACTAATGCGTGCATGTGCCTGGGCCTGTGTGTGTGCACTGAGTTTTGGTGCAGCCTGATTACCGACCTCTATACCTATTTCTGTTGACTGAGAACTGTTTTGATTAGAAATCTCTATAAAATTTGCAGAGATCTGAGTAGGGAAGAATAGTGTCACACTCTTTTCTTCTCGAGAGCATTATTTCTGGGATTCTTTCATTTGGCTTGCTGAGAAAGAGCAGTCCTATTAATAGTGATTTTTCAGATATGTTTGTTGCAGTGTTTAATGCTTTTTCTTTCCCCTGGAGATGAAAACAAGATGAAACTTTTTAGTGTTCTCTTCCAGCTCAGCCTCAGCTCTGTAAATGTCCTAGTTGAGAAAATATTGATACTGCTTATTTGAAAATACAGCAAAATAGAGTTTAAGGTAATGGACAAGGGCTGGTGTGTGTGTGTGTGTGTGTGTGTGTGTGTGTGTGTGTGTGCGCGCACAGTGATTGACTATATGAGAGTAATGGTCAGACCAGCTTTTACTCTACTTTCTATTTAAATTATAGGGCTACGTTTTTTTTTTCTTTAATTTATATCCAAGTTAGTTAGCATATAGTGCAATAATAGTTTCAGGAGTAGAATCCAGTGATTCATCCCCTGCAAAAAAACACCCAGTGCTCATCCCAACAAGTGTCCTCCTTAATGACCCTTGCCCATTTAGCCTGTCCCCCTACCCCCAACCTCTCCAGCAACCCTCAGTGTGTTCTCTGTATTTAAGAGTCTGGTATGTTTTGTCCCCCTCCCTATTTTTATATTTTTTGCTTCCCTTCTCTTAAGTTTATCTGTTTTGTATGTTAAATTCCACATAAGAGTGAAGTCATGTGATACTTGTCTTTCTCTGAGTAATTTTGCTTAGCATAATACCCTCTAGTTCCATCCACGTTGTTGCAAATGGCAAGATTTCATTCTTTTTGATGCCAAGTAATATTCCATTGTATATATGTACCACATCTTCTTTTTCCATTCCTCTGTCCATTCCATTTGGGCTCTTTCCATACTTTGTTGTTGATAGTGCTGCTATAAACATTGTGGTGCATGTACCCCTTCGAAACAGCACACCTGTATCCTTTGGATAAATATCTAGTAGTGCAATTGCTGGGTCATAGTGTAGTTATATTTTTAATTTTTTGAGGAACCTCCACATGGTTTTCCAGAGTGGCCACACCAGTTTGCATTCCCACCAGCAGTGTAAAAGGATTCCCCTTTCTTCTGCAACCTCATCAACATCTGTCATTGCCTGAGTTGTTAATGGTAGCTATTCTGACAGGTGTAAGGTGGTATCTCATTATGGTTTTGATTTGTATTTCCCTGATGATGAGTGATGTGGAGCATTTTTTCATGTGTCTGTTAGCCATCTGGATGTCTTCTTTGGAAAAGTGTCTATTCATGTCTTTTGCCCATTTCTTCACTGGATTATTTGTTTTTTGGGTGTCGAGTTTGATAAGTTCTTTATAGATTTTGTATACTAACCCTTTATCTGATATGTGATTTGCAAATATCTTCTCCCATTCTGTCAGTTACCTTTAGTTTTGCTGATTGTTTCCTTCACTGTGCAGAAGCTTACCTTGATGAGGTCCCAGTAGTTCATTTTTTGTTTCCCTTGCCTCTGGAGACATGTCAAGTAAGAACTTGCTGTGGCCGAGGTCAAAGAGTCTTTGGCCTGCTTTCTCCTCTAGGATTTTGATGGCTTCCTGTCTCATGTTTAGGTCTTTCATCCATTGTGAGTTTATTTTTATGTATGATGCAAGAAAGTGGTCTAGTTTCATTCTTCTGCATGTCACTGTCCAGTTTTCCCAGCTGGAAACTGTCTTTTTTTTCATTGGTTATTCTTTCCTGCTTTGTCAAAGAGTAGTTGGGCATAAGTTTGTGGGTCCATTTCTGGGCTCTCTGTTCTGTTCCATTGATCTATGTGTCTGTTTTTGTGTACCATGCTGTCTTGATGATTACAGCTTTGTGATACATCTTGAAGTCCTGAACTGTGATGCCTCTAGCTTTGGTTTTCTTTTTCAGGATTGCTTTGGCTATTTGGGATCTTTTCTGGTTCCATACAAATTGTAGGATTCTTTGTTATAATTCTGTGAAGAATGCTGGCATTATTTTGATAGGGATTGCATTGAATATGTAGATTGCTTTGGGTAGTATTGATGTTGTAACAATATTTGTTCTTCCTATCCATGAACATGGAATATTTTTCTGTTTTTTGGTGTCTTCTTCAATTTCTTTCATAAGGTTTCTGTAGATAGGGCCAATTAAAAAAAAATTTTTAATGTTTATTTTTGAGAGAGAGAGAGAGAGAGACAGAGCATAAGTGTGGAAAGAACAGAGAGAGAGGGAGACACAGAATCAGAAGTAGACTCCAGGTTCTGAGCTCTCAGCACAGAGCCCGATGCAGGGCTCAAACCTATAAACCATGAGATCATGACCTGGGTGGAAGTCGGATGCTTAATTGACTGGGCCACCCAGGCACCCCATGGGCTACTTTTTAAAAAAAGAATGAGGAGAATTAGTACCAAGATGTGAGTAGAGACCTCATTTCCACATCTCTCTTCTAGAGAAATGTACCTCTCAGTTTGATTGGTTTACTGATACTTTTTGGAGGCTCATTATATGATGTGACTTCATGCTCTATTAAGCATACTGTGATAGGGGACAAAACACATCTCTGAATTTCAGAGCTTAAAATGTTTTGGAGCAAGTAAAATATACATGAAAAAAATTAGAAGCAACCTTTGAATAGGTAAGATTTAGAGAAGTGATGAGGAAGATGTGCTATTAGGGCTTCCTTTTGTGTATCTATAAAATGAGAGCATTGGACTAAATGATCTAAGGGCCCCTCTTAGCACTGTTGTTGTATGATTCTGTGATTCTCCAAATTAAGAAACATGCACAGAGGGAAAAGTAGGTTTCATAAGCTTAGTGAGGAATATGAGAATATTCCCGGGAAAGCCCAGATCCCTTTCTTTACGTTTTTAGTATCCCTTACAAGGGCTTTGACCACCATCTTACTTGATTTCAAACATCTTGAAGGGGATATAGAACATACTTTTCCCCCTCAAATGTAGTTTAAAGTACAATAAAAATGAAAAGTTGGAAAGAATCACCCCAAATTATGTTGACACAATTATCAAGTATACTTGGATATATGGTAAGACTTTGCTTTCCCCCAAATTATCCCTTAGTAAAGGAGTTGCCTTCATTTTCATCCTCATGGAAGTTCTAATGTTAAGAGGTGCCTTCTCAATTACTTTGAACAACAAAACTATTAATTTGTGATAATATATTGGCCTGACCTCTGTCAATGCTATTTTTGATGCCAATAGAGATTTCTTGACAAAATCAGTAGAAAAAGAAATTCAACACAGATTTAGTGTTGGATGTCTTAAGCCTTTCCAAGACTATTTTGGAAAACAGTAGTAGGCTGTGAGCAGAGGAATGATGTATTCTAACTAAATTTGAAAAAGATCCCTCTTGCTGTTGAGTTGTGAATAGTCTGTAGGGGGCAGGAGTAGAGGTAAGGATACCTTTCTGTATTTCTGGTAAGAAATGCTGGTGGTGCTAGTGAAATGTTGAGAAGTGGTCAGATTGTGACTGTATTTTGAAGATAGAGCCAATATAATGTTTTTCTGATTTGGGTGTAGGGTATGAGGAAATTAATCAAATATTAACTAAATATTTTAAAATCAAGCATATCCCACACTCCTATTCCACACACTTTGACCTAGCAATTCTTCTTTTAAAAAATTAGTCTAAGAAAATAATCACATGTGCAAAGAAGTTTAATTTTTTTTTTAACGTTTATTTATTTTTGAGAAAGAGAGAGACAGAGCATGAACGGGGGAGGGTCAGAGAGAGGGAGACACAGAATCTGAAACAGGCTCAGGCTCTGAGCTGTCAGCACAGAGCCCAGTGTGGGGCTTGAACTCACGGACCACGAGATCGTGACCTGAGCCGAAGTTGGCCGCCCATCCGACTGAGCCACCCAGGCGCCCCAAGAAGTTTGTTTATACAAGAATATTATCACAGATAACTATAGAGAACTGGCCAAATAATTGTTGGTAGCTCTGTAAGCAGAAAGAGTTCGGGGTCCCCAGAAAAAAAAACATAACGTTTGTGACATAAGAGAGGTCATTTTAAGCCCCTAGCCATCTTCCCCACCCCTCACCCCCAAGTAGGTCTGCCCTACTTGCCCAAGCACACTTTCCTGGACTTTCTTGGAGAACTTTCTCAGAACTTTCTTGAAGGTTAGAATTACAAAGAAATACAAAAACCTCAGTAGTTAAAGATTTTAAAGGAACAAATGGAATGCAAAAACTAACAGTCTCTACTAGGCCAGGAAATAGCCTAACCATTTCAGAGACAATAAATCAGTAGTAAAAACTTACAGTGCTGTTTCGTAAGTAAGCAAAGTCCTGCGTTTTTTTCCTGAGATAAGGAGCCCAAAACCCCATCTAGTTTATACGGGCTCTCAGAGCATATCCAAAACCCCTCCTCTGACAATTCCCTCTGCTTCATTATGTTAAAATCTCCATCCTCGGAGGAGTATGAGGTTCATTAAATGTAACATAGGATGCATGTATAGAACTGTTTTCTAAGTACCCCTGTGCAGTCTTATGCCTGCCTTTACATTTGATGACAGAGCTTCCTTTTCTGAATATTCATCCTATCCCTAAATAAAAGGGACTCACTGGGGCGCCTGGGTGGCTCACTCTGTTAAACGTCCAACTATTGGTTTCGGTCATGATCTCGCAGTTCATGGGTTTGAGCCCCACATTGGACTCTGCACTGACAGTGTGGAGTCAGCTTGGGATTCTCTCTCTCCCTCTCCCTGCTCTTGTGCAGGCACACTGTCTCTCTCTCAGAATAAATAACTAAACTTAAAAAAAATTAAAAACAAAAAAAAGGAACCCACTCACCCCTGCTCAGGGATTCACTACTTTGGAAGTTATGCTCCCTGATATCTTTATTTGCTGCAAATAGTTTCCTTTGTGTGATAACTCTCTACCTGGTCTCTACCTGTAACTTACCAGAGAGCAAACCCACATTGGTTTAGTTCTAGATCCTTTCAGTAAAGTTATTAGGCAGCCATTAAAGTGACTTACAAGTATGTTTCTGGACATGGAAACATGTTAACATATTTATGGGTTTTGTCTTGTTAGGTATTTTACTGAGAATTTGGGGTATTTTAATGGGAAGTTTTACTTCCCATTGGTTGCTGCTATAGTAACTTGGAGCTCTGTCATGTTAGCTTTTGGTTGGTGAATATTTTGTATCTGATATGTGCTTAGAGAAGATTTCAGAGAGGTAGTTATCTTGTTTTTATACAATTGAATTTTAAATTGTTGCACAAGTTATTTTTGAAAGAAGTTGACTCATTTGTTACATATTGAATTCTGACATGTATCAGAGGTTAAGTTAAATGTAATTTAAAATGCATGTAATACTAAATTTTACCAAAAAGCTTTGCCATTTTAGAGTGATTTCTTAGTGATTACTGCTCTTCTCTCATTAAACATGCATTACACACCTACCACTGCACAAACAAATGGAATGTGCTAGAGGAATCATTCCTATATAATTATCTAAAGTGAAACCAACCGTTATTAGAGTTAATTGCATCCCTAAGAACACTTCTCTTTGCTTCATTAAGTAAGTTTTGTTTGCTATGTTCAGATTTAAATGAATTTTTATTTCATCTCGGTGTTCATAAAATGGAAAACATGAAACAATTTTCCTAAGATCATTTCTTTGCTCTTCTCAGTAAAACCCATTATTTATTTAATGTATTCCTATTACCGCTGAATTTATCACCAGTAAATAATTCTTGATCAGAAACATTAACTAGAAGATTTAGAATAAAAAATTCTCCTGTTTTTGGTGTTCGATCTTTCTTTGGTGTTCATCTTTCTTCCCCGTCCCCCATTTTTCTTCTCAAATTTCTCTTAAAATTTTTTTTGTTTTAAAATTTTTAATGTTATTTATTTTTGAGAGAGAGACACAGAGTGTGAACTATGGAGGGGCAGAAAGAAAGGGAGACAGAATCTGAAGCACGCTCCAGGCTCCGAGCTGTCAGCACAGAGCCCAGTGTGGGGCTTGAACTCATCAACTGCAAGTTCATGACCTTAGCTGAAGTCAGAGGCTTAACTGACTGAGCCACCCAGGCACCCCAGTTTTTCTTGTTGTTGTTGTTGTTGTTTGTTTTTGTTTTAAAGATTATTGTACAGTAAAATAGATTTTTTCTTTTGATGCATAGTTCTGTGAATTTTAATACATATATTTATTCATGTAACAACTACAGCAGTCAGGAGACAGAATAGTTCTGTCATCTCAGAAAACTCTATATCCCTTTAAAGTTAACAGTTTTCTGGCATCCAGTGATCTATAGTTTTGCCTTTTTGAGACTATTTTATAAATAGGAATGTTTTTTGAGATTGGCTTCTTTCATTCAGCATGCATAATACCTTTGGGATTCACCCAAGTTGTGTGTATCAAGAGTTTGTTCCTTTTTGTTGCTGAGTAGTATCCCAGCAATGGATGTACCATGGTTTATCTAGATTTACACACTGAAGGACATTGGGTTAGTTTTCAGTTTTTGGTGATTGTGAACAGGGCTACTATAGACATTCACATGCAGGTTTTATGTGAACATAGATTTCACTTCTGTAGGATAAGTCTCAGTAGTACAATTATTGGGTTGTAGGGTAAGTATGTTTACATTATTAGAATTTACAGAACACCTTTTCAGATGCATCATTGTGTATTCCCAGAAGTGTAGGAGTTCTGTTGCTCCTCATCTTTATTAGCACTCGATATTGCCAAGTGTTTTTTTTTTTTATTTTAGCCAGTCTATTAAGTGTATAGTGTTTTTTTTTAAACCACAATATTATTGAGATATAATCCACATAACCAAAAAATTCTCCACAGTCTAGGTTTAGAACATTTTCATCACCCCAAAAAGAAACTACATAGTAGTCACTTTCATCTTCCCTCTCCCTTCAGCCCCAGGCAACTACTAATTTTTCTGTCTACAGATTTGCCTGTTTTGGACATTTCATATAAATGGAATCATATATGATCTTTTA
The DNA here is from genome assembly GCF_014898765.1 of Herpailurus yagouaroundi. Classification (NCBI taxonomy): domain Eukaryota; kingdom Metazoa; phylum Chordata; class Mammalia; order Carnivora; family Felidae; genus Herpailurus; species Herpailurus yagouaroundi. The sequence continues at coordinate 15,660,308 of NW_024412447.1, read as the reverse complement.
TGAGTTGCTTTAATCAATTAGAATAATGTTTTCACGCTTTGTCTACATTGAATTCTATATCAGTACTTCACACCTTTTATGGCTGGATAATACTCCATTGCATGGATATACCATATTTTGTTTATCCATTTATCAGTTGGTAGACATTGGGGTTGCTACTTTTTAGCTATGAATAATGATGCTGTGAACATCTGTGTACAAGTTTTTCTGTGAATACGTTTTTAGTTCTCTTGGGCGGAATTGCTGGATCATATGCTAGCTAGTTCCACATTTGCCCTTTTGAGGACCTGCCAAACTTTTCTAAAGTGGCTACACCATTTTACAGTCCCACCCACCAGCAGTATGTGAGTATTCCAATTTTTCCACATTTTCATCAACACTTGTGATCTGTTTTTGATTGTAGCCATCTAATGGGTATTAAATGCTATCCCATTGTGGTTTTGATTTGCATTTTCCTGAAGAGATGATATTGAACATCTTCTCAAGTGCACATTGACCATTTATATATCTTCTTTGGAAAAATGTCTATACAGATTTTTTGCCCACTTTTTATTGGGTTATTTATCTTTTTCAAAAAAAATTTAATTTTAAATTTACATCCAAGTTAGCATATAGTGCAATAATGATTTCAGGAGTAGATTCCAGTGATTCATTCCCTATGTATAATACCCAGTGCTCATCCCAGCAAGTTTCTTCCTTAATGCCCCTTACCTATTTTAGCCCATCCCCCCTTTACACAGCCCCTCCAGCAACCCTCAGTTTATTCTCTATATTTAAGAGTCTCTAATGTTTTGTCTCCCTCCGTGTTTTTACATTTTTTTTGCTTCCCTTCCCTTATGTTCATCTGTTTTGTATCTTAAATTCCACACGAATGAAGTCATATGATATTTGTCTTTTTCTGACTGACTTATTTTGCTTAGCATAATACCCTCTAGTTCTACCCACGTTGTTGCAAATAGCAAGATTTCATTCTTTTTGATTGCCGAGTAATACTCCATTGTGTGTGTGTCTGTGTGTGCACATCTTCTTTATCCATTCATCTGTCGATGGACATTTGGACTCTTCCCCTACTTTGGCTCTTGTCGATAGCACTGCTATAAACATCGGGGTGCATGTTTCGAAAGAGCACACCTGTATCCCTTGGATATGTACCTAGTAGTGCAATTGCTGGGTCATAGGGTAGGCCTATTTTTAATTTTTTGAGGAACCTCCACACTGTTTTCCAGAGTGGCTGCACCAGTTTGCATTCCCATCAGCAGTGCAAAAGAGATCGTCTTTCCCCGCATCCTCGCCAACATCTGTTGTTGCCTGAGTTGTTAATTTTAGTCATTCTGACTGGTGTGAGGTGGTATTCATTGTGGTTTTAATTGGTATTTCCTTGATGATGAGTTCTGTTATTTATCTTTATTGTTGAATTGTAACAGTTCTTTATATATTCTGGATAGAAGTCCTTTATTAGATACGTGATTTGTATATATTTTCTGTCATTTTTTGATTTGTCTTTCACCTTCAGAATGGTGTTCTTTGAAGCACAAATGTTTTCAGTTGTGATGAAGTCTATTTTATCTGTTTTTAATATGTCTCTTATACTTTTGGTCTTGTATCTAAGAAACTATGGCCACAAAGATTTACACCTGTTTTCTTCTCAGAGTTTTATAGTTTTAGCTCTTACATTTAGGTCTCCAGTTCATTTTGAGTAAATTTTTGTGAACAGGTGTTCAACTTCATTCTTTCACATGTGGATATCCAGTTTTCCCAGCACCATTTGTTGAAAAGGTTGCTCTTTCCTCACATCAAAGGATGCTCAACATCATGCATTGTCAGAGAATTGCAAATCAAAACTATAATGAGATATTACCTCACACCTGTCAGAATGGCTAAAATTAAAAAAAATAACACGCGAAAAAATAAGTGTTGATGAGCATGTGGACAAAAAGGAACACTTGTGCACTATTGGTGGGAATGCAAACTGGTACAGCCACTCTAGAAAACAGTATGGAGTTTCCTCAAAAAGTTAAACATAGAACTACCCTACAACCTAGTAATTGCACTACTGGGTATCTAACCCCAAACTACAAAAACACTAATTCAAAGGAATACATTCACCCCATGTTTATAGCAGCATTATTTCCTCTAGCCAAGATATGGAGGCAGCACAGTGTTCATAGATAAATGAAAGGATAAAGAAGCAGGAGAGACACACACATATGCACACATACACGTATATATATATATATATATATATATATATATATATACACACATATATATACATACACACCGCACACATACACATACAATGGAAAATTATTCAGCCATAAAAAATAATGAAATCTTGACATTTGCAACAACGTGGATGGAGCTAGAAAGTATAATGCTAAGTGAAATAGTCAGAGAAAGACAAATACTGTATGATTTCACCCATATGTGGAATTTAAGAAACAAACAAACAAAGGAAAAAACAGAGAAACCAAGAAATGGGTTCTTTTTTTTAAAAAATTTTTAATGTTTTTTATTTTTTCTTAGAGAGAGAGAGTGGGGAAGGGGCAGAGAGAGAGGGAGACACAGAATTCGAAGCAGGCTCCAGGCTCCGAGCTGTCAGCACAGAGCCTGACGCGGGGCTCGAACTCATGAACTGTGAGATCATGACCTGAGCCGAAGTCGGACACTTTACCGACTGAAACACCCAGGCGCCCCAAGAAACAGATTCTTAACTGTAGAGAACAAACTGATGGTTACCGGAGGAGCTGTGGGTAGGGGATAAGGTGAAATAGATGAAGGGGATTAGAGAGTGTACTTATCATGATGAGCACTGAGTAATGTGTAGAAGTGTTGAATCACTATATTGCACTCCTAACGCTCATATAACACCTTTTGTTAACTGTACTGGAATAAAAATAAAAAACGTAATTAAATAAAAAGAAAGAAAAGAAAAATCAATTGACCATAAATGTAAAGGTGTATTACTGGATTTGTGATTCTGTTCCATTCATCTGTATGCTTGTTTTTATGCCAGCACTACATTGGCTTCATTATTGTAGTTTTGTAGTTAAGTTTTGAGGTTGGGAATTGTGCATATTCTAGCATTATTCTTTTTCAAGATGGTTTTGGCTAGAGTGAGAGTGTATAAATCTGAATAGGATTAAGTAACTCCCTGCTTAAAAATCTTTAAATCAGTCACATCTGATTGCATCTATCATAAAACTTCATATCCCTAAACTGATCCACCAGATTTACAATCTGACCCCTACCCATCTTTCCAGTTTCATCATTGACCTGTTTTTCTTGCTCACTGCTTTACCTAGCTCCTTAAAAGCTTTAAAATGCCTTTCCATTGCAAGGCTTTTGTATATCCATTTGCTTTTGCTTAGAATGCTCTTGTTTTCACTTTACCTAATTCCTACTCACTGATCAGATCTCTACCTAAATATCATTTTTTAAATGTTGTTTTTCTTTTTCATTCCATTTTCTGTGTTATTTTCTTTTCTTTCCATTGTTTTCTTCCTACCTGCCCCCTTTTATTTTATTTTTTTTTATTTTAAAAAAATTTTTTTCAACGTTTATTTATTTTTGGGACAGAGAGAGACAGAGCATGAACGGGGGAGGGGCAGAGAGAGAGGGAGACACAGAATCGGAAACAGGCTCCAGGCTCTGAGCCATCAGCCCAGAGCCCGACGCGGGGCTCGAACTCACGGAGTGCGAGATCGTGACCTGGCTGAAGTCGGACGCTTAACCGACTGCGCCACCCAGGCGCCCCCTACCTGCCCCCTTTTAAACTGAATATTGGTAAAACATCTTAAGTGTGTCTTCTATATCATGGATTCTGTTTTTTGCATAGATATTTCAATGCTATGTTGCCACCAATGTTCCTTTTTTTTTCTTTTCTTTTTTTTTTTAATTTTTTTTTCAACGTTTATTTATTTTTGGGACAGAGAGAGACAGAGCATGAACGGGGGAGGGGCAGAGAGAGAGGGAGACACAGAATCGGAAACAGGCTCCAGGCTCTGAGCCATCAGCCCAGAGCCCGACGCGGGGCTCGAACTCACGGACCGCGAGATCGTGACCTGGCTGGAGTCGGACGCTTAACCGACTACGCCACCCAGGCGCCCCTATTTTCTTTTTTTTAAAGTAGGCTCTGTGCTGAGCATGGAGCCCAATGCAGGGCTTGAACTCACGACCTTGAGATCAAGAGCTAAGCTGAGATCAAGACTCAGATACTTAACCTACTGAGCCACCTAGGCACCCCACTACCAGTGTCCTTAATTAATGCTTTTTTTCTTTTTTCTTTTTTTTTTTTTTTTTTTTTTTTTTTGCAGTCTTTTCGTATTAAGCTGATCTTTTAATCTCAACCTGTTCTCACCTTGTGGTTCTCTGTTGCAGCTTTATAATGAAGTACTGTGCCTGGTACAGTAATATATGTTCAAATATGTGACTAAAGGAATGAATACATGAGTAAACAAAAACCAGATCTTGGTGTAACCTACTGAGACTACCAAAATATATTTCTACGAAAGTATTCCTTTAAAACCCAAAAAACAAAAAGCCCGGCTATGTTGAGGTATAACTTATGTACCCTAAGACTTATCCATTGTAAGAGTGTAATTCAATGATTTTTAGTAGATTTTATAAGGTTGTGCAAGTCTCACAGCAGTCCAGTCTTAGAACATTTCCATTACTGCAAAAAGTCCCCTCATGCCTATTTGTCATTAAATTCCTGCTTCCACCTCCTGCTTTCTGTCTCTATAAATTTGCCTTTTATGGACATTTCATATAAATGTATGCTGATGTAGTTGCTCAGATACACACACACACACACACACACACACACACACACGTAAAATTATTTGCATTTTTAAGCATGGCTTTCTAGGGGTTGCCTTCCTGTCAGCACAGTTCATTGGACAGTGGTTGTGTTCTGATATCTTAAGCCAGTGTGACTTTTCATCTGCCAGTGGATCTGCATTTGGGTAGAGGAGCACATTCCAAGTTGAGGCCATTTTCAAATCTGCACTGGTGTTTAAGGACTGACAGTTCCTTTTGTGTCTCCTCTGCCTCCATGCACCTGTGAGCTGGCGTTGAGTTTGCCAATCATGATTACAAACTGAGGCTACTGGAGCTGTTCATCCTCCTTGCTCTCCTGCCACCTGGAACATCACTTACACTGACAGCACAGCTGAGAGTGTGTGTTATTCACCACTCCAAAATGAGTGACTCCCTTTGATCCTGGGAGCAAAGCCATAGTCTTCATAGTTTCCCTGCCTCGCCCTGCTCTGCAGAACCTCTGTCCTGCTAAGTGAGTGGATGGTGGGGTGGGAATAGTCTTAGGCAAGAATGTCATAGACTTTCATTGTTCTTCCTCAACATTTAGCAGTTTTTCAAACATAGATGCTGCTTAGGTTATTGTATTCCTTTGTTGATTTCCAGAGGACTGATGGGGTTTCTGTTAGCTTCATCTTGCTTAGTTTTGGGGGAGAATTGCCTACCTTCTCACTAGTCCATAGCTAGACGTCCTGCCTCTCAGGAGGTATTCTTTTTTTAGCATAGCTAGTCCTTTCCCCAGGTGTACTTACTATTAGGAGACATATAAGGAAGGGAGAATTTTTAAGGAATTAGCTCATGTTATTGAGGTGCTGGCATTTCTAAAATCCACGGAGCAGTCTGGCTGGTAAGACTTGATGTTAGCTTTGAGTCCAAATTCTGCAGGGCAGCAAGCTGGAAATTCAGGTACAGTTTCTGTGTTACTGTCTTGAAGAGAATACCTTTTTCTTCACAAAACCTGTCTCTTCTAAGGATTTCAGTTGTTGGATGAGGCCCACTCATATTATGAAGGGTAATCTGCTTTAATCAGAGTCTGTTGATTTCATTGTTAATCATATCTAACAAAAACCTTCACAGCAACATCTAGACCAAACTAGTGTTTGGTGTTTGACCAAACACTGGGCACCATAATGGCTTAGTTGACATATAAAATTAACCATCACACTTGCCCTCTGAGGATTCAGGGCACATTGTTTTAGTCTAGGTGTAGTCTGATTGCTGTCTGCTTTGTAGTATATATCCTTGCTCCAGCTAAACTAGTATTTCCATAATATGTGTATTTTACATATACATAGTATATATATTTTACATAGTATATATGTTTTACATACATGCCCTTGCTTCTACACATCCACACCTTGGTCATAGTGTATCTTCAGCTTAGAATACTCTGTGTATCTAAACCTTCTCTGTTCTTCTGAAGGCTAGATCACAAACACACACGTAATTGTCTTTTCACAGTACACACCAGTTCTCCTGAACTACTTTTTGCCTAAATATGCGGTGTTCTGTCATGCCATTGTGCTTTTGCACACAAGTTCCTACTGCTTAGAGTACCTCTCCCTCTTATTTTCTATAAGGCTTTTATAGATTCATCTGGTGGACTTGTGTGCTCCTTTTCATTATACTCTTGTTGTTTATATCTACTAAGGCACTGATTGCATTTTGTTGTCATTGTTTGCATATCTATCTGTCCATGAGACTTTGTTTCCTGAGAGCAAGGGTCAGTGCACTGCTGTCGTTTTCAAAGCTTATCCTCAGCCACACCCAAGTATCTGGCCTGTAGTATCTAAATAAATAATTTGTGGAATGAATAAACTAAATCTGTGTTAAAGATTTGGAAGTTGTATATTTCTTCTGTAATTTCTCTTTAGGGTAGAATGTGGAGATAATGACTTCTTAGGGATGAAGCAAATCTGAATACTAGAGATGAGCCTTGGGTTAGACCTCAAACATACTTGGTCATATTAAATATTTGCATAACCCACTGATAGAAATAGTTTTATTTATTTTTCCATTCTGTGGAAGGTACAAAGCTTCAGAATTGTCACATTAAGAAATGCTGTTTCTGATTAGAAATGATTTATTTTTGCTTGCACTTGTGTATACTTGTGTTCTAAGAATATCACAGTATGTAAGACAGCTTTAGCTTCTTTCTAGCCAGAATGTAATGGTGATCACTGATGACTAATTTGTGAACAGTTTTAATGTGATGATAAAATAGCTTTTTCCTTTTCTCACTAGATGTTGATCATCTTTCTGAAGTAGAATCTCCATGGCCTGAACATTTTCTGAAAATTATTTTGAGCAGAATATCTATTTAATAACAAGATAACTACATCAAGATGGTTGGAAAACTGAAGCAGAACTTACTATTGGCATGTCTGGTTATTAGTTCTGTGACTGTGTTTTACTTGGGCCAACACGCCATGGAATGTCATCACCGAATAGAAGAACGTAGCCAGCCCCTCAAATTGGAGAGCACAAAGACCACTGTGAGAACTGGCCTGGACATCAAAGTGAATAAAACCTTTGCCTATCACAAAGATATGCCTTTGATATTTATTGGAGGTGTGCCTCGGAGTGGAACCACACTCATGAGGGCCATGCTAGATGCACACCCCGATATTCGCTGTGGAGAGGAAACCAGAGTCATTCCCCGAATCCTGGCCTTGAAGCAGATGTGGTCACGGTCAAGTAAAGAGAAAATACGCTTGGATGAGGCTGGTGTTACTGATGAAGTGCTGGATTCTGCCATGCAAGCCTTCTTACTAGAAATTATTGTTAAGCATGGGGAACCAGCCCCTTATTTATGTAATAAAGATCCTTTTGCCCTGAAATCCTTAACTTACCTTGCTAGGTTATTCCCTAATGCCAAATTTCTCCTCATGGTCCGAGATGGCCGGGCATCAGTACATTCAATGATTTCTCGGAAAGTTACTATAGCTGGGTTTGACCTGAATAGCTATAGAGACTGTTTGACCAAGTGGAATCGTGCCATAGAGACCATGTATAATCAATGTATGGAAGTTGGCTATAAAAAATGCATGTTAGTTCACTATGAACAACTTGTCTTACATCCTGAACGGTGGATGAGAACGCTCTTAAAGTTCCTTCATATTCCATGGAACTACTCAGTATTACATCATGAAGAGATGATTGGGAAAGCTGGGGGAGTATCTCTGTCAAAGTGAGTAGAAGTTGTTTTTTGTTTTTTTTGACCCTGTGTTCAGGTAGTAAAGGTGTGTGTGTGTGTGTGTGTGTGTGTGTGTGTGTGTGTGTGTGTAAACTACAGAACATGTTTCTGGAACAGATATAACTTCATCAGTGAGCTTTTTAAAAGATTTTTTTTTAATGTTTACTTATTCTTGAGAGAGAGAGTGAGAGAGAGACAGAGCATGAGTGGGGGAGGGGCAGAGAGAGAGAGAGAGGAAGACACAGGATCTGAAGCAGGCTCCAGGCTCTGAGCTGTCATCACAGAGCCTGACATGGGGCTCAAACCCACAAACTCTGAGATCATGACCTGAGCTTAAGTGGGACACCTAACCTACTGAGCCACCCAGGTGTCCCTTTCAATGAGTTGTTTTAAAAATTCATTATAGGTCCTTTCATTTATTTAATTCATTTGTATTTTTATGAATTGTGGTTCTTATTTATTTGATAGAAGCCAGCCCAATTTATAGCAGTGAAAGGTATTTTTCTTTAATGTCCATCATTCAATTTTAGCGACTCCTGATTTCTAATTTCTAGGTAGTTTTATTAATAACAATAGTCGACTTTGTGTAGAGTAAGGTTAATATGAGGAGAAGCATCTAATGTTGGTGAGCAAGTGGTGAATTCTAAGCATTTTGGAATTTTTAGTGATAGAGAAATATAAAGACTAAAATGATCTAAACCAGTCCCTTCATTTTACAGGTAGGAAGACTTAGAAAGTAAAAATGATTTACTCAAATTGAGATGGGAAGGCCAGGATTAGAATCTGTGCTTTGGTCTCAGTGGGGTAGTGCCATTTTCCATGGCGTTTTATAACACATAGTGCTTCTTTTGTCATCTGATGGATCTTGATTTTTTTAAAGGGTATAGAACTCCAAAATTTGGAAGCTCAATCCATAATCCATACAGGAAGTTCCTTAGATTCAAATACTTCTAGAACTATTGCATTTTTCTTTCTTTCTTATGAAATAGTGACTGGGGTGCCCTGACTTGATCCGACAACCTGATTTGATGACTTATATACCTAGAATATGGATATAAAAATGGAAACTACTGTTAAATTCACATAGCATATTTTTATGAGGAAGAAGTTGGGTGTAACTAAGTTTTATTTTATTTCTTATCTTTTTCCATTCATAAAAGTAATATGTACCTGCTGTCAAAAAAACCCCAAAAAACAAAAAACAGTGTACTTCCCTTCTGTACCTGCTTTTTCCTACCAGGGAATATCTTCTTGATTTCTTTTTTCAATGTATAGAACTTGTACAGTGAGTATTGATTCCTGATGTAGATAATTTGAAAGGAGCAGCTGCATTTCTGCACCTAACTTACAGGTATGATGATAAATTATTAGGTATTATCACTCTACTGGCTCTGGGTTCTGTTTATTGATTCAAAGAGAATTATAGCCATAGCTAATGTCATCACAGTTTATTGTTCTTTTCATATAATAGACCATAACTAATTTCTAATCACTTGTATTCGTAGGTTAGCATTTCACTTTGTGTGCTTGTATGTTGGCCCAGAGATTCTGTTGCTGGCTCCTTCTAGTAATACAAAATAACACCAAACCCCTGCACCCTTGCCATCCCTAGTCTCTCCAAGGAGGGATTAAGGAGATATGCTCAAGGTAAATTTTGGTGGAAATCAGGACAAGATCATTTTACATATATAATTACTATGTTTAAGGCAAACATGAATACCAAGGAAATTCATAGAAATTACAAACAAATGGATTTTAGAAGGGGAAGAGACCTTACTTAATTAACATGTAGCATACAGAATGGAGGCCCAGTGAGGTTCTGTGCTTTTTCAAGAATCATATGTGGCAGAACCATGACTAGAATTTCCAATGCTTATTCCAAATTTCTTGCTATTATATGAGTTTTTTTAAATTAAGGAATACTTACATATTAAATGCACAGATATTCGGTGTACAATTTGATGAATATTTGTATCTGTATACACTTGTATAATCACCATCTGTATAAAAATACAGAAAATTCCCAGTACCCACTAGGCTCCTTCATGCTCCTTCTCAGTTAACATCCTCCTCAACCCAAAAGTAACCACTGTTTCATCCTCTGTCACCAGAGGTGCTATGACATTGTATATGAAGTTCAGAAATAGCCTCGCTTGTTTTTGAACTTCCTATAAATGCAAGCATGCCTATTTATTATTTTTTGCCTGGTTTCTTTCATTTAACATTAGATATGCCCATACCATTGTATGGATTGATTTTTTTCATTGCTATGTAATATTCCAATGTATAGATATAACACAATTTATCCATTGTTCCTTTGGTGAACATTTGGTGTTTCCAGTTTGGGGCTATTATGGATAAAGTTGCTAACACCATTCCTGTACATTACTATTGGTGGACATAAGCATTGATTTTTCTTGGGTAAAGAAAAATGAGTAAAGTCACTGGATCATAAAATATCTCTGTATCTCTATATTTATATGTCTTTAACAGATGCTTAATTGTTTTTCACAGTGTCTGCACCAGCAATGTATGGCTATAGTATACACTTACGTATTATAGTTGCTTTGCATCTTTGCTAACAACTTGTATTCTCAGTCCTTTTAATTTTAGCAGGGCTACAAGTATTTTTTAAACTTAAAAGCAAAACAAAATAACAACATTTGAATTCCTTTTTGAAACAAATCTTCCCAGAGTTCCAATGTAAAACAGATAAAAACAAAGCTGTTTTGTTTGAGGCAGGTCCAATCTAGGCTGTACTGCTTTTAAGGCTGAGTCTCTGTTCTCAAAAAGAGCTAATTGGGAGATGAGGCAGAAACATACAGAATTATTCCATTAATAAGTACCAAGTTGTAAATATCTCATATTACTTGAGAGTTGTGACCATAAGGAATTCATAGCCCAGAGTCAGTCATCCTGTGTGCTTTGCTTTCCTATAAACGTTTTTATTCTGGGGAAATTGTTTAAAGTCAGTATTTTAATATTTATTTTTGTATTATTTAGTACTAAAATATGCAAAATATTTACGCAGTTTTGAAGGCTTGAAAATATCACCAGATGGTTCAGGATCATATGTAGAAATTGTTGAAGACAGTGATAAGGAAAGCCTTCACAGTTCTACCTGCCTTATTTTATTAACTATGAAAGTTAAGCTTTCCTTTGCTTTGCTTAGGAATTTCCAGTTGTTTTCTGTTAGAGTGGTACCTCTTGCCTGCCTGTCATTTCCAGTTACAGTAGGAGCATAGGGTAATCATCTGCTAGTGTATTTAAGAGTTCCTCTATGAAAGAATTTGGTGGAAGAAAGCATTCTTTCATTCTGGGATGGTGAAGGGAGTCTTCATTAGAGACTGCTGAATATAGGATGGGCTTTTTTTTCCTTTCTTTTTTTTCTTTTTAACTGAAAATAAAAGCCAAGTAATGAGTCGGGAAGGGATGAAAACAGATTCTTTGACTGGCTGATAAGTTTAGTTCTGCATTAAGGTTACAAGCATAGAATTTTAGGTATACTATTTATTGTGTTTTTAGAAAGTCATTTCAAGTTCAGTAGTAGAACTAGTTTCTCCAGTGATTGATGTTAACTTTGATGTTTTGAATACTGTGTTCTATTTTAATAAATTATTCACCCATACTCTTCAATTTCATATTAAATTGAGCTATAGTCTTGAATATGATGGCTCCAAAATATGATAGAAAATTCACTGATTGCTTTTATTTCTTCTAAACTTATAGAGAATAGAAAACAAAAATGAGACATTTCTAAATGTCTTTTTGCCTTTCAAGAAATGTTTGTACAGCAAAGTAGAGGGGTATACATTTTAAGGGAAATACCTTATGCAAATTCTAATAGAATTTTCTAAGAGATTGAATATGGAGTAGGATTTTGCTGATTAGTGAATGGTATCTACTGCTGATGCCTGCTCCTCCAATATTTTGAGTAGGAAATGGAAATAAAGTTTGAGGCTATTTACATTAACTTCTCATGAATTGTGGAATTTTTGTGGAATTTCAGTAATTTCCATCTGGGAACATTCAGGAAGTTACTAGAATATACAGCATTGTTCCTGCTTTTAAACTCATTATACCATAAAATTGCCTGGAACAAATAAAAATCATCAATAACAATAACAAAACAATGTACCATCGTATACTTAAAGGTGACTAAAATAAAACAGTATCCTAGGATCAGTAAACAAGTTTATTAGGTCAAAAGAGCAAAGTCACAAAACAAAACAAAACAAAATATAATGGTAACCCTTAAACTAGAACCAAAAAATCACAGCTATAATTCAGAGACAAGTTATCTGCTTTTAGGGCAGAAAAAAAGATATGTAACTATTAAGCACAAATAGGTTAGAAGGAAAAAAAGCGGTAAGTAGAAGAGAACAAATAGGAATACAATAATTGACAGTCTCTGAAGCTTCTAGTAAGTAAAGCAGAGAGAAAACTAGAAGTCAGATCCAGAACAAAGTATTAAATAACAAAAATTCAACGGAGTAAATCTTAAAGATTTAATTAGCGTTATTGATCAGTTCATGAATCAGGCAGAATCCCATCTAGCAAGTAGAGGGGAACTCCAAAGGGCTACAGAAAAGGAAAGGTTTTTAAAGGTAGAAAGCAAGTGGAAAAAAGGAAATTATTAGCAAAGAATCCATTGTTATAGACAAGGTTGCCCTCCTAAGGGGAATGGAGGGGAGTCTATCATTAAATTTATAAGTTCTGACCAGGAAATTCCCATTTTGACTGGTTAAAGGTTACATTTCAGGGGGTGTGAAACTGCAGTTAGATTAGGTATTAATTCTGTTTTGTTTTGTTTTGTTTTCTTTTTTTAGTTATAAGAACCAGTTTAATTTGTTCTTTGCCTCTCTGTTGTCATCGACCTTAATTAGATTGATTTGATGTTGAACAAAAGGGCCTCCACCAAACTTAACATACATAGTCTTATCACAGTTGGATGCAAGCACACAAAGATGGGCTTGGTGCCTGTCAGCTTAATGTGCTAGGTAATCATGAATTAGGGCCATCTTCAATGACTCTTGTAAGGAAGTATAAACATCCATTACACCTCCAGCAGCAATGACCCCCTCTGTAACCCTTGCATTCTGCTGGCCATAACTTAGTCTTATGGCCACATATAAAAGGCTAGGGAATGTGTCTTTATTCTAAGTGACCATGTGCCCAACCAAGAGTTGGTGTTTCTTTTACCAAGGGGAATAGACTGGATATTGGATATTGCAGCTGAATCTTGAGTGCCCTCGGGCCTCTGCCTCCACACCGCTTGGCAGGTGGTGGTGGGGCGGGAGTAGGGAGGGAAGCGAGGTATTAAGTCTTGGTTTACTGACTTTGGAGCCTTCCTCAATGCAGTGACACCATTTTGGGCTTGTGGTTTTCTTTTTAAAACAATCAAATAAATAGGTGAGAGCAATGAAGACTGTTTTTTGGAAATGGAGATACTCCTAAGTAGAATTGTTATTAAATTTTGAATATTAAATTTCTTCTTAGTGTTCAAAATGGAATTTAGTTTAGAAATTAAATTTTTTTATAATATAGGATTAACAGGGAAGGATAACAAAATTTTCTGAGAATTTTCTGAAATTGAAGGATGGGAAGAATATTATGAGCAAGTTAAGAGAAAGACAGGCTATGTTCATGCAAATGATGATCACTTCTATAGCATGTAAAATTAATAGCATGCAAATTAGCATTACAACTCTAGTAGCTCAGATTAAAATATCCCAGAATAATTTTATAAATATTATTTTTTTAATTACTTTGGATTACTTATCCTTTGTGAAGGCAGTAAACCTAGCTTTATAAATCTGGTTGTGAATTGAATGTTAGCTAACAGCAATATTTTTGTAGTTGTGGAAATCGCTGTTCTTCTACTACAAATGGAAGAGATAACTAGCTGAGAAGGGTAACTGCATAAACAATGAATGCAGATGACAGCAAAACAGGTTGCAAAAGAAAAAGAGCAGAGGAAAAATTGTATTTCAGAAAATTTTAGTGAAGAATGTGAAGAAACAGAGCAAGAACGTTAATAAAGCACAGTGTATACTTTTCTTGAAGACTATGGCATTTGATGGCAAAAAGCAGAAATTGGGTATTAGATCATTTATTAATTTAGATTAAGTGTCTTTTTGAAAAATAGAGATCTAAAATAACCATGGTTTTAAACAAAATAGTGGCTGTTACATAAAAGAAGGCAGACCAAGGCTGGTTTGGAAGCTCTGTAGTCATCTGGCTTCCAGCTTTTGGCTCTTTCAGCCCCGTGGTTCAAGTTGGAGTCCCAATCATATCATCTGTGTCCTTAAGTAGCAGAACAGGGGATAGACTGGGCAAATAAGAAGGTGAATTTAATATTTTTTAAGGGCATTTCCCATGAATTTCCTTCGTTCCCTTACATTCCAGGTAGCCCCTCTCCTTGCATTCTGCTGGCCATAACTGAGTCTTATATCCACATATAAAAGGCTAGGGAATGTAGTCTTTATTCTAAGTGACCATGTGCCCAACCAAGAGTTGGTGTTTCTTTTACCAAGGGGAATAGACTTGATATTGGGATAGGCAGATAACAGTCTCTGCAATTCACTGAGTACCTACTACGTGCCAGATACAGTGTTAAGGTCTCTGTCTTAAAGGTACACATGATCGAATAGCAGATACAGATTCATAACAGTACAATGTTAAGTAGTATGGGAAACTAAGAAGAGGTAATGTGTGGTGTTCAGGAAGGCCTTCCTGGAGATTGTGGTATCAAACCGAGAAATAAAGTCGTGTTTCTTGACCTTGGCACTATTCACATTTTGGGTCAGATAATTCTTTGTTGTGGGGGTTGTCCTGTACATTGTGGGGGTTGTCCTGTACATTGTGGGATGGAGCAGCATCCCTAGTCTCTACTCAATAGATGCCAGTAGCAAAACCCCTCCCCACTTTGTGACAATCAGAAATGTTTCCAGACATTGCCAAATGCCCCCTGTGGAGGCAAAACGCTCCCCATCTCCCCTCCTGTTGAGAATCATTGACCTAAAGGATAAGTAGCTCAACAAATAAAGGAAAGAGCATTCAGTTTTAACTTGCAGGATAAGGTGCTCCTTGGGTGAGCCATGGCTAGAGTGCTGTAGTTGTTCCTTGACTGTCCAGTGTCTTTCTCTTCCTTAGCCAAATGAGCCATCAAGAGATATTACTCCTAGAAGCAGCCTGTGTCTAATTCTAGCCCTACAGTGTCCAAAAAGAAGAGATGGGTTGGAAGGCTTCTTGTGGCATGACTCCTGGCCCAACCTAGGGGCCTAGCGGCAGGCACAAAAAGACTTAGGGAACAACTGGTCCCTGTTACACCGGACCTATAGACTCTGCCCTTCCATGATACAGTGAAAGTCATGTATGCACAATCCCACCTGGACCCAGAATGTTTAACAGCCTAATATAATATAACCTAATATAATTTTTAAAATATAGTAAAATAAAACAAGGCAGTAGTCACTTGGAAGTTACAATATGGACAAATTCTCAAAGAAACATCTAGGGTCGCCTGAGCGGCTCAGTCAGTTGAGCATCTGACTTTGTCTCAGGTCATGATCTCACAGTTCATAGGTTTGAGCCCCACATTGGGTTCGGTGCTGACAGCTCAGAGCCTGGAGCCTGTGTCTCCCTCTCTCTCTGTCCCTCAAAAATAAATAAATATTACAACAGTTAAAAAAAAAAAGATGAGAAACATCTCAAACTGTGGTATTTATGAGGACTATAGGCAGTTTGGTGTTGCTAGAAAGTTCATTTTCAGGTAGGACGTAGTGGGAAACAAGGCTTGAGAGAGTTGGTAAGGATCAAGCTGTGGAGGGCCTTATATTTTATGCTAAAGATCTTGAATTTTGTCCTGTAGACCAGTTGCTTGCAAACTTCTCTTATTAGTGGGACACTCATTTAAAATCTCATGAGGAACCTTGGTTTCTAAAGTACCTAGAAGTGGAGTGGGTTTGTTTGAAGCAACGTTTAATTCTGCTTGTATTTAACAAAACAAACGAAACTTGTGGAATTATAAAATTTCTATTTTGTTTTTAAAAGAAAAAATTGATTATAATGTCCTCCAGAATGTATAGAAATGATAAAAATTTGGGTATTATAATCGTTTCTAAGAACACTCAATAAGTATAAGTTTGACTTTATTAAAAAAGAAAATTCAACTGAGTAAATTTGAAGATCTAATTGGCTTTATTAAATGATTCTTCAATCAGGCAGCATCCCATCTAGCAAGGAGAGGGGAGCTCCACTGAGCTACACAAGAGGAAGGTTTTTTAAGGCAGAGAGAGGGCATAAAATCAAAAGGAATTTATTTGCAAGGAATGCATTGTTTAGGCAAGTTTGCCTTCCTAAGAGGAGTGGAAGGGGTCTGTCAATAAATTCCTAGTATTGACCAGGAAATTCTGTTGACTGGATAAATGTTACATTCCTGGCAGGTTGAAACTGCAGTTAGGTTAGTTATTAAGTCTTGGTTTCCTGACTTGGGCTTTAACCTAAGTGGCCCCATTTTGTGCCTGTGGTTTTCCTTTTAACAATTATTCTGCCCCTTTTGATCAGACTCTCATCTTAACTGAGAGATATGATCAAAATTTAAGGAATTAGCACCACTCTCAGCTACTACTCTGTAGTTCTTAGCAGCTTTTGTTGATCCTTTGTGTGGCATTCACAGGTCATAACATTTTTGCTTTATCACTACTTGCTCACCTAAAAGATAATCAAGGGCTATTTTTTATCAAGAACAACTTTGGCCAGAGTCTAAAGATACCTTTGTTGGGGAGCTATTGCTTTAGTAGCAGATTCCACAACAATTTTAAGAATTAAGGAGAAGTTCCTTATCATAGCCTCATTTACGTTTATCCCTAACCAAGGAAGTAGGGACCTGCCAAAAGGAGTGAATTCTGAATCATGAAAGCCACCTTTCAACTCACAATGTGAAATCAGGGGAGTCGACCAATAAGTCTTATTTTGCTTGTGAAAAGTTAGGGCTACAGTTAGATTTTCTTCTGGCTGAAATAAAAGGTCGTTCTAACTTCCAGAGGTTAACGCCCTTAGCAGTGGTCTGAGAGATGAAAATGAGGGGATTATCTTTCCAGGCCAGTAGCAGAGTAAAGGAAAGGAAAAACAAAGGGTTTCATGTTCTGTTAAAGTAGGAAGTCTTGATCCATCATCTTGGGTGGAAGCAGTCTACCTTTGTGTCAGCTACTTCTCTTCCTTGTGATTTGATTTGGAGGTCTCCAGTGTCTGTTCAGGACTAGCTGTCATGTGGAGCCTGTAGCTGTGTGGTGTATACTCAAGGCTTAACACCTTCTAGTTTTGCAGAGCAGTGTCAGTGGCCAGGAGCACTGGTAAGGTTCTTTCCAGTGGGGCTCAAGAGCTGTTTTGCTCTGATGTTTCCAAAGTACCTAATCATCAGACTGTAAACTGTGAGCTCTCAGCACAGACCCTGATGCGGGGCTCAAACTCACAAACTGTGAGATCGTGACCTGAGCCAAAGTCGGATGCTTAACCGACTGAGCCACCCAGGCGCCTCTCCAGTAGTCTTAATTACATTTATTAGAATTCTTAATTCTTAGAAACCTTAATTTCTAGTGAAAGCTAATAAGTAAACAATTGTAAACTGTTAATACAAGCACTCTTCAGATTTGCAAATTTATGAATATATTTTATAATTTCTAGAAGCATAGGCCTTTTTCATTTTTCCAGTTCAGCACTAACACATCCAAATATCTTTTAGTTTCTCTAATAAGAAGCCCAAAGTAGTTAAGCCTGTGTTCAGTAGTTAATGTTGTAGTATTTTATTGTATTTGGAAATGATCTAGATATATAAAGAGTTTATCATTCAGCCTAATTTAGCAAACCTTAAGGTTTTAAGGTTACCAAAAAGATTTGGGAAAACTATTTAAGTAGACATAAATATTGCTGAAAAATTCATTTATAAGCTTTTGTCTTGCTTACATATATTTACTTGTTTTTAATAAATATGTTTAGATTTCCCACGAAAAAAACTTCATTAAACATTTGACAAAGACAGCCATTATCCCAAGCTATTATTTTTTCGTTGGTAGATCTTGTAAAAGATAATATGAATATATATGGCTAATATGAATTTATGTGGCTAATAAGCTTAGGTAGAATAAAAGTTTTATATTTAGTGTTAACTCTAAACATGTCTGTTTTAATTAAACTATCAACCTGAAACTTGTTTATATAGAGAGTATTTTTTTTCAGATTACGTGAACTTGAAAAACATTTGGGTTAGTTTCTGGTTTTTTTTTGAGAGCTTTAGAATGCTCAATCCTTATAAGCACTTGTCTTCAAACCAACTAATTAGAGCCCTTCACAAATTAATTTTAGCAATACTATCCAGAGACAGCACAATATCTCACATTTATAACATATTTACAAACAGACAAATGCAAAGACCTTATAATTACTAATATTTGTGGAGAAGATTTTTAAAATTTATATTTGTCCCTAAATTTATCTTAAGGAGACTGCTAGAGCTTAGGAGCCATTTTAGCAGTTTGTATTCTATTTTATTTAATTTTTTTTAACAGTTTGTATTTTATTTTATTATTATTGTTTTTAAATGTTTATTTTTGAGACAGAGACAGAGAGAGACAGAGCATAAGCAGGGGAGGAGCAGAGAGAGAGAGAGACACAGAATCCAAAGCAGGCTCTCCAGGCTCTGAGCTATCAGCACAGAGCCCAATGATGGGCTCGTGACAGCTTAGAGCTAGATGTGGGGCTCAAACTCATGGATTATGACCTGAGCTGCAGTCAGACGTTTAACCAACTGAGTCACCCAGGCACCCCACCAGTTTGTATTTTAAAAAGACCTTTTCCCCTTTTTTTCCTTCCTTTAGAGTCATATGATTGTGGGCTGTGTTTATAACCCCAAGAGACCAAAGAATATTAACTTTCTCCAAGATGGACTTTGCTTTCCTAAGGCCAAAAACTTATAAGCCTTTTGAGATAAATAAGGAAAATTTGGGGATTGGTAAAGAAATAGATTAATTTTGAGTTGCCTCTGGGGCTGACTTTTGTTTTGTAAGCTTTGTAGGATTTGGACATTTGCTTTCAGTTCCTCAAAGACTTGGGTTGTAATTTAAATGACATCATAGATTGATCCACCTATCCAACTACATTACCCTTAATTTGTTTCTTTCCCTTTGGGTTCAGAGTTTTTAATTTTAAATATTTCTGTCAGTATTAAAAAACCCCTCTTGGGTGTAAGATGGGCCCCAAAGAGGGTAAAGGATGTTATCTTCCCCAAATCCAGAGTCACTGCCAAAGATAGCCAAAAGAAAGAACCAACAACTTATATGTCCAAGGCAGGTAGAAAGCCAAGCCCAGTTGAGTAAGCAAGAAGACAGTAGCTATCCCTGAGAGAGAAAGATCAATCAACAATGGGTTTGGATTTGGAAAGTAAGGGATAATATGAAACTCTATTTCCCTCTTACAACTGGGCATTACTGACAGACTCAGAAGAACTGATTCTGATAAGAATTTTCACCCTTCCCTGGTTTCTGTCAGTTTTTCTAGGATACCCTCTGCAGACTCTGGTATCTACCAGAGTTTCCTCTTGTCTGTTTAAAGAAATAATATAGCAGTTTACCGGAAAATTCCTCAGTTTCATTGACTCTGGGAGGGGGTCTAAATGGGGGCCCTCCTTTGAAGGTGGAGTTGTCTGTAAGGCCATTAATTTGGAAGACTTTTGTTTATGGTTATGTAGTCTTTTCAGAGTGGATTCAGACAGGATTAGTGGATAGACTACTCAAAGGAGGAATAAGGAGCAATGGGAGTTATAGGCTTGTTTTAGGTCCCTTTTACATTAATTTTTCTCTAGGCTTTTGCAATGAATTTTTCAATGAAACTACTTTGGAATTTTGGAACCTTTTGGAGGCCTCTGCTTGCCCATTAAAATAGGTGTCCCATTCTGCTTAATTTGGGAACCCTTTCAAGTGCACTTTTTTTTTAAGTTTATTTATTTTGAGAGAGAGGGAGAGGGAGGGAGAACATGAGTGGGGGAAGGGCAGAAAGAGAATCTCTAGCAGGCTTTTCACTGTCAGCACAGGGCCTGACAATGTGGGCCTCGAATTCATGAACCACGAGATCATGACTTGAGCTGAAACCAAGAGTCAGATGCTCAACGACTGAGCCACCCAAGCACCCTTCACGTGCACTTCTTAGATGATCTTATCTAGTTGGAACATTCCCCATCATGACCACTGTAATTCTAGGTTGTTTGACTAAAATTTTGCCATTTCTGTATATATTCAGTGCACCTAGCACCATAGTTTTTGGACATAAAATAAGCAAGTGTGCCAGAGGTGGTACACTTGACTCTAGAATTTAAGGATTTCATTAGCTAAGTCTTTGTTTACATAAAACCAGACAAACAAATGTGCAACTTAACACATAGTGGTAACCAGAGGATATTACTGTGGGCTGGCCAAG
The DNA here is from genome assembly GCF_014898765.1 of Herpailurus yagouaroundi. Taxonomy (NCBI): domain Eukaryota; kingdom Metazoa; phylum Chordata; class Mammalia; order Carnivora; family Felidae; genus Herpailurus; species Herpailurus yagouaroundi. The sequence continues at coordinate 15,639,823 of NW_024412447.1, read as the reverse complement.
AGGAGATCTTGTGTACCACGAGTACTAAACCAGTAGACTAAACCAGCAGATTCTAGTAAATGGAGATTTCAGACTGGAACTGGGGAAGGGATTCCAGCGTGGAATTGTGGACTGGACTATGGACAAGGGCTAAGGACTGTGCTCTGTTAGAGCCCCATGTCAGTGTAGGCTGACCAGTTAACCATGGACTGGAAAGCCAATTAGATCGGTAGTTTGAATGCAAAAAGAGTAGAACTCCAACCATGAAGGACTTACCAATGGCCCTCAGAAATGGCAAGAAAGACCGTGAGCTCAAAAGAGTTCACAGGGTACCATGCCAGTGTGTTTTGTTGTTACTGAATGCCTTTGGAAGTTTGCTTTGGATCCCACTGCTGCCATCAAATATGTTAAAAAACAAGATTCAACTGAGTAAATTTGAAGATATTACTGGCTTTTAAAAATGATTCATTAATCAGGCAGCATCCCATCTAGCAAGTAGAGGAGAGCTCCACTGAGCTACACCAGAGGGAGGTTTTTAAAGGCAGAGAGAGGGCATTAAAAAAAGAAGAAAGGCATTTATTAACAAGGAATGTATTGTTTAGGCAGGGTTGCCTTCTTAAAGGTAGTGGAAAGGGTCTTTCAGCACATTCCTAGAATTGGCCCAGAAATTCTGTGTTGACTGGTTAAAGGTTACATTCCTGACAGGTTGAAACTGCAATAGATTAAAGTCTTGGTTTGACACCATTTTGGGGCTTTGTTTTTCTTGTTAACAACTTTTTAGGGTATAAAACATAAAGGATCCCTCTATCATAAAATTAAAAAAATTTTTTTTTAATGTATGCCTGTTTGGGAATGTATTTTCAGATGAAGCATAGGTTAGGGGTGCCTGGGCGGCTCAGTCGGTTTAGCATCTGACTCCTGATTTCGGTTCTGGTCATGATCTCACAGTTTCGTGAGTTTGAGCCCCACATGGTTTCTGCACCGACAGCTCAGAGTCTGCTTGAGATTCTCCCTCTTTCTCTACCCCTACCCTGCTTGTACTGTCTCTGTCTCAAAAGAAAGAGAGAGAGAGAGAGACAGAGAGAGACAGAGAGAGAGAGAGGGAAAGAAAGAAGGAAGGAAGGAAGGAAGGAAGGAAGGAAGGAAGGAAGGAAGGAAGGAAGGAAGGAGGAAGGAGAAAGAAAGAAAGAAAAATGAAGCATAGGGCAAATTTGATCTGTGAATAGAGTAACCTATGAAATTGACTGTTGTCAAAGAAAAATAAGGCATATTGTAGGTATTACAACTAGTGCCTATTCAGATATTATTGTCTTCTACCTTTTCTGAATTCAGAACAGCATGGTCCTCTGCCTCTTTTAAATTACCTGACTGATGAGGGATAATTTCATTATTTTTGAAAACATCATTACATGCCATCATTGCTCAAAATCATCAAATGTCAGCCATATATTAGAATCACTTAAAGGACCTTTGAAAAGACCCAGAGTTTCTGATTCAGATCTGTGGTAAGTCCAAGAATTTGTGTTTGTAACAGGTTCTTAGGTAATGCTGATGTCCTGGTCTGGAGATTTCACTTTGAGAACCACTGCCTCAAAATCGTTCTATGTCTTATGTTGGCTTCATATGCAGACTATGACTTTTTTACCCCTTACCCTCTGGGCACCCACTACACTGAAATAATTGTATCTACTCAAATATACCATACTGCTCATTGTATTGTTCCTTCTGCCTGTAGTACCTTCCTCACGCTTCTTCATCTGAGCAACGCAAGTTGCATTGCAGCATTCAGCTTAGATCTGTCTTTCCTAAGGGTCTCTCTGAGATCTCCCTCTGTCCAGTGAACTTCCTGTGTCTTCAGGAAATGCCTTGGCGAATGGAAGAGTTCAGACTTTGAAGCTGATTAGATTCGTGTTTAAAACCTTTCACTGATACTAACTGGCTTTATAACATCCGATACACTACTGTTCTTCTCTGTGTCTCTGTTTTTTAAACTACAAAATGGAGAAGATGATGATGATAATGATGATATCATCCAAAATTTACTGAATATCTGTTGTGTGCTAGGCACTTTGTTAAGCTCTTTACATGCATTACTTCACTGATGTTTCATATTTATCCTTTCATACTTACCCATAGGTACTTTCAAAACCATTTTATAAATAAAGGACTATGTCTCTCAGAGACGTTGAGGAGCTTTTCCTCACTCACAGTTGAAAACAGGTAAGCTAGGGCATGGACCAAGTCTTTCTGTCTTCAGGAATGGCACTCTTAATCTCTATGTTATATTTAGTTTACAGGCCTTTTGAGTAGTAAATAAAATAATGAGTGTCAAAGTGGCTAATCACAGGCTTTTGAGCCAGATGAACAGAGATTTAAATTCCAGCCCAATCCTTTATTAGTTGTAATAATAAACCCTGGATGAGTTTCTTGATTTTTCCAGTTCTTAGTTACCTCATCCTCCCCCTTTCCTTATCCTAGAAATAGAGATGGTAATAATATCCAATAGGGATGGTAATAATACCCACTTCATAGGGTCATTGTGAGGATTAAATTAGAATGACTATTAACATTTAGCCCAGGGACGCCTGGATGTCTCAGTCTACTTGGGCTCAGGTCATGATCTCACAATTCATGGGTTCAGGCTTCGCATCAGGTTCCCTGCTGACAACTCAGAGCCTGCTTCAGATTCTGTCTCCTCTCTCTGCCGTTCCCCCACTTGCGCTCTGTCTTCTCCATCTCAAAAGTAAATAAACATTAAAAAAATTTTAATAAAATAAAATTACTATCAAGCCCCTAGCATAGATCCTGGCATAAATGGTCCTTATTATTAGAATATTATTTTTATAATATTGTATATTACATAAATATAATAATCTAATAATAACTTGTGCTCTCAGAAAAAAAACAACTGGGAAACTAGCACAGTCAAGTGCTTCATGGACTTTTGTTAATGTTATCACACATTCTCCTGTAGCCTTGTTTAGGGTAGAGATAGTCTTAACTCATGAAATGTTTGTCTAACAGAGCAAATTGGGCACCTGATTTGAACAACCCTAGTGGGGAAACTGACATGGCAGGTGGGGAGTTTTAGCATTACAATAGCAGTATTTGAAACTACTTGTAGATGTCTGATCTTTCCTTGTCATATTTTTCCTGTTTTTGTTTGTTTAGTTTGCCTGTTTATGAACTTTACATAAATGGGATCATAGTCTGTTTTCCCCCCACCCCCCACCCAACTTCCCTCTGGCAACCATCAGTTTGTCCTCTACAGTTAAGAGTCTGTTTTATGGGGTACCTGGATGGCTCAGTCAGTTGAGTGTCTAACTCTTGATTTTGGCTTGGATCGTGATCCCATGATCCCTGAGCAAGGAGCCTGCTTAGATTCATATTCTCTCTCTCTCTTTCCCCTCCTCTGACCATCTAGCCTGCTTGCTCTCTCGTTCCCTCTCAAATTGAAAAAAAAAAAAAAAAAGTCTGTGTTTTGGTTTTTCCCTTTTTTCCTTTGCTTGTTTTGTTTCTTAAATTCCACATATGAGTAGAATCATATGGTGCTTGTCCTTCTCTGACTGAATGACTTCACTTAGCATTATAGCCTCTAGATCCATCCATGCTGTTGCAGATGGCAAGATATTCTTTTTTATGGCTCAGTAATAATATTCCATTGTATATATATTCTACATCTTTTTTATCCATTCATCTATTGATGGACACTTGGGCTGCTTCCATAATTTGGCTATTATAAATAATGCTGCAATAAACATAGGGGTGCATATATCTTTTTGAATTATTGTTTTTGTATTCTTTGGGTAAATACCCAGTAGTGGAACTCCTGGATCATATGGTAAGTCTATTTTCAATTTTTTGATGAACCTCCATATGCTTTTCCACAGTGGCTTCATCAGTTTGCATTCTCCACATCATCAACAACAGTTGTTGTTTCTTGTGTTTTTGATTTTAGCCATTTTGACAGGTGTGAGGTGATATCTCATTGTGGTTTTGATCTACATTTCCCTGATGATGAGTGATATTGAGCATCTTTTCATGTGTCTGTTGGCCATCTGTATGTCTTCTTTGGAGAAATGTCTGTACAAATCTTCTGCCCAGTTATTAATTGGATTATTTGGTTTTTGGGTATTGAGTTGTATAAATTCTTTATATATTTTGAATACTAACCCTTTATCAGATGTGTCATTTGCTAATATCTTCTCCCATTCTGTAGGTTGCCTGTTAGTTTTGTTGATTGTTTCCTTCACTGTGCAGAAGCTTTTTATTTTGAAGTACTCCCAATAGTTTGTTTTTGTTTTCTTGCCTTGAGACATATCTAGAAATATGTTACTTCGGCCAGTGTCAGAGAAATTATTGCCTGTGCTCTTTTCTAGGATTTTTATGGTTTCAGGTCTCACATTTAGGTCTTTAATCCATTTTGAGTTTACTTTTGTGTATGGTGTGAGAAAGTGGTCCAGTTTCATTCTTTTACATGTAGCTGTCCAGTTTTCACAGCACCATTTGTTGAAGAGATGTCTTTCTCCCATTGCATATTCTTTCCTGCTTTGTTGAAGATTATTTGACCATATAACTGTGGGTTTATTCTGGGTTCTATTCTGTTCCATTGATGTATGTGTCTCTTTCAGAGCCAGTACCATACTGTTTTTTTTTTATTTTTTTTAATCTTTATTTTTGAGAGAGAGAGAGAGAGAGTGTGTGTGTGTGTGTGAATGGGAGAGGGGCAGAGAGAGAGGGAGACACAGAATCCGAAGCAGGCTCCAGGCTCTGAGCTGTCAGCACAGAGCCCGACGTGGGGCCCGAACTCTTGAACCGTGAGATCATGACCTGAGCTGAAATCGGATGCCCAACCGACTGCGCCACCCAGGTGCCCCACCAGTACCGTACTGATTTAATTACAACAGTTTTGTAATACAACCTGAAGTCTAGAATTGTGATGCCTCTAGCTTTCTTTCTCAAGATTGCTTTGGCTATTTGGGATCCTTTGTGATTCCATACAAATTTAGAATTGTTTGTTCTAGTTCTGTGAAAAATGCTGTTGGTGTTTTGTAAGGGATTGCATTAAATCTACAGACTGCTTTGGGTAGTGTAGACATTTTAACAATATTTGTTCTTCTAATCCAAAAGCATGGAATGTCTTTCCATTTCTTTGTGTCACCTTCAGTTTATTCATCAGTGTTTTATAGTTTTCAGAGTACAGGTCTTTCACCTCCTTGGTTAAGTTTATTCCTAGGTATTTTATTATTTGGAGTGAATGGGATTGTTTTCTTCATTTTTCTTCCTACTACTTTATTATTAGTGCATAGAAATACAATGGATTTCTGTATATTGGTTTTGAATCCTGAGACCTTACTGAATTCATTTATCAGTTCTAGTAGTTTTTGGTAAAGTCTTTAGGGTTTTCTAGATATAGTATCATGTCATGTGCAAATAGTGAAAGTTCTTTTTCTTTCTTACAAATTTGTATACCTTCTATTTCTTTTTCTTGTCTAATTGCTGCAGCTAGGACTTCCAGTACTGTGTTGACTAAAAGTGGTGAGAGTGGACATCTTTGTCTTGTTCCTGATTTTAGGGGAAAAGCTCTCCGTTTTGCACCACTGAGTATGATGTTAGCTGTAATTTTTTCACATGTGGCCTTTATTATGTTGAGTTATGTTCTCTCTAAACCCAATTTGTTGAATTTTTTTATCATGAATGTATGTTGTACTTTGTCAAATGCTTTTTCTGCATCTGTTGAAATGATTGTATGGTTTTTATTCTTTCTCTTATTGATGTGACATATCATGTTGATTGATTTGTGGATATTGAACCACACTTGCATCCCTGCAAGAGCACCTTATATTTTCAGTGGCCATTTGTGGTTCTGTTTTGTGAAATGCCTGTTTATGATCCTTGCCCATTTTCAGAAGGGTAAGTTTCGTTGTTTTCTTTGTGATAGCCTTTATCTGATATATATGTTGCAAACTCCTTGTCCCAGTAGCTTGTCTTTTGACTTTGTTTATAATCTCTTTTGATGAATGTAGATTTTAAAGTTGTTGCATTTATCAATCTGTTCTTTCATGGTTTGAACCTTTCTGTGTTTTGTAGTGAAATTCTTCCTCACTGTAAGGTCATAGAAATAGTCTACCATATTTTTCTAAAACTGAACAATTTTTTTCTTTCACATTAATTAGCCTGGAATTTATTATTCAACATGGGATTTCTTTTGTGTGTGTAAGATACAGATCCATTTTTAATTTATTTCCATACAGATGACGAGTTTTCTAGAAAGTTGTTCTTCTAGTGATGTGTGGTACCAAGCTAGTTTAATATTGTGTTTACATGTATGTATTATTCTGTTAGTGAGATCTCTTCAATATTACTCTGTTTTAATTATTATTGTTTCTCAAAAATGTCTTAGGGCAAGCCCCCTGCTTCATTCTTGTTCTCTCGGAAGGTCTTGACTATTTTTAGCCCTTTTCCTCCATATTAATCATACCTAAATTTACACTGAATCTGTAGATAGACCCATAGCCATCATTATATTAATTAAGCCTTCCCATCCATGACACAGCATGATTCTCCATTTATTTAGGTTTTTGGCATCTTTTGATGGTATATTATAATGTTCTTCATAAAAGTCTTGTATTTCTTTTGATTAATTTATGATTAAGTGCCTTTTTTCTTGTTAATGTAAATGCGTTTTTAAATTTCTGTTAGTTGCTCTTGTATAGAAATTCAAATGGCTTTTATATGTTTTCATCCTGAAGTTTTCCTAATGTCTTAGGTGTTTTATGTGCCTATGCTAGGACTTCCTATAGTAACAAGCAACCTGTTTTATTTTTATTTTTTTTCAATATATGAAATTTATTGTCAAATTGGTTTCCATACAACACCCAGTGCTCATCCCAAAAGGTGCCCTCCTCAATACCCATCACCCACCCTCCCCTCCCTCCCACCCCCCATCAACTCTCAGTTTGTTCTCAGTTTTAAGAGTCTCTTATGCTTTGGCTCTCTCCCTTTTTTTAGAGTTAGAGCTTTGGCTCTAACCTCTTTTTTTTTTTTTTCCTTCCCCTCCCCCATGGGTTTCTGTTAAGTTTCTCAGGATCCACATAAGAGTGAAACCATATGGTATCTGTCTTTCTCTGTATGGCTTATTTCACTTAGATAACAGTCTCCAGTTCCATCCACGTTGCTACAAAGGGCTATATTTCATTCTTTCTCATTGCCACGTAGTACTCCATTGTGTATATAAACCACAATTTCTTTATCCATTCATCAGTTGATGGACATTTAGGATCTTTCCATAATTTGGCTATTGTTGAGAGTGCTGCTATAAATGTTGGGGTACAAGTGCCCCTATGCATCAGTACTCCTGTATCCCTTGGGTAAATTCCTAGCAGTGCTATTGCTGGGTCATAGCGTAGATCTATTTTTAATTTTTTGAGGAACCTCCACACTGTTTTCCAGAGTGGCTGCACCAATTTGCATTCCCACCAACAGTGCAAGAGGGTTCCCGTTTCTCCACATCCTCGCCAGCATCTATAGTCTCCTGATTTGTTCATTTTGGCCACTCTGACTGGCGTGAGGTGATATCTGAGGGTGGTTTTGATTTGTAGTTCCCTGATAAGGAGCGACGCTGAACATCTTTTCATGTGCCTGTTGGCCATCTGGATGTCTTCTTTAGAGAAGTGTCTATTCATGTTTTCTGCCCATTTCTTCACTGGGTTATTTGCTTTTCGGGTGTGGAGTTTGGTGAGCTCTTTATAGATTTTGGATACTAGCCCTTTGTCCGATATGTCATTTGCAAATATCTTTTCCCATTCCGTTGGTTGCCTTTTCGTTTTGTTGGTTGTTTCCTTTGCTGTGCAGAAACTTTTTATCTTCATAAGGTCCCAGTAGTTCATTTTTGACAAGCTGTTGACTTAGGCCAAGTTGCTCCCCTGGGGGATGTTTGGCAGTGTCTGAAATATTTTTGGTTGTTACAGTAGTTGGGTGGTGGCACTATTGGTATCTAATGGCCAGAACTTGGGATGCCACTAAATATCCCACACTGCACAGGAAAATCCCCACAACAAAGAATTTATCAATTTGAAAATGTCAGTAATGCCAACGTTGAGAAACCTTAAAATAATTTTTTTTATTATTGTGAAAAATTTCAAATACAAAAGTCAAATGGTGTACAGAACCCTCATGATCACCAACAATTATCAACACTCTTTGTTTCCCCACTTCTGAATTGTTTTAAAGCAAACCCAAGTTAGCATATCATTCCATCTTTAAAATTTTTTTTTCAACGTTTTTATTTATTTTTGGGACAGAGAGAGACAGAGCATGAACGGGGGAGGGGCAGAGAGAGAGGGAGACACAGAATCGGAAACAGGCTCCAGGCTCTGAGCCATCAGCCCAGAGCCTGACGCGGGGCTCGAACTCACGGACCACGAGATCGTGACCTGGCTGAAGTGGGACGCTTAACCGACTGCACCACCCAGGCGCCCTATCATTCCATCTTTTATGTAAGACTGACACACTCCCTACTGTGCTAAGGAGCTCAGTTTCATTCCATCTTTTTTTTTTGTAATAATCATTTATTTCATTAAGAAATATCAACAGTTTTAAATCAGACATATACAAAAACACATCCTGAATGTAATCTGCCTTAACTTTTTTCCCCTAATATAATAAAGTACTTTATGTTATGTTACTAGTTCCTGTGAAGACATAGTCAATGAGTAAAATGGTTAAGATTTTGGTTTCTTAGATAGTCCTGGGTTTGAATCCCAGCTCTGCCACTTAACAAGACGTTTTGAACCTAGAAAAGTCACTTTGAGTCTTGCTTTATTTCTCATTTGAAAGGTTGCATTTACAAAAGAAAATTTAGAGCCATTCTTGTAAAGAATAGAGATGAACAGCCAGAGGAAGTAGTACATAGGGCAGCAGGGTCCCGAAGGGTCTCAAGGACAGGGATTTCTGGCCCCATGAAACTGGGGTGTTCCACCTTCCAGCAGGTAGATATGTTCAGCACCCTGGAAGCTCCTCAAAATGTAGTGATTTCAACAGCAAATATTGGGGTGCCTGGGTGGCTCAGTCAGTTAAGCGTCCTGACTTCAGCTCACGTCATGATCTCACGGTTTGTGAGTTGAAGCCCTGCATCGGGCTCTGTGCTGAAGCCCTGCTCCAGATTCTGTGTTTCCCTCTCTCTGTCCCTTCCCCGCTAGTGCTGTCTCTCACTCAAAAATAAATAAATATTTTTAAAAATTAATAAAACAGCAAAAATTTGTTATATCATAGTTTCTATGGGTCTGGAACATAGGCGTGGTTTAGCTGAATCTTCTGGCTTAGAATCTCTCACAAGGTTGCAATCAAGGAATTATTCTACATTCAAGTTTTTAAATTATTTTTGCAGTGAAGGCTATAGTTATGGAATTATTCTGTGTGGTAAGGATCTATTTTCCAGCTCATGTGGTTTATGGCAAAATTAATTTCTCCATAGGTTTTGGATGGAGCCCCTCACTTCCTTGCTATAAAGCTGTACAGTTACAACATGGTGGCTGATTTCTTCAGGCCAGCCAAATGAGAAGAGCCAGGGAGAGTGAGCAAGAGGGAAGTCATATCTTTTATTAACCTAATCTCAGAAGTGACATCCTATTACTTTTGCCTTAAGTATTAGAAGCAGGTCCCTAGTTCCAGCCATAAGCAAGGGGAGGATTAAAGGAATACCAGGAGGTAGGAATCTCAATAGCTCATCAGTCTGCCCTCTAGCTGCCAATGTCTTATTTCCCTTGCATATGCAAAATACACCTCCACCTCCCCAGGCACCAAAAGTTCATCGCCTTGTAAGCTCAAAGTCCAACATCTTGCTGTCTAAATCAAGTCTAGTTGTATATGAGGTTCCTGGGTATAATTTGTTAAATATGGGTCCTTGAGTACAGTTGCTCTCAATCTGAAGATCTGTGACACTAAAGATACAGTTATGCCTCCTTGCAGTGTGCTGTGGTGGAACAAGCATAGGATCATAGACATTCCAGTTGAAAATGGGGGGAAATAGGAAGAAGAAAGAGGTTTTACTTGTCCATATCAATTCTGAAATCCGTCTGTAAAAATGTAAGACATTCTTTGATAAGGTCTCCATCAAGTAGAAACAATTCTAGGAATTCTTCTCCATGTCTATCTGCCCCCTCTGGGCTCTTGAGTGATCCTTCCTTTGTCATGAAAGATAGCACATGTTTTATAACTATGTGGTTTTATTAGTCTACTTCCTTTTTTTTTTTTTTTTTACTTAAAAAAAATGTTTATTTAATTTTGAGATAGAGCACGAGCGGGAAGGGACAGAAAAAGAGTGAGACAGAATCAGAAGCAGGCTGCAGGCTCTGAGCTGTCAGCACAGAGCCCGACGTCAGGCTCAAACTCACAAGCCATGAGATCATGACCTGAGTCGAAGTCAGAAGCTTAACCGACCAAGCCACTCAGGCGCCCCATCATTAGTCTACTTCCTGCCAGAAGAACTTTGGAAATCCACTTCTTCTTTTCCTTTTGTACGATTTGTCTTTCAGTCCAAGTTGGCAGTATTTGTGCTGACAAACTTTTCTCAAAAACTTTATGGTTCTCTATAAATCTCATTGGGGTTCATTTTATTGGATAATAGTTATACCTACAGATTTCTTTGGGATAAACACTTCTTTGCTTTGGGCTCCTGCTGACATGGCTAAGGGATAATGTGCTTACACTTCTTAGAGACCTTATTGTTCATTTGGGAGGGCCCGTGAGACACGGCCTTAATATGTTTAAAGAATTCTTTTTGTGACTGAGTTATTGGAAGCAGCCTGCCACAGAGGTTCCATTTTATGTAATCAGAGTACTCATGTGACTTTTTTCTCCTTTAAGCTACTAATGGCAGTAAGTTACATTAATAGATTTCTAATGTTGATTTAACCTTGAATTTCTGGGGAGGGGGGGAAACACCTCCCAAATTGGTCATGATTTATCAACTGATAATTAGTAGTGGATTTGATATGTAATTTTTGTTTTAGGATTCTTTTTTTTTTCCCTGAGAGAGAGAGGGCACAAGTGAGCAAGGGGCAGAGAGAAGGAGAGAGAGAGAGAGAGAAAGAGAAGCCCAGGAGGGGCAGAGAGAGGGAGAAAGAGAAGTGGGGCTCACCTGAAGCGGAGCACGAGCTCACCCGAGACAGGGCTCAAACTCACAAACTGTGAGATCATGACCTGAGCTGAAGTCAGATGCTTAACCAACTGAGCCGCCCAGGTGCCCCTGTTTTAGGATTCTTAAAAAATGTTTCCATGTGTATTTTATGCTGATTTTTCCCCAGTTTTATTGAGAAATAATTGACATAAATCACTATATATAAAGTGTACAGCATGATCATTTGATTTATATACGTTGTGAAATGATTACTGTAATAGTTTCAGCTAGTATCTTCATGCAGATACAATAAAAAGAAAAGAAAGAAGAAAGGAAAAAAAAGTATTTTTCTCCTTGTAATGAGACTCTTGGGATTTACTCTTTTATCATCTTTATTGGTTTACATTTTTATATCTATTTCATGAGTGGTAATGACCTATAATTTTAATTTTCAGACAATTTATATCTGGTTTTATTATGTAGTTGTACTAGCCTTACAAATTATTTGGAGAGTATCTCCTCCTATTCTGTGCATCTTTTGATTATCTTTTCCCTCAATATTGGATTTTTCTTGGTTCTCTGTATTTCAGTAATATTTGGAGTTATGTTTTCAGTCTCAGATTGCTGTTAGAGTTCTCTAGAAAATGATTTATTTGTTTTTGTTTTTTGGTAGGCAATCAAGCTGGCTAGGTTCTAACCAGTTTGTCTCACTTTCTGTGAACGGTGTTTCCAGTATCAGTTTGGTTTTAAGACTTTGTTGTGCTACTTTGGGTCTTTTGCATCCACAAACCAATTATGACTTTAGAGATTTGGTAGCAGTTTATTCCATAGTGTAATTCTCAAAGCCTTTGCGTCCTTCATTCTCTTGTAGGTGTGATTTGGGATTTGTACTGATTCGTATGTACAGTTATGGGAAACTTTCTCTGGCTCTTCTCTTCCCTGGATCCTCCCTCCATCCCCCCTCCCCCAACACTCCCTGGATCCCACAAGCTACTTGTCTTGTTATTCTGGCCAGAAGTATGGGTTTCTCTCAGAGCTTTACCTACCTGCATTCTCACTATGCATTTCTGCATGACCTGGTGCCACCTTTAGGGCAAAGAGGTGAGATAAAACTGTCAAAAATAACAAAGGTGTTGCATATAGTCTTTAGACCCCAGTAATCCCTTTTCTTAATTCTTTCTTGCCTGAAAGATGGGGTTTTGCTTAGTTTTTGCTATTCACATTTATGCATAGATAATATGGACTTAAGGATTTTTATTTTAGTCTAAGGATTTATTGTTTCTAAGTTTCATTTGAAAAAAAAGTCTAATTTTTGGAAGAGTTTTTATTCTGTTCAGTGTAAATTGCCGGTAATTTTCTTAGTGCTTTGGAGATATTATTCCACTGTCCTTGAGGCGCCTGGGTGGCTCAGTTGGTAAAGCATCCGACTTGGGCTCAGGTCATGATCTCACGGCTTGTGAGTTCGAGCCCTGCATCGGGCTCTGTGCTGACAGCTCAGAGCTTGGAGCCTGCTTCTGATTCTGTGTCCCTCTCTCGCTCTGCCCCTCCCTCGCTCGTGCTCTGTGTCTCTAAGAATAAATGAAACATTAAAAAAAAAAAATTATTCCACTGTCCTTCCAGTTGCAGTTTTTTCTCTTGAGAAATCATCTAATTGTCAGCAATTTTTTTAAATTTACATCCAAGCTATTAACATATAGTGTGATAATGATTGCAGGAATAGAATTTAGTGATTCATCACTTACATATAACACCCAGTGCTCATCCCACCAAGTGTCCTCCTTAATGCCCCTTGCCCATTTAGCCCAGCCCCCCACCCCAAACCCTCCAGCAGCCCTCAGTTTGCTCTCTGTATTTAAGAGTCTCTTATGGTTTGTCTCCCTCCCTGTTTTGATATTATTTTTGCTTCCCTTCCTTTATGTTCATCTGTTTTGTATGTTAAATTCCACATATGAGTGGAGTCATATATTTGTCTTTCTCTGACTAATTTTGCTTAGCATAATACACTCTAGTTCCATCCACGTTGTTGCAAATGGCAAGATTTCATTCTTTTTGATCACTGAATAATATTCCATTGTGTACATGAACCACATCATCTTTATCCATTCATCCATTGATGGACATTTGGGCTCTTTCCATACTTTGCCTGTTGTCGGTAGCACTGCTATAAACATTGCGGTACATGTGCCCTTCTAAACAGCACACCTATATCCTTTGGATAAATACCTAGTAGTGCAATTGCTGGGTCATAGGGTAGTTCTATTTTAATTTTTTAGGAACCTCCATACTGTTTTCCAGAGTAACTGCACCAGTTTGCATTCCCACCAACAGTGCATCCTTGCCCTTTCTCTGCATCCTTGCCAGCATCTGTCATTGCCTGAGTTGTTAATTTTAGTCATTCTGACAGGCGTGAGGTAGTATCTCATCATGGTTTTTATTTATATTTTCCTGATGCTTAGTGATGTTGAGCATTTTTTCATGTGTCTGTTAGCCATCTGGATATCTTCTTTGGAAAAGTGTCTATTCATGTCTTTTGCCCATTTCTTCACTGGATTATTTGTTTTTTGGATGTTGAGTTTGATAAGTTCTTTATAAATTTTGGATACTAACCCTTTATCTGATATTTCATTTGCAAATATCTTCTCCCATCAGTTACCTTTTAGTTTTGCTGATTGTTTCCTTCACTGTACAAAAGCTTTTTATCTTGAGGAGATCCTAGTAGTTCATTTTTTCTTTTGTTTCCCTTGCCCCTGGAGACATGTCAAGTAAGAACTTGCTGCGGCTGAGGTCAAAGAGTCTTTTGCCTGCTTTCTCTTCTAGGATTTTGATGGCTTCCTGTCTCATGTCTAGGTCTTTCATCCATTGTGAATTTATTTTTATGTATGGTGTAAGAAAGTGGTTCAGTTTCATTCTTCTGCATGTCACTGTCCAGTTTTCCCAGCTAGAAACTGTCTTTTTTTCATTGGATATTCTTTCCTGCTTTGTCAAAGATTAGTTGGGCATATGTTTGTGGGTCCATTTCTGGGTTCTCTATTTCTGTTCCATTGATCTATGTGTCCGTTTTTGTGTCAGTACTATGCTGTCTTGATGATTACAACTTTGTAATACATCTTGAAGTCCAGAATTATGATGCCTCCAGCTTTGATTTTCAGGATTGCTTCAGCTATTTGGGATCTTTTCTGGTTCCATACAAATTGTAAGATTGTTTGTTCTAGCTCTATGAAGAATTCTGGTGTTGTTTTGATAGGGAGTGCAGCCCCTTTTTTGTTGTTGTTGTATGCCATTTCCTGACCATATTATGATCTCTTTATCTTTTGGGTTCTGTGTTTTTACTACTATATTTTGTGAGTAGGTGAGGATTTCTCTTTTGATATATCTGGCCTGATAAATGTTCCTTTGCAAATATTGGAGGTTTTTAACTACAATTCAATTTTTTAAAAGATGAACATCTAAATTACTTCTTCTTGAGTGAGCTTTGTGTCTTTGAAGGAGTTTGTCCATTTCTTTAAGTTGTTGAATCTGTAGACATAAAACTGCTCATAATATTCTCTTATTGACATTTTCATATCTCTGGAATCTGTAGTGACCTGTAGAACCTCTCATTCCTGAAATTGATAATTTCTGCTTGGAGTTTGTTGAGATTTTTAGGTCTGTGGGTTTTATAGTTTCTATAAAGTGTGGGAAAACTTGGACATTACTTCTCCAAAAATCTATATTTTTGTCTTTCTTCTCTCCTCTCCTTTGGAGACTCCAATTAGAAATATATAAAATTGGGTGCCTGGGTGGCTCAGTTGTTAAGCATCTGACTTTGGCTCAGGTCATGATCTCACAGTTCATGAGTTCAAGTCCCACATCAGGTGAGCTTAAGCCCCACTTCAGGCACTTCAGGTGAGCATGAGCCCAGCTTTGGGTGAACACAGGTCCCACTTTGGATGAGCCCTGCTCCTCTCTCAATCTCTCTCTCTCTCTCTCTCTC
>NW_024412447.1:15606778-15624352 GCF_014898765.1 Herpailurus yagouaroundi | reverse complement strand
ACTGAAATTCTTCCAGAGCTCACTGATGCTCTTATAAAATTTAAAAGTAGATTTTTAAATTACTATTATTATTATTTTTGATGTTTATCCGTTTACTTTTAGAGAGCACAGCCTGGGAGGGACAGAGAGAGAGGGAGACACAGAATCCAAAGCAGCCTCTAGGCTCTGGGCTGTCAGCGCAGAGCCTGATGTGGAGCCTGAACCCACAAACCATGAGATCATGACCTGAACCCAAGTTGTTCTCTTAACTGACTGAGCCACCCAGGTGCCCTGACTTTATTATTATTGTTTTTAATGTTTATTTATTTATTTTTGAGAGAGAGAAAGATAGAGCAGGAATGAGGGAGGGGCAGAGAGGGGGAGAGAGAGAATCCCAAGCAGGCTCTGTTCTGTCAGTGCAGAATCAGACACAGGGCTCAAACCCATAAACCATGAGATCATGACCCAAGCCAAAACCAGGAGTCAGCTGTTCAACTGACTGAGCCATCCAGGTGCCTCTAGACTTTGTTTTTTAGAGCAGTTTTGGGTTCACAGTAAAATTGAGCAGAAAAGTACGGGGAGTTTCTTTATATTCTTGGCCCCCATGTATGCACAGCTTCTGCCACTATCAAAATCCCGGACCAAACTGGTACATTTGTTATGGTGGATGAGCCAATATTCATACATCATTATCATCCACAGTCCATACTTTACAGTAGGATTCCTTCTCATTGTTCATTCTATAGATTTTGACAAATGTATACTGTCAAGTATCCACCATTACAGTATTACACAGAATAGTTTCACTGCCCTAAAAATCCTCTGTGCTTCACGTTTTTATCCCTCTCTTCCCTCAGCTCTTGGCCACCACTAATCTTTTTACTGTCTCCATAGTTTTGCCTTTTCCAGAATGCCATATAGTTGGAATTATACAGTATATAGCCTTTTCAGATTGGCTGCTTTCACTTAGTAATATTCATTTAAAGTTCTTCCATATCTTTTTGTTTTAATTCTTTATTTAATGTTTATTTTGAGAGAGAGAGAGAGAGAGAGCATGCAAGTGGGACAGGGACAGAGATTGAGGGAGAGAGAGAGAATCCCAAGCAGGCTCTGCACTGCCAGCACAGAGCCCAATGCAGGGCTCAAACCCATGAACCATGAGATAATGACCTCTCAAATCAAGAGTCGGACACATACCCAACTGAGCCACCCGGGCACCCCCCTCCATGTCTTTTCATGGCTTGACAGCTCATTTCTTTTTAGCACTGGATAGCTTAAAATTTTTAAGCTGTCTTTTCAAAGAAAGATTTGGTTGATTTGGTTGATTTTCTGTACTGATGTCTTGTTTTTAATTTCATTAAATTCTGCCGTAATTGCTTTGATGCTTCTTTTCTGAAATGTGTATTCAATGCCATAAACTTCCTTGTAAGCATTGTTTTCACTGCATTGCACGTATTTGGATAAGTTGTATTTTCATTTTCATTTAGTTTAAAATATTTAAAAAATATTATTTGAAATATATAAAAATATAAAAATATTTAAAAACATATTATTTAAAAGTGTGTTGTTTAATCTCCAAGTATTTTGAGTTTTCCAGCTATCTTTCTGTTATTGATTTCTGGTTTAATTCCATTGTAGTCTGTAAGAATATACTATATGACCTCTATTCTTTTAAATCTGTTTTTATGGCCTAAATGTGATCTATCTTGGTGTATGTTCCATGTGAGCTTAAGATACATGTGTATTCTGCTGTTGTTGAGAGAAGTAATTTATAAATGTCAGGTATATCAGTTGATTGATGATGTTTTTGATTTCAGCTATATCCTTGCTGATTTTCTGTCTGGAGGATCTGCTCATTTCTGATAGAGGTGTGTTAAAGTCTCCAACTATAATAGTGGACTTACCTGTTTGCACTTCTATCCTTTGTTGCCTCACGCCTTTGACTCTTGGTTGTTAGGTGCTTACACATTAAAGATTGTTAGGTCTTCTTGTAGACTTGATCCCTTTATCATTAATATAGCTACTCCGCCTTTGATTGGTGTTAATATGTTATATCTTTTTCCATCTGATTACTTTTTATCTGTATGTGTCTTCATATTTAAAGTGGGTTTCTTGGAGCCAATATATATAGTTGGATCTTGTTTTTTGATCCATTCTTATAGTAATTGTTTTTACAATAATTTTCTTTTAATTAGTGCATTTAGACCATTGATGTTCAAACTGATTTCTTTTTTTCAAATTGATTTCAAATTGATATAGTTGGATTAATGTCTACTACAAATGTTACAGCCTTCTTTTTTTTTTTTTTAATGTTTATTTTTGAGAGAGCACGGGAGTGGGGCAGAGAGAGAGGGGACAGAG
Organism: Herpailurus yagouaroundi; assembly: GCF_014898765.1. NCBI lineage: Eukaryota > Metazoa > Chordata > Mammalia > Carnivora > Felidae > Herpailurus > Herpailurus yagouaroundi. The sequence continues at coordinate 15,622,012 of NW_024412447.1, read as the reverse complement.
GATCTGAAGCGGGTCTGTGCTGACAACACAGGGGCTCAAATGCATGAACCATTGAGATCATGACCTGAGCTGAGACCAAGAGGTCGACACTTAACTGACGGAGCCACCCAGGCGCCCCTAAATGTTACTGTTTTCTATTAATTGCTTTTGTTCTTTGTTCCTATTTTTGTTTTCCACTCTTTCTGCCATTTGTGGTTTAGATTGAGCATCTTATATGATTTAGTTTTTTCTCCTTTCTTAGCATTTGAGTTATACTTAAAAAAATTTTTTGTGTGTGGTTGCCCTTTTGTCTGCAATATACATTTACAACTAATCCAAATCCACATTCAAGTAACACTACACCACTTCATTGGTAGTGCAAGTGCCTTATTATAACAAAATATTTGTCTTTTCTCTGTCCTTTGTATCATTGCTTTCATTCATTTCACTTATACATAAGCCACATACTCAAATACATTGATGCTATCATTATTTTGAACAAATTCTTATCTGTTAGATCATTTAAGAATAAAAAATGAAAGTTTTGAATTTACTTTCACTTATTACTTCTCTAATCCTTTTCCTTTCTTTATGTAGATCCAAGTTTCTGCCCCATTCTAAAGAACTCTTTTAACATTTCTTGCAAGGTAGGTCTTCTGGCAACGACTTCCCTTAATGTTTGTTTGTTTGTGAAAGTCTTTAATTTCCCCTTCACTTTTAAAGAATAACTTCACAGGATACAGAATTACAAGTTTGTGATTTTTTTTTTTTTTTCTCTCTCAGCACTTTAAATATTTCACTCCACTCTGTTTGCCTGCATGGTTTCTGAAGAGAAGTTGGAGGTATTTCTTATCTTTGCTTCTCTGTAGGCAAGATGTTGTTTCCTCTGGCTTCTTCAAAGATTTTTTTTGTTATCTTTGGTTTTCTGCAATCTGAATATCATATGCCTAGGTATAGTCTTTCCTTTCTTTTTCATTTTTGCTTCTCCCCCCCCCCCCCTTTTTGCATTGATTCTGCCAGATGGCCATTGATCTTCCTGGATCCATGGTTTGGTATATATATTAATCAGGGTTTTCCAGAGAAACAGAACCAATAGGATGGTGATATGTGTATTTCTATTTATATATGTAAAGAGATTTATTCTGAGGAATTGACTCATGTAATTTTGGAGGCTGAGAAGTCCCAAAATCTGCAGTTGGCAAGCTGGAGACCCAGGAGAGCAACTGATGTATTTCCAGTCTGAGTCTGAAGGCTTGTGAACCAGAAGAGCTCATGGTGTAAGTTCCAGTCTGAGGTCAGAAGTTCACTCTTACTCAGCCTTTTTGTTCTATTCAGATCTTCAATTAGTTGGATGAGAGCCACTCACATTAGGGAGGGCACTTTGCTTTACTCTATTGATTCAAATGTTAACCTCATTCAAAAACACTGTCACAGACATACCCGGAGTAATGGACTTAATGTCTGGGCATCCTATGGCCGAATCAAGTTGACACATAAAATTAACCATCATAGTATCTGAGATTAATTTGGGGAAATTCTCAGTTATTAATGTTTCAAATATTTTTTCTATTCTTTTTTGGCTTTCTTCTCCTTGTATTCCCATTACACGCATGTTACACTTTCCACGTTTCTTGGATATTATGTTTTATCTTTTCAGTCTTTTTTTTTTCTCTCATTTCTATTCAGTTTTGGAAGTTTCTATTGACATATCCTCAAGCTCAGGGATTCTTTTCTCAGCTGTGTTCACTGCTAAAGAGCCCATCAAAGGCATTGTCCACTTCTGTTACAGTGTTTTTGATCTCTAGCATTTTTTCTTTCTTAGAATTTATATCTGTGTGCTTTATAGTATCTTCCTGTTCTTACATGTTGTCTACTTTTCCCATCAGAACCCTTAACATATTAATCCCTGGTCTGATGATTCCACCATTCCTGCCATATCCAAATCTGGTTCTGATGCTTGTTCAGTTTCTTCAAATTGGTTTTTGCCTTTTAGTATGCCTTATAATTTTTTGTTGAAAGCCATGCATGATGTGCTGGGTGATGGGAACTCTGGTGAGTAGTTCTTTAGTGATGTGGTGCTATGGTATCGGGGGAGGGGGGCATTCTGTAGTCCTAGGAGTGGGTCTCAGTCTTTTCATGAGCTGGTGCCCTTTAGCTGTGAACTTCACAGTACCTTTTAGTTTCATCCCCCCTCTGCCCCCCTTATGCTCTGTCTCTTAGGTTGGACAGGATGGCTAGAGAGGACTGGAATTGAGTATTTGCCTCTCCTCAGGTCAGTTAGGCTCTGGTAAATTAGTTTCTTTTGAGGGCAGGCCCCATTAAGAACCAAAGGCTCTGGCATATTTCTCCTGTCCCTGACAGAAGCAGGAGGGGATTTTTCTCTGATTTTTACAGTGAGAACCTGGAAGTACTCCAGATGGTAAAAACTCGCAAAAGTGTGGGGGTGCCCCCTGGAATCTTTAAGTCATAAGTTTGCCTACTCTGAGCCTCTAGCAGTTTGTTATGGTTCAGGTTTTTCTGCCCCAGTACTGCTTTCCCCAGAGGTTTCTGCCTATAAGTCCGTGCTCTGGTAAGTCATGCTTCTTGGTATCTGCCTGTCTGTCTTTCCAGTTTGGGGGCAGCAGTTTGCCTTGTGACTTGATCTAAGAAGAGTTTGTTCAGCTTTTTACTTATTAGGATGGAAGGGGGACTTGGACTTCCAAGCTTCTTTCATGTTTGACCAGGAACTAGAAGCGCTCTTTTTATTTAAAAAAATTTTTTTCCTCTCTTTCATTCTGGATGGTTTTTTTTTTTTTTAAGAGATTTTAGATTTTCTTTTTTTTTTTAATTTTTTTTTCCAACGTTTATTTATTTTTGGGACAGAGAGAGACAGAGCATGAACGGGGGAGGGGCAGAGAGAGAGGGAGACACAGAATCGGAAGCAGGCTCCAGGCTCTGAGCCATCAGCCCAGAGCCTGACGTGGGACTCGAACTCCCGGACCGCGAGATCGTGACCTGGCTGAAGTCGGACGCTTAACCGACTGCGCCACCCAGGCGCCCCTCATTCTGGATGGTTTAATCGCTTTGTCTTTTAAATTCGCTAATCTTGGGGTGCTTAACCGACTGCGCCACGCAGGCGCCCCTCATTCTGGATGGTTTAATCGCTTTGTCTTTTAAATTCGCTAATCTTGGGGCGCCTGGGTGGCGCAGTCGGTTAAGCGTCCGACTTCAGCCAGGTCACGATCTCTCGGTCCGGGAGTTCGAGCCCCGCGTCAGGCTCTGGGCTGATGGCTCAGAGCCTGGAGCCTGCTTCCGATTCTGTGTCTCCCTCTCTCTCTGCCCCTCCCCCGTTCATGCTCTGTCTCTCTCTGTCCCAAAAATAAATAAACGTTGAAAAAAAAAAATTTAAATTCGCTAATCTTATCGTTTGAAATCTGGGTAATCTGGGGCGCCTGGGTGGCTCAGTCAGCTAAGCATCTGACTTCAGCTCTGGTCATGATCTCACAGGCATTGGGTTCTGTGCTCTCAGTGCAGATCCTGCTTTGGATCCTCTGTCCCCCTCTGTCTCTGCCTCTCCCTTGCTCTCTCTCTCTTCAAAAATAAATAAACATTGAAAAAAAAAGAAATATGTGATCTGCCATAACTATCTTGTTTATTTTTCAACTCAGAATTTTCATAATTCACAATTTGATTTGGGCCTTTTATATCTTCTGTGTTCCACTATGTGTGTTTTTGCCACACCTCCAAGCAGTTTTCCAATTCTCAAAGGACACTGATGAAGTATCCCACAAATTTCACTCAATTCTGGCACTGTCTCTCTGGGAAGTGTCATATCACTGGACCCACAAGACTGCTTCCTCCTCAGGTGCCAGTCATAAGTCTACATTGTCACCTGTCCTCCTGGCTACAAATTGGAGGTTCCCACGTTCCCCTCATTGGATCTATTAATTTGCTAGAGCCGCTCACAGAACTCAGGAAACCAGTTTACTTATTCTTTGTTACAAAGGTTATTAAAGGATACAAATGACCACCCAGATGAAGAGATACATATTTATTATAGGGTGAGGTCTAGAAGGGTCTTGAACACAAGAGCTTCTCTTCCTGTGGAGTTTGAGGTATCCACCCTGCAGGTATATGGATGCATTCACCAACTTGGAAGCTCTCTGAACCTGTCCTTTTGGGCTGTTATGGAGACTTCATGACATAGGTGCGATTGATTAAATTATTGGCTCTCAGTCACCAGCCTCTCTCCCCTTCTAGGAGATTGAGGTGTGGAATTGAAAGTTCCAACCCTTAGATCACACGTTTGGTTCCCCTGGCGACTAGCCCCCATCCTTTGAAAACCTAGGGGCTTTCAAAAATTCACTTCATTAACAGAAGGAAAGACACTGGTATTCCTCTGGTTACTTAAGAAAGTCTAAGAGTTTTAGGAGCTCTTTCACAAAATGGGTGGTGAAGACCAAACCTGTATTTCTTATAAATCACAGTGTCACACATGTCTTGTATACTTGTATAACTATTCCATGAGCATATTGCATAGCTTTTAATGTGTTTATCTGTTACTCTTCTAGTATCTCTGCCAGTTTTGGTTGATTATTTTTCTTATGTGTTGTATTTTCCTGCTTCTTTGCATGCCTGATAATATTTGACTTGATGCCAGATATGGATTTTACTTTGTTGGGTGCTGGGTATTTTTGTTTTTCTATAAATATTCTTTAGGTTTATTCTGGGATGCTATTAAATTATTTGAGCAGTTTGATCTTTGTATTTTAATTTTCTGATTTGTTAAGTCTGAAGAAGTACTTCATCTAGGAGTAATTATTCCCCAGTCTTGAGTCAAAGACCTTCCTGAGTACTCTACCAATATCTGATGAAATAGGAGTTTTTCCATTTCATGTGGTGGGACCAGGTACTATTCCCAGCCCTGTGTGAGTCCTAGATGCAGTTCCTTGTTATTATTTCAGATAATTCTTTCTCCTTCGCAGATCTCCAAATTCTCTCTGTGCACCTTTCTCCTCTTTGATTCTCTGCCCTTCAGACTAACCACACAGATTTTCTCTGACTTGAAACTCCCATTTCCTCAATTTGGGGAATCCACCAAGCTCCACTTGGGTTCCCCTTGTACCACAGCCTGTAAACCTCTGAAGGGAAGATCTGGGGCAATCAGAAGGCTTACCTTATTTGTTCCCCATCTCTCAGGGATCATTGCTCTTTAATTCCTGATGTCCAACATTTGAGCTGTTTTGTCATGTGTTGTGTGGAGTTTTTTTTTAATTGTTTCAAATAGTGTTTCCCACTGGATTATTGTAAAGCATTTTACTTATAGGTATTTTAGTATGATCCTTTAAAAGAGAAGAGCTCTTTATTTTAAAAAAAATTTTTTTTCAACGTTTTTATTTATTTATGGGACAGACAGAGACAGAGCATGAACGGGGGAGGGGCAGAGAGAGAGGGAGACACAGAATCGGAAACAGGCTCCAGGCTCCGAGCCATCAGCCCAGAGCCTGACGCGGGGCTCGAACTCCCGGACCGTGAGATCGTGACCTGGCTGAAGTCGGACGCTTAACCGACTGCGCCACCCAGGCGCCCCGTATTTTAATCTCAAGTCTTTTATATTGCTTAGACTGATCACCTGTAGTCACCACTGTATCTCTGAGTTCATGAAATATTTATAAATTCATGTGCTAACTTGCTGTATTTCCCAGTGTATCAGTTTTGTCCTGTAACAATCATTTGATAGATCAGTGGCCACCTTTAAATTGGGGGCAACTGATAACTATCTGTTTTCTCCTTTTCCTACTTTTTTACGTTGTCCTGGTTCCAGAGGCATATAACACCTTGATTTTTTTTTTTTTTAACTAGAAAAATCTCTGTGGGACTCATTCTGAATTAAGTGTTTGTCATTTTCATATATAAAAAAACCACATTTGATACATCTATTTTCCCCTAATACATATGTTGTCAAATTGGGTTCATATCCTGGCTTTACCACTTACTAACTGTGGGGCTTTGAGCCATACCTCTTTATGCTTCAGTTTCTTCATCTGTAAAATGGTGATAATTTTGGTGCTTACCTCAAATGGTTGTTGTGAGATTTTAGTGAATTAACATATGTAGAAATCTTAGGACAATGCTTGGCATATAATAAGTGCTATAAAAGTACATTAACTATTGTTATGCATACCACTACCACGACTCCATCTATTACTAGTAGTATACATGCAGGGAGAGAACCACCTAACCTTTCTTAGATTACATATGTTGACAAAGAATAGGTGACTGTGTGTAGTCTTGTTATGCTCTGAGTACTTATTGATGTCTGAGATATTGGTATCCCTGTCCACCTGATTGCCGCTTGTCCTGCTGATATGTGCTGCTGCATTCTACAGCCAGTTAAGTCATGATCTGTCTTTCTAGCTCCACCATGGTTCGGTGGTTCTCCCTGCTGCACTGGCCCCCATCTTGACTCATATTAACCGTGAGAGGTCTGGCTATCCTATTTGGACAGTAAGACCTACAGCCCTCAGCTATAGAATCTCTTTGCCTTCCCTAGGGCAAACCCCTTTCTCATAGTATTTTTGCAGTTAGTAAAATTCTGCTAAGAACCCTCCGTTCCCTGGGGCACCTGGGTGGCTTAGTTGGTTGAGTGTCCGACTCTTATTTTATTTTATGTTTTTTGAGAGTGTGCACGTACAAGCAGGGGAGGGGCGGGAGGACGGGGGGAGATACGAATATCAAGCAGGCTCTACACCTAGCCCCATGTGGGGCTCGATTTCATGATCCTGAGATCATGACCTGAGCTGAAATCAAGAGCCAGACACTTAAACTGACTGAGCCACCCAGATGCCCTACCTCTGCCAGTTTCTTTAAGGCATAATGGCAGGTGTGATACAGGGAAGGAGTATCCAGCTTCCTGACAAGGAAACACAGGTTGGGAAGTATTTTAAAAAACCATTATGTTATTAAATAAATTAAAATTCTGGGGTAGAGGTGGGGTTGCCAATTTAGATAGAGAACAAGGAAGGTTTCTCTGAGGCAATAACATCTGAACCTTTTCAAGGCGTTTTTCTAGTATTGACAAAACTAGGATCAAGAATACTTGTGAACAGATGCAAAAGTTCATGCCCCCTTCTTCCTCTCTTGCAGTTAGTAGATTGTTTTCTACAGTACTCTCTCCTGTCCCAACTGCCCAGTTTTAGGCTAGGTCTTTGTAATACATTTATGTTTACATATGCTTATGTTTGTCAATATACTGTCTTAGGTTTCAGAAGCCAAGAAAACCTAAGGCAATTTTTGTCCAAGCCAAACTACCAGTATCAGAACTACCTGAAATACTTATTAAAAATGCAGCTTTCTGGACTCTGCTCCAGTGTCATAATTATTAATAATTTCATGTGGAAATTACTGAAATCATATTACTTGAGTGGAAACATTTTGTCTTGGTTATCCTGATAGCCACACAACAATATAAACTCTAAACAAATATTTGAGTTATTGGGAAACTGGGGGTGATGCATTTTAAAGTGGCTTTAAAAGTTTTGTTATTTTGAGATGATGTCAGCAAAAATGGCAGAGTCAAGAAATCTGAAATTTAATATTTTTGATGTTTATTATTTTTTTAATATGAAATTTATTGTCAAATTGGTTTCCATACAACACTCAGTGCTCATCCCAACAGGTGCCCTCCTCAATGCCCATTACCCACCCTCCCCTCCCTACCACCCCCTCATCAACCCTCAGTTTATTCTCAGTTTTTAAGAGTCTCCCTCTCTTTTTTTTCCCTTCCCCTCCCCCATGGTCTTCTGTTAAATTTCTCAGGATCCACATAAGAATGAAAACATATGGTATATGTCTTTCTCTGTATGACTTATTTCACTTAGCATAACACTCTCCAGTTCCATCCACGTTGCTACAAAGGGCCATATTTCATTCTTTCTCATTGCCACGTAGTACTCCATTGTATATATAAACCACAATTTCTTTATCCATTCATCAGTTGAGGGACATTTAGGATCTTTCCATAATTTGGCTACTGTTGAAAGTGCTGCTGTAAACATTGGGGTACAAGTGCCCCTATGCATCAGCACTCCTGTATCCCTTGGGTAAATTCCTAGCAGTGCTATTGCTGGGTCATAGGGTAGATCTATATTTAATTTTTTGAGGAACCTCCACACTGTTTTCCAGAGCGGCTGCTCCAGTTTGCATTCCCACTAACAGTGCAAGAGGGTTCCTGTTTCTCCACATCCTCTCCAGCATCTATAGTCTCCTGATTTGTTCATTTTGGCCACTCTGACTGGCGTGAGGTGATATCTGAGTGTGGTTTTGATTTGTATTTCCCTGATGAGGAGCGACGTTGAGCATCTTTTCATGTGCCTGTTGGCCATCCAGATGTCTTCTTTAGAGAAGTGTCTATTCATGTGTTCTGCCCATTTCTTCACTGGATTATTTGTTTTTTGGGAGTGGAGTTTGGTGAGTTCTTTATAGACCTTGGATACTAGCCCTGTGTCTGATAAGTCATTTGCAAATATCTTTTCCCATTCTGTGGGTTGCCTTTCAGTTTTGTTGATTATTTCCTTTGCAGTGCAGAAGCTTTTTATCTTGATGAGGTCCCAAGTTCATTTTTGCTTTTAATTCCCTTGCCTTTGGAGATGTGTCAAGTAAGAAATTGCTGTGGCTGAGGTCAGAGAGGTTTTTCCCTGCTTTCCCCTCCAGGGTTTTGATGGTTTCCTGTCTCACATTCAGGTCCTTTATCCATTTTGAGTTTATTTTTGTGAATGGTGTAAGAAAGTGGTCTAGTTTCATTCTTCTGCATCTTGCTGTCCAGTTCTCCCAGCACTATTTGTTAAAGAGACTGTCTTTTTTCCATTGGATAGTCTTTCCTGCTTCGTCAAAGATTAGTTGGCCATACTTTTGTGGGTCCAATTCTGGAGTCTCTATTCTATTCCATTGGTCTATGTGTCTGTTTTTGTGCCAATACCATGCTGTCTTGATGATTACAGCTTTGTAGTAGAGGCTAAAGTCTGGGATTGTGATGCCTCCCGCTTTGGTCTTCTTTTTCAATATTACTTTGGCTATTCGGGGTCTTTTGTGTTTCCATACAAATTTTAGGATTGCTTGTTCTAGTTTTGAGAAGAATGCTGTGCAATTTTGATTGGGATTGCATTGATTGGGATTGCTTTGGGTAGTATTGACATTTTAACAATATTTATCTTTCGAATCCATGAGCACGGGATGTTTTTCCATTTCTTTGTATCTTCAATATCCTTTATAAGCTTTCTGTAGTTTTCAGCATACAGATCTTTTACATCCTTGGTTAGGTTTATTCCTACGTATTTTATGATTGTTGGTGCAGTTGTGAATGGGATCAGTTTCTTTATTTGTCTTTCTGTTGCTTCATTATTAGTGTATAAGAATGCAACTGATTTCTGTACATTAATTTTGTATCCTGCGACTTTGCTGAATTCATTTATCAGTTCTAGAAGACTTTTGGTGGCATCTATCAGGTTTTCCATGTAGACTATCATGTCATCTGCAAAAAGTGAAAGCTTGACTTCATCTTTGCCAATTTTGATGCCTTTGATTTCCTTTTGTTGTCTGATTGCTGATGCTAGAACTTCCAACACTATGTTAAACAACAGCAGTGAGGGTGGACATCCCTGTCGTGTTCTGATCTCAGGAGGAAAGCTCTCAGTTTTTCCTCATTGAGGATGATATTAGCTGTGGGCTTTTCATAAATGGCTTTTATGATGTTTAAGTATGTTCCTTCTATCCCAACTTTCTTGAGGGTTTTTATTAAGAAAGGATGCTAAATTTTGTCAAATGCCTTTCCTGCATCGATTGACAGGATCATATGGTTCTTTTCTTTTCTTTTATTAATGTGAAGTATCACATTGATTGATTTGTGAATGTTGAACCAGCCCTGCAGCCCAGGAACGAATCCCACTTGATCATGGTGAATAATTCTTTTTATATGCTGTTGAATTTGATTTGCTAGTATCTTGTTGAGAATTTTGCATCCATATTCATCAGGGATATTGGCCTGTAGTTCTCTTTTTTTTTTTTTGCTGGGTCTCTGTCTGGTTTGGGAATCAAAGTAATGCTGGCTTCATAGAATGAGTCTGGAAGTTTTCCTTCCCTTCTATTTTTTGGAACAGCCTGAGAAGGATAGGTATTATCTCTGCTTTAAATGTCTGGTAGGATTCCCCAGGGAAGCCATCTGGTCCTGGACTCTTATTTGTTGGGAGATTTTTGATAACTGATTCAATTTCTTCGCTGGTTATGGGTTGGTTCAAGTTTTCTATTTCTTCCTGTTTGAGTTTTGGAAGTCTGTGAGTGTTTAGAAATTTGTCCATGTCTTCCAGGTTGTCTAGTTTGTTGGCATATAATTTTTCATAGTATTCCCTGATAATTGCTAAATTTTTTTAATGTTTATTTTTGAGAGAGAGAGAGAGAGAGAGAGAGAGAGAGAGAGAGAGAGAGAGCGCATTAGTAGGGGAGGGGCAGAGAGAGAGGGAGACCCAGAATCCAAAGCAGGCTCTAGGCTCCAGCTGTCAGCACAGAGCCCGACATGGGGCTTGAACTCATGAATCATGAGATCATGACCTGAGCCAAGTCAGATGCTTAACCGACTGAGCCACCCAGGCACCCCAAGAAATCTGAAATTTAGCTCTTTCGTTAAAAGCAACAGAAAAGGGGTGCCTGGGAGGCTTAGTCAGTTAAGCATCACACACCTCTTGGTTTTAGCTCAGGTCACGATCTCATGGGTTGTGAGTTCAAGCCCTATGTTTGAGTCCTGCGTCAGGCTCTGCACTGACAATGTGGAGCCTGCTTAATATTCTGTCTCTGTCTCTCTGCCCCTCCTCCACTCATGCTGTCTCTGTCTCTCTCAAAATAAATAAATAAACTTAGGGAAAAAACGCAAGAGAAAAACTGACAAAAACTGTTAGAATCAACTTTTCAGAACTCTGGTAATTAACCAAAGGTTTGCAACAATTTGGGGAATACTTATTCATGCAAAATAGCTGAAATTCAGTAAGAAGAGTGAGCTTGTGGCATTTCAGTATACTCTAGTCTCATTCCTCATTGTTCAGATCAGCTGAGCCTGTGTTCAGTCTCAGTGCTTGAGAGAACAGACCTCGTTCTCAAAGAATTGTAATTATTTGTTTTGCCTTGGTTGGAGGCTACCTGGAAGACTGACTCAAAACTCTTGTCTTTATTTTCCTGACTCACAACTGGCTAAGTATTAAAGCTACTGAGGGCAGGAAGAGCAGCATTTATCAAAAACATTTACAAGCAAATGATTTTATTACTGCTGCCTGAGGCAATGGAAAACAGGTGAGGCAAACAATACACACAAAAAGCCTTGATTTAGGTGTCCTTGGGGCTTTGAAAACGCCAACGTGTCCTTGGGCATATAGAAAGCCATGCACTTGGGCAGGACTGTGTGTGTGCCTAGAGAAGACCTGAGAGGGCCCTGAGCTCACACCTCTGGCTCATCTTGGAGGTCTGTGGAACTAGGAAGTGAAGGCTAAGACAGAGTTGTGAACTGAGTGAGTGTTTAAGGTATACCCCCAAACCCACAGAGTACCTCTGCAATGAATGGGAGATTTTTGGGTTCTATGGGTTTAAAGAAAACTGTCCAAGCTAACAGAACAGAGATCAGTGACTATACACAGCAAAGGATATAGACTGTACCTTTACAAAATTGGTTTTGAAGAGTCTCTAAGCAAACAATTACCATAATAAGCATCAGTGATGAGAAACTCTGGGAGAGAGAGAATCTGATCTGCAGAATTGTTACAGTATAATATTCAGTATGTTCAGTGTTCAACAAAAAATTATGAGGCATGCAAATAAACAAGGGGAAAATCATCAATAGAAACTGCTCAGAAGAAGCCTGGATATTGCACTTGTAGACAAAAACTTTACATCAGCTATTTTAAATAGTTTCTTAAGGAATTAAACCATGTCTAATGAACTAAAGGGAAGTATGAGGCAGTGTAATGTCACCAAGATGGCAGACTAGGAGATTCTAACCCTCACTCCCACACAAAAATAATGATAAAGTCAACTATCACAGACAAGGATAATCCTGGGGAAATGCTGGGCTACAGTTAGGGGGCTGCAGTGAACCAGAGGAGTGCAGACACTGGAGATGACTGCATAAATGGGATAAAAAGCATTCTGCCTGCATTGTCCCATCCTTCAGGTCAGCAGGGTGTTACAAGGAATTCCCTTGGCCTTGAATTCCCCTCATTGGGAAAGAGGGAGAGTGAGGGACCTCAGCAACTCTAGTTACTGCTACGGAGGACTCCTGTGTTCTTTGCTGATGCAGATCCCAGCAGCTAGAGCTTCCTCATACCAGAAGTGCTACATCCCCTGGAAGTGGAGCTGCCAAGTACTTCCCCTTCCATCCATGAGTTAGAGCTGCCCCTCTCACTTCCTAACTCCAGTGCCCCCCATGATGGCAAACCTGAGCATAGCTTCCAGCACACACTGGTACCACTGAACACCCATCCATATGTCCAAAGGATTATGAGTCCACCATAGCTGCTCAAGTGCATCCATGCAACTAGGTGCTTGCCATAGCTGCACACATGCAACTGTGGGACCAGGTGCCCTCATTTGCCCCAGAACTGGCATGCCCCCACATCTGGTCTTGGAGCTGCTGTACACCTCACCCGACTGATGACCTCACATCTCCTCATAAAGGACATCATTCCCTAGCTAGGCCATGAAGTTTGGAAGGGGTGACTGCTTCTTCAGATGCAAAGACAGTCATGCAACAGTGAACATGAAACCACCAGAAAACACAATAACCCTTTAGTCACTGGCTCCAAATAAATGGAGATCTATGAATTGCCAAAGAATTAAAAATAATTGTTTTTAAGAAACTGATGAGCTACAAGAGAATATAGATAGTTCAACAAAATCAGGGTAGCAGTACATAAACAAAACAAGAAGTTCAACAGAAATAGCAATCACTAAAAGGAAGAGTCAAATTCCGGACCTAAAGAATATAATGTGTGAAATAATATAATAGAGGTCTTTAACATCAGACTCAATTAAGCAGAAGAAAAAATAAGTGAACTCAAAGACATATTTGAAATTACCCAGAGAAGAGAGAATAAAGAATGAGGAAGCCAAGGGATTCATGGGACACCATCATACTAAAATAAAATGTATGTGCGTTATGGGGGTCCCAGAAGGAGAAGGAAGAGAGGGACAGAAAGCTTATTTAAAGAAATAACAGCTGAAAATTTCCCAAATCATGCGAGGGAAATTGATAATCCAGATTCATGAAGCTCAGAAGTGTCCCATCAGGGTCAACCCAAAGAAAACTACACTGAGACATATTATAATAAAATAATCAAAAGTCAGGGGCATTGTATACCTTAAACTCATACAATGTTATATGTCAATTATATTTCAATTAAAAAGTAAAAGCAAAAAAGATTAAAGGGTGAAGAGAACTTTGAAAGCATCAGAAGAAAAGTGGTTCATCACTTACAAGGCACCCCCATAAGAATATCAGTGGATTTCTCAGCAGAAACTTACCATGCCAGGAAAGGGTGGAATGATATATTCAAAATTCTGAAAGAAAAAACTGCCAACCAGGAATTCAGTGTCAGGCAAAACTAACCTTTTAAAATGAAAGAGAGATTAAGTTTTTCCCAGACAAAAACTGAGAGAGTTCATCACCATTAGACCTACCTTACAAGAAATGCTTAAGGGAGTTCTTTCAATTGAAATGAAAACAAACTAGACAGCCATATGAAAGTATAAATCTCATGGGTAAAGGTAAATATATAGTCAAGTACAGCATCAATGTAATATTGTAATGGTGGTATATAAATTACTTTTAATCATAATATAAAAGTTAAAAGATGAAAACATTAAGAACAAGTAGAATAATGTCTAGTCACAAAAGCTTGTTAATTGATACACATTATTAAAAGATGCAAACTCTAGGGCACCTGGGTGGCTCAGTTGGTTAAGCGTCCAACTTCATCTCAGGTTATGATCTTATGGTTCATGAGTTCAACCCCTGCATTGGGCTGTCTGTTGTCAGCACAGAGTCTGCTTTGGATCCTCTGTCCCCCTCTCTCTCTCCCCCTCCCTCCCACCCCCCCACCTCTCAAAATGAAATAAACATTTAAAAATATTTTTTTAAAGATGCAAACTCTGACTATAAAAAAAAAAAAGTATGTGTGAAGGGGAGTGTAGAGTTTTTGTATATGACTGAACTTAAGTTGTTGTCAACCTAAAACAGAAAATAATAGCTACAAGGTAATTTTATGGAATTCTTGTAACCACAAGAAAAAACAAAAACCTATCATAGATACTTAGAAGATAGAAAAAAAACTCAAAGAAAACCATTACATAAAACCATCAAATAACAAAAGAAGACAGGAAGAGATGAAGAGGGGAACAAAACAATAGCACAACAGCAAAAAATAGCAATAAGTTCTCACCTATCAAGAATTATAAATGGAGGCACCTGAGTGGCTCTGTCAGTTGGCCTGAAAGGGAGTCTTAATAAGAGTAACAGCTTCCTTTTCTTTAGAAACCATAGATTCCTGGGTGCCTGGGTGGCTCAGTTGGTTAAGCATCCAGCTTTGGCTCAGGTCATGATCTCACATGATCTCAGGTAAGTTCGAGTCCTGCATCAGGCTCTATACTGACAGCTCAGAGCCTGGGGCATGCTTCACATTCTGTGTCTCCCTCTCTCTCTATTCCTACCCCACTTGCACTCTCTCTCTTAAAAACAAATAAACATAAAAAAAAATATTTTTTAGAAAAGTTTAAGTATGAGAACAGTGTCTTCACCAAATAGAGGATAAGAATAAAGAGATGGAACTATAATAAACCAGATGGGAATTCTGGAGTTGACAATAAATAAGATGAAAAATTCGCTCATTAGGCCCAAGAGATTTGAACTAGAAGAAGAAAGAAACTAGCAAACTTATAGATACATTAATTGCTACTATCCAATCAGAGAAACAGAAAAAAAAAAAAGTATGTCTGTATACACACACACACACACACACACACACACAGAACCTGTGGATACCATCAAATGTATTAACATACACATAATGGGAATCCTACAAAGAGAAGAGATACCAAATGAGCAGAAAAAAAATAAAAACATGTAACTACTCATCCAGGAAGTTCATCGAACTCCCAAGTAGGATAAAACCAAAGAGATCCACACATAGACACATCATCATCAAACTTCAGAAGACAAAGAGAATCTTTAAAGCAGCAAGAGAA
>NW_024412447.1:15512925-15606378 GCF_014898765.1 Herpailurus yagouaroundi | reverse complement strand
AAGAAGAAACCATGGATTCCAGAATGCATGAGATGCATATTCACAGTGCTGAAAGGCAGAACTCAACTAAGAATTCTTTATCTGCCAAAACTGCCCTTCAGAAATGAAGAAGAAATGAGACAATCTTTGCACGTAAAAAGCAAGAGAATTTGTCAGCAGTTGATCTGCCTACAACAAATGCTTCAGGATGAAATGAAAGAACACTGGACTTGAATCTATATAAAAATTAAAGAACATGGGTAAAGTCCCATAGGTTGACTCAGCGCTGGCAAGATGGTCCTTAGAAAAAGGAAGTCTTTCAAAGATCACTTGCATCACTTCTCTCCACTTTTCAGGAGTCCTGCTGTTTTCCTTCATCCAGCATATAATTTTTGAATAGGTTAATGAAGTGAGATCTTTTCACCATTCTAATTCTGCATAAAAAATAAGTAAATAAAAGAGTGGGCTTACCATTATTAGTCAATAGGAAATGCAAATTAAAACCATAGTGAGATACCCCTACATATGCACCACAATGGTTAGTATTAAATGGTTGGACAATACATAGTGTTGGCAAGGATATGAAACAACTGGAATTCTTAATGTTGGTGGGAGTGTAAACTAGTATAGCCACTTGGGAAAACTATTTGTTATAGCAAATATGCTGTTGCAGAATTTTTTACCAGAGTTTGTTGTCTCCTGCTTTGAAGAATGAAGAGGTCAACACAACTAAAATCAGCAGGCAAAACTTTATTAGAGTATAAGATCAGAAAGTAAGAATAGTATGAAAGCTCTTTTTATACAAAAGGGGCATTCGAAAGTGAATGCCCGCAACTGTAGGCAAGGGACTTTGTTTTATGGGGTTTTCTCGGCCCCGTTCCTTCCCCCTCGTTCCTTCTCAGGCTCTACCCTTATTGGCTTGATAATTTTAGGTGCTGGCTTGTCCATTCCTGATTGACTTGATTCCATTATGTGAGGAGTCAGACTATGGTCCTACCATCTCACATATAACGTAAGTTTTATGATTTACTTATTTTAGTTAGGTATTTTGCTTGTCAAATTCCTAAGAGGAACCTGAAGGGGAGTAGGTGGTGTCTGTTACATTTTTAAGAGGAACTTTAGGCCTGAGGGAGTTTGCTCCTGGGTCAGATGCTCCCAGCAGTGTTTTAAAATATGTGTTTTTCCTCACCCAGGGACCATAGGTCCTAACCTTTCCCTCTCTGCCTATTTTATTCTCTCGTTCCCTGTCACAATGCCTGCCTACCTTCTGACCTATCAAATCTATTCCAACAGCTGGAAGCAAAACCAAATGCTTATCAACAGGAGAACAGATAATGTGGTGTCTTCATGCAGTGAGCTACAGACTACTCTGCAAGAAAAAGGGCTAAGGGCAAACTGCTGATACACAAATGTTGAATCTCACAAATAGGCTTTGCATAAAAAGCTAGACACAAAAGAATATATAATTTAAGTTTCCATTTGTATAAAGTTCAAAAATCAGGTAAAACTGATCTATATAATAAGTAGAATACCATTTATCTTATGGGCACTGACTGACATGTCGCACAAAAGAGCCAGTTTAGAGGCTGAGAATGTTCCCTGTCTTGTTCTGGATGTTGGTTCCATGAGTATATACATAAAAATTTTAATTAAATGCTGAAAAAAGGTTGCTATTCTTGAAGTTCTGTTTGTACTTTATGTTATGTGAGATAGCTTAAGATCTTGAAATATGTATCATTACTCTGTCCGTGTTGTTCAAATCAGGGATAAATAAAACTATGTAATTAAATCACTGGAAGGAAATCCAACCACAGTTTCATTATTTATAAGTACTAAAAGTCTTTTTTTTTTTTTTGGTCTTAATTAAAGTATAACATGTTAAAGTAATTTACCTTTGAGGTGGAAATATAAATTTAGGTTTAATAATGAATCTGATGATTACCCTATTTGATTTTAGGCAGTGTTTAAATATTTGGTCATATATGCTATTCTTGAAATCCAGAATGGGCTAAGGGCAATTATTACCAACATTTAACTAGCTTGGTTCTGTTATTTCATGCTGGAGGACCACAGTAGAATGAACAAATAAGTGAACTTTTGAGAAATAAAGTGTCAGTGTTTTCACAACTACTTGTAGGCTGTAAACAAGAAACGAAATCTGTTCCTTGCAAAGAATGCAAGTCTGGCCAAACACCAAGATGTTGCTGCATAGGGAAAATAAAACAACCAGAGACAAAACCACAACAGAGCTGCTTTCATCCCAGAATGTTCTAGGACCTAAAGAACTTAAGGACCGAGACATAACCAGACATAGAGGAGAGGAAGGGTAATCAAGGGAGGAGAGAGAATCTATTTTTTTTTTCTTGACCTTGTGTTAACTATTATTCTAAACCTAGAAATGCTGATTTCATCTGAAAAATCAGAAACAGATTTGTCCAGTTTATTCATTTATTCAACGAATATTTATTGACCTTCTGCTATGTTCCTTAGCACATTGTAAGCACTTGAGATACAGCAGCAAATGAGACACAAATCCTGCCCTTATGGAACATATATTGAGGGTGAGGGGTGGGGTAGGAATGCATTATTCCTAACACACATTATACATGTTGCAGTAAACCTATATTAGGTAGTTACTTTTCTTCTTTAGCCATAGTTTAGTTTTCAACCCATGGAACCTCCAGTTGAATGCTATTTAAGCCCCATTACCCTTTCTAATGAGACCCTCCTTTGTTCTTAAATAATAAGATCTTCTTGCCTATGAATCAGTTGGTTTGTCTTGATAAGTGGTAAAGAATAGGGTTAGAATTAGACCCAAATCATATGGGAATTTAGGACAAGTGGTATCAAACGCAAAGCAGTGCAGTAGCCCCCACCCTTGCCTACAGTTTTGCTGGTTAACCACAGCCTAGAAGCAGATAATCCTTTTGGCATGTCATCAGAAGGTCAATTGTAGCCTGATGCTGGTCACAATGCTGTATCACTCACCTCACTTTCTCATCACATAGGCTTTTTATCATCTTCACATCATTGCAAGAAGGGTGAATACAGTACAATCTAATATTTTGAGAGAGAGACCACGTTCACATAACATATATATACATTGTAACAATTATTCTATTTTATTTTCAGTTATTGTTAATCTCTTATTGTGCCTAATTTATAAATTAAACTTTATCATAGGTAAAAAACATAGTGTGTGTGTGTTCACACACACACGGTTCAGTACTGTCAGTGTTTTCAGGCATCCACTGAGGGTCTTGGAACTTATCCCTGGTAGATAAGGATTGACTACTGGATCCTAAAGTCAATGCAGGGAAAAGCTGAAATTAATAAAACAGAGAAAAATAGTAGAAAGGAGAAACAAAAATGAAAATTGATTATTTGAAATGGTCAATAAAAAGGTAAACCCTTTGCAATATCAATGAAGGTATATAAGGGAGTAAACGTACATCACCTAAAGGATGAAAAAGGAGACATAATACAGATGTGAAAGAAATTAAAAGAGGGGTGGCTCAGTTGGTTGAGCGTCCAACTTCAGCTCAGGTCATGATATCACAGTCTGTGGGTTCGAGCCCCTCATCAGGCTCTGTGCTGATAGCTCAGAGCCTGGAGCCTGCTTTAGATTGTGTCTCCCTCTCTCTGCCCCTCCCCCGCTCGTTCCCTGTCTCTCTTGCTCTCAAAAATAAATAAAACATAAAAAAAAAAAGAAATTAAAAGAATTATATGTGAATGCTATAAAAGAGTATCTTTGTAGTAAATTGAAAGCCCAGAGATAATAGCTGACTTTTCAGGGTAGATGGAGAACTTAAATAGGTTGATTAGTCTCTGAGAGATTGAAAAGGTGATTAAGGAAAACATTTTAAAAGGCATAGATGTGGGGTGCCTGGTGGCTCAGTCAGTTAAGGATCTGACTTTGGCTCAGGTCATGATCTCATAGTTCATGAGTTTGAGCCCCATGTTGGGCTCAGTATTGACAGCTCAGAGCCTGGAACCTGCTTGAGATTCTGTGTCTTCCTCTCTCTCTCTGCCCCTCCCCCACTCATGCTCTGTCTCTGTCTCTCTCTCTCACAAATAAACATTAAAAATTTTTTTCTTATTTTTAAATTTTTTAAAATTTATTATTTTTTAAAAAATTTAATCTTTATTTTTGAGAGAGAGAGACAGAGCTCCAGCAGGGGTGGAACAGAGAGAGAGGGAGACACAGAATCTGAAGCAGGCTCCAGGCTCTGAGCTGTCAGCACAGAGCCTGATGTAGGTCTTGAACTCACGAACTGTAAGTTCATGACCTGAGCCGAAGTTGGACACTTAAACGACCGAGCCACCCAGGCGCCCCCCCCCCAAATTTATTTTAAATAAATAAAAGGCACAGATGATTCAAAATTGAATTGTTTCTAACTTTTAGAGCACAGATGAGTCCAATGCTATTTAAACTAGTTTAGGTCATAGAAAAAGATGGAAAACTCCCCTGTTCACTTTATGAAACTATGATTTAATGTCAGAACCCAGTAGAAATTATAGAAAAGAAAACCTCAGAGTTTTCTTCCCATATTGATGCTACAATCATAAATCATAAAGTCATAATTAAAATATTATTAAACAGAATTCAGCAGTGTATTAAAGATTGATAAGTTTTTATGACTAATTTTATTTCAAAAATGAATGGTTCATATCAGAAAAATCTGTTAACATCATTCATTACTTCAATAAATTAAATCCAAATGATCATATTATTTAATGCTGGAAGGCTCTTGGTAAAATTCAATTGTCATTCATAATACAAACTGTTAAGGAATAAGAAAAAACTACTGAAACAAAGTAAAGACTATTTGTTCACTTAACATGTTGAGTACCCATTGAGTACCCATTGCATTAGGGTTATAGCAGTTAACAAAACATACAAAACAAATAAAAATAAGCCCTTTCTTCGTGAAACTTACATTAGTATTTGAGAGTCAATCCATTAAAACATAGGCAAGTTAAATGTCTAGTTTGTCAGATGGTAATGAGTACTTTAGAGAAAAATAAAGCAGAAAATAGGTTGTTGCCAAGAGCTGGGATATAGGAATAGTAGGGAGGTCCTCATTGGTAAGGTGATACTTCTAGCAGAGACCTATGAGAGAGCAAGAGCAAGTGAACAAAATACAAAAAAATTGCTGCCCTCATGGAGCCTATAATCTAGTGGAAGGAGAAAAAAACAAAAAACAAAAATTGTACTAAATAGGAAAATCATGTATTAGGATAGTAGCATTTATAAATGCTGTGGAAAAAGAAAAATCAGAGGAGATAAAGGGGATCAATAATGAGGGGACTTTTTAAATTAAAAAAAGTTTTTAAGTAATCTCTACCCCCATTGTGGGTGCTCAGACTTGGAACCTCAAGATCAAGAGTCACATGTTCTACTGACTGAACCAGCAGGTGTCCCATGGACCAAGGGGTTTTGAGGGGCAGGTTATAATATTACATAGAGTGATCAGAGTATTCCTCATGAAGGTGAGATTTATGGATATCTTGGAGGTGAAGGAGTTAGCCAAATGGATATCTGGGGAAAGAATATTCCAGGCAGAGCAAACAGCCACTATAAAAACACCAGTGAGGAGCATACCTAGCCTAGGTAAGCAATCACAATAAAGTCAGTGGGGCTGAAACAGAGTGGACGTAGGAGAGTGTAGAAGTCAGATTAGGTTACTACCACTGTAAGGACTATTTAAATATTAGTTTTGGGGGGACGCCTGGGTGGCTCAGTCGGTTAAGCATCCGACTTCAGCTTAGGTCATGAGCTCACAATTTGTGGGTTTGAGCCCCACATCAGGCTCTGTGCTGACAGCTCAGAGCCTGGAGCCTGCTTCAGATTCTGTCTCCCTCTCTCTCTCTGCCCCTCCCCTGCTCGCACTCTGTCTCTCAAAAATAAACATTAAAAAAAATTAGTTTTTGGGCACCTGGGTGTCTCAGTCAGTTAAGCGTCCAATTCTTGATTTCCACTCAGGTCATGATCTCATGGTTGTGAGATCAAGCCCCCACATTGGGCCCTGTGCTGGGCGTGGAGCCTGCTTGAGATTATCTCTCTCCTCTCTCCTGCTGTCACGTGCACACTCTAAATTAATTAAATAAATAAAATAAAAATCAGTTTAATGAATTTTAATAAGGCAAACACCCTTATAACTACCATCCATGTCAAGAAATTGAACTATGCCAGTCAATCTAGAAGCCTTTCTAGGTATCCTAATCTCAAATCTCATACTTTTCCCAAAACCATGTACTAATCTGATACTTTTAGAAATCACTTCCTGATGTTTCTTTATACTTTTATCATCCAAATACACATCCCTATATACTATAGTTTTACCCATCAAAAATAATCTGGCGTGTATTTAAATTCCTTTTAATCTATAGATTTCCAATGCTCAATTTCTATCATTACCATATGCTATTTTTTGAAGAGCCCAGGTTATTTGCTAGTAAAATTATGTATAATCTGAATTTTGCTGATTGCAAAACTTTTGCAATTGGACTGCTGATTATCCAACATATTCTTTTTAATTCTGTGTTTCATACAAATTGGTGGCTGAATCCAGAGGCTTAATCATACTCAAGATTTGATTTGGCAAGGCTGTTATGCATAGTTGTCTTACCTTTTGTGATTTTAGCAGCCATTAATCCTCAGTGCCTAGATTCATCAGTTTGTTTGACCTTGCAAAATTTTGATAATCTAATTCTGATTTCTTTTCTATATATTATTTGAAAAATGTTTATAAAGAGATACATCCCTCCATCTACTATTTGGTTACCTGGGTTTATGGTCCACATAGGGAAAAGTCATGATAAATACTTGATTCTTAACCTTTATTTGGTAGTTTTCAAGATAATGAGTCGATTCCTTTTCATATCTTTCCAAGAGACTAACTTGAGATTTCAATCTGTTGCAAATTATTATTTTTGTTAAAGTTCAAACTGTCCCATCTCTGGCCCACAAGAAGCTTCTTCAGATTGGCTCCTGAAGACTTTTGCCATGACCATGGGAGTGTCTCATAATTTCCTAGCTATTGGTATGAGAAGATATTACAGGCTCAGCTCAGATCAGGAATGAGTCATTTCTTTAATATGCCCTAGTTTCTTTTAGCAGAAAATGTTATTTTACTACTTTTGTCTGGTAAGGCTATCCCAGTCCTTTGTCAGTGCCCCCTAACTATTTTGGTTGTCTGAAACTCATTTTCTAGTACAGGGGTTGGAAACAATGGCTTACCACCTGTTTTTGTATGGCTTGTGAGGTAGGAATGGTTTTTACAAAATTTTAAAGAGTTGTAAAAATTAAAGAGGAGGATGTGCAACAGAGACTGTGCCTTGATAGCCTCAGATAGTTGCTATCTAGTCTTTTACAGAAAAAGTTTGTTGACTTGCACTCTAGTAGCTTTTTCAGAAAGTGTCCATAGAAACAATATTCTCTGATTAACTTTGATAACAGCTGTTCTATGTCATTTGTACATGAAAGTCAGTTTTTCTAGATCTAAAGTTCTTGGCTCAGTTTTCTTCCATGTGCATGTTTAATCACTGGCAAAAAGTTTTGATGTTGTAAAGTCTGATAATCTAATTTTGATTCTTATTCTTTATTACTTTATTTTTCTACTATAAGTCACATGCTTATTTTGCCTAGGTGCTCAGTGGATTTTTTCTTTTGAAGTCCCACTGGATTACATCTTGATGTTGGCCGTTTTATTTTTTTTTTATTTTTTTTATTTTTTTAAGTTTTCTTTTTTTTTGAACGTTTATTTATTTTTGGGACAGAGAGAGACAGAGCATGAATGGGGGAGGGGCAGAGAGAGAGGGAGACACAGAATCGGAAACAGGCTCCAGGCTCCGAGCCATCAGCCCAGAGCCCGACGCGGGGCTCGAACTCACGGACCGCGAGATCATGACCTGGCTGAAGGCGGACGCTTAACCGACTGCGCCACCCAGGCGCCCCTTGATGTTGGCCGTTTTAAAGCAAATATTTATTCTTGGTTAGATCATGTACTCTGTCAACATATACTTGGGGAAAAAAATGTAAAGAATGCTTTCTTTGGAGGAACTTGGGAAGATGGCAGGGTAAAAGGACTCTGTCCCACATTTTCAACTAGATACCCTCCACATCCAGCGTAACAAACTGGAGTGATCTGAAGACTGGCAAAACAAACTCCACAGCTAAACACAGAGAAGAAGCTGCAGCTGAAAGGTTAGGAAGGTCAGAAAGGCAGAGGGAAGCTGCCCGCAAGAGGGTGGGAGCTGTGTGCATGGAGAGGGCAGAGAAATGAGCCCTTGCACCAGGGAGCTCACATGGGAAGACAAATCCCTAAAATATTTGGCTTTAAAAACCAGAGGGGCTGAATTCCATGTGTTTATAAAACCAGTGGTACTTGGAGCCTGGAGTTTTAAAAGTCTGCTGAATCAGCACAGAGTGAGCCAGGAGGGTGAGCAATAGCTCAGTTGCTGCCCTTAAAAAGACAGCAGCCTGGATGGAGAGGGAACATAAAAAAGTCAGTTTACACAATGTGGGGGAGCGGGGGGGGGGGTGGCAAACAGGAGACAGATCTGTTCATACTGATTTCAGAACATGTTGAGGGACTTTACTGAAAATGAGGGAGCTGGCAGGCACCATTTTCCTCCCTTGCCCCCCAGGATAAACACAGAGCCACCAGTAAGAGGCACTTGTATCTCACCTACTAGCAGTGTGCCATGCCCAAGAGTTTTCCTGAGTACTTGCCCACTCCAAGCTTGCTAACCTCGGCCCTGGGCTCAGGGAAAATTCTGTTAGAAAAGACCCACACCAAAACAAAATGTAATTAAATTCACAAAATATAGTGCTAAAAAAAAAAAAATCTTTAAAGCAGCAAGACAGTAGAAGTCATTAACTTACAAGGGAAAACCCATAAGGCTAGCAGGAGAATTTTCAGTTGAAACTTTGTAAGCTAGAGGGAATGGCATGATATATTCAAAGTGTGAAATGGAAAAAATCTGCACCCAAGAATACTCTATCCAGCAATGCTATCATACACAATAGAAGGGGAGATAAAGAGTTTCCCAGACAAAAGCTGAAGGAGTTCATGACCACTAAGTACCAGCTTTGCAAAAAATATTAAAAGGAACTCTTTGAGTGGAAAGGAGAGGCTAAAAGCATCAGTACAGAGGTAGGAAACACAAAAGCAGTAAAAATGAATATTTCCGTAGAAAATAAGGAATTCATAAAAAAAGGTATAAAATATAATAACATATACCTAAAATATGGGGAGGGAGGAGAAAAGAATAGGTTCAAACTTAAATGACCTCCATCTTAATATAGACTGCTATATACAGAAGAGGCTGTATACAAACCAAATGGTAACCATATATCAAAAACCACTAACAAATATGCAAAGAATAAAGAGAAATAAATCCAAATATATCACTAAAGAAAATCGGCAAACATGAAAGAATGAAAGACATGAAAGGATCAGAGACAATCTCCAGAAACAACCACGAAACAAGTAATAAAAAAGGCAATAAATACATATATATCAATAATTGCTTTGAATGTAAATGAACTAAACACTTCAATCAAAAGACACAGGGTAACAGAATGGATAAAAAAACAAGACCCATCTATATCCTGGCTGTAAGAGACCAATTTTATACTAAGACACCTGCAGATTGAAAGTGAATGGATGGAGAAACATCTAGCATGCAAATGGATGTCAAAAGAAAGCCACAGTAGCAATACTATATCAGACAAAGTAGACTTTAAAACGATTGTAACAAGAGACAACAAAGGACACTATATAATAAAAAAGAAGACAATCCAGTGAGACGATATAGCAGTTATAAATATTTATGCACTGAATGAACATAGGAGCACCCAAATACATAAAATAGTTAACAACAAACATAAACTAATTGATAATAATACAGTAATAGTAACACCCCACTTACATCGATGACATCTAAATACGAAACAATGACACCTAACTACGAAACAATGAAGCAATGGCTCTGAATGACACACAGGAGCAGATGGATCTAATGGATATGTTCAGAACATTTTATCCTAAAACAGCAGAATACACATTCTTTTCAAGTGCACATGCAGCATTCTCCAGAATGGATCACATATTAGCTTACAAAACCTCAACAAATTAAAGAAGATCAAAATCATACCATGCATAATTTCTGACCACAACACTATGAAACTAGAAGTCAACCACAAGAAAAAATCTGGAAAGACCACAAATACGTGAAAGTTAAATAACATGCTACTGAACAATGAATGGATCAACTAGGAAATCTAAGAAGAAATTAAGAAGTACATGGAAACAAGTGAAAATGAAAACACAGTGGTCCAAAAACTCTGGTATGCAGCAAGGGCCTCTATGAGGGAAATTTATTATAATACAGGCCTTCTTCAACAAGCAAGAAAAATCTCAAATAAACAACCAAAACCTAAAACCAGCAGAAGGAGGGAAATAATAAAGATTAGAGTAGAAATAAATGATATAGAAATTAAAAAATAATAGAAAAATAATAGAAATAAAAACAATCATGGGGTGCCTGGGTGGTTCAGTTGGTTAAGCATCGTACTTCAGCTCAGGTCATGATCTCATGGTTCGTGGGTTTGAACCCCACATCTGGCTCTGTGCTGACAGCTCTATGTGTCTCCCGCTCTCTCTGCCCCTCCCCCACTAGTGCTCTGTCTTTCTCAAAAATGAATAAAAACGTTAAAAAAATTTTTAAATAAAAAATCATAAGACAGCATTATGAAAACTATATGCCAACAAATTGGACAACCTGGAAGAAATGGATAAATGGATAAATTCCTAGAAATATATAAACTACCAAAACTGAAACAGGAAAAAATAGAAAACTTGAATAGACTGATAACCAGTAAAGAAATTAAGTAATCAAAAAACTCCTAACAAACAAAAATCCAGGACCAGATGGCTTCACAGCCAAATTCTACTAAACACTTATTTTTAAACATTTTTTAAAGTTTATTTATTATTTTTAATAATCTCTACACCCAATGTGGGGCTCAAACTCACAACTCCAAGATCAAGAGTCACAGGCTCTTCTGACTGAGCCAGCCAGGCACCCCTCTGCCAAACATTTAAAGAAAAGTTCATACCTATTCTTCTCGAACTATTTCAAAAAATAGAAAAGGAAGGAAAACTTCTGAATTCATTCTCTGAGGCCAGCATTATTCTGATACCAAAGCCAGATACAGATACCACTTAAAAAGAGAACTATAGGCCAATGTCTCTGATGAACATAATTGCAAAAAAATCTCAATACAATATTAGCAAACAGAATCCAACAATACATTAAAAAAATCATTTGCCAAGATCAAGTGGGATTTACTCTTAGACTGCAAGGGTGGCTCAGTAATCACAAATCAATCAGTGTGTTACACCACTTAATAAAGAATAAGAACCATATCCTTTCAATGGACACAGAAAAAGCATTTGACAAAGAACACTATTCAGTCATGATAAAAAAAAAAAAAACAACCCTCAACAAAGTAGGTTTTAGAGGGAACATACCACAACAAATAAAGGCCATATATGAAAAACCCATAGCTAACATTATACTCAATGGGGAAAAACTGAGAGCTTTTCCTCTGTGGTCAGGAACAAGACAGGAATGTCCACTCTCACCGCTGTTAATTGACATAGTGCTGGAAGTCCTAGCCTCAGCAGTCAGACAACAAAAAGAAAAGGCATCCAAATTCATTAAAAAGGAGTTAATCTTTCCCTGTTTGCAGATGACATGATATTATATGTAGGAAACCTGAAAGACTCCACCAAAAAACTACTAGAACTGATAAATAAATTCAGTAAGGTCCCAGGATATAAAATCATTTTATTTATTTTTTAATTTTTTTTAATGTTTATTTTCAAGAGAGAGACAGAGCGAGCACACACAAACAGGGGAGAGGCAGATGGACGAGGGAGATACAGAATCCGAAGCAGGCTCCAGGCTCTGAGCTGTCAGCACCAAGCCCGACACAGGGCCTGGACTCACGAACCATGAGATCATGACGTGAGCCAAAGTTGGACACCCAACCAACTGAGCCACCCAGGTGCTCCCAGGATATAAAATTATTTTAAAATGGAAAACATTGAACTCTTTTAAGGCATTATTCTATTTCGCTTTTAACTTCTTTTAAGGGTATCTGTTGTATTGAGTTAATAACTCTTGCCTTCCTTCAAGCTTAGTCTTCATTTATGAAATTTTTTCATTTCTGATTTTTTTCCTGAGTTCTAGCACTTCATTTCTGAATTATTATAATTATGATTTATGTTGTTATTCCATGTCTTGTATCATTGTCTTAATGTCTTTTAGCTTGTTTTAAAATACTAAGTTATAGGAGCACCTGGGTGGCTCAGTAATTGAGCATTCAACTTCTGCTCAGGTCATGATCTCACAGTTTGTGAGTTCTAGCCTCATATCAGTCTCTCTGCTGTCAGCACATAGCCTACTTTGGATCCTCTCTCTCCCTCTCTCTGCTCCTTCCCCACTTGTGCTCTCTCTCTCAAAAATAAAAAATTAAAAAAATGAAATGGTAAGTTATAATTCTAGTATGTTTTTGAGCTGGTTTTTTGGGTTGTTTTTCATATCCATAGGGATGTTATTCTCATTCTGTTTTTTCTTATAAGAACTTTGTATGAGATTTGATCTTAACTTTTTTTGTCCATTTGTACATGAAAATAGTTTTCTTGAAATTTCAAGGAGTAATAGTTCAAGATTTGTTTATATATTTCACAGATCTCTTTCTGTTTTCTTTGGAAGATTTTAAAATAATGTGGTGGTTTACTTTTTGATATTTCCTGGCTCTCTGCCCTATTCTCAATCATATTCTCAATCTTCTCATTCCTTTGTCTCTGACCCTATTCTGACTCTACTCTTAGAACTTTCTGTTTAGTGCGGTGCCCTGTCCTGGAAAGGAGCTATGGCTCCTTGGCTGGTTGGTTTCAAGAGTTCATGTTTCCCAGCCTTCTCTGACTCCTTTCAGAACTTAACCTTTGTACTCATCTTTAGATTTGGGTGACACCCCTCCCAGTTTCAACTATATTCTAAAGTAGATCTGGTGTAATTTCCAAAGTACAGTTGATCTTTGAGTAACATGGGTTTGAAATGTGCAGATCCACTAATACATGGACTTCTTCAATGATATATTGGGAAAATTTTGGGAGATTTGTGACAACTTGAAAAAATTCTCAGACAAACCATGTGGCCTGGAGATATTGAAAAAAAAAATAAAAAGTAAGGTATGTCATGTGCATAAGATATATAGGTACTAGTCTTTTATCATTTACTATCATAAAATGTATACAAATCTATTATAAAAAGTTAAGCTTTGGGGTGCCTGAGTGGCTCAGTCGGTTGAGCATCCGACTTCGGCTCAGGTCATGATCTCATGATTCATGAGTTCGAGCCCCACGTCAGGCTCTGTGCTGACAGCTCGGAGCCTGGAGCCTTCTTCAGATTCTGTGTCCACCCCCCCCCACCCCACCCCTGCTTGTGCTCTGTCTCTGTCTTTCAAAAATGAATAAACATAAAAAAAAGTTGTTTTACCAAAAATTATGCCCACAGACTTAGAGACTGTACATATTTTCATTTTTTGATGGCTAATGTTAGAAATATGTATATCTACAGTGTTTTATATCATGTACAATGATATTGATGTAGGTATTGATAGACAATTCATAGATGAATAAACTTACATATCATAAATAGTGCATTTTTTCTTCCTTGTGATTATTAAAATAACATTGTTTTCTAGGGGTTCCTGGAAGGTTCAGTCGGTTAAGCATCTGACTTCAGCTCAGGTCGTGATCTCGCAGTTTATGAGTTCAAGCCTGGCGTCCGGCTCTGTGCTGACAGCTTGGGGCCTGGAGCCAGCTTCTGATTCTGCATCTCCCTCTCTCTCTCTCTGCCCCTCCACTGTTCACACTCTGTCTCTTTCTGTCAAAAACAAATAAACATTAAAAAAAGTTTTTTTTAATAACATTGTTTTCTCTAGCCTACCTTATTGTATCACTTTACAGTATAAACTACATATAATGTACAAAATATGTGTTAATTGACTTTTTATGTTATCAGTAACTCTTCCTGTCAACACACTATTAGTAGTTCAGTTTTGGGGAACGCCAAAGTTATACAAGAGGGATGCCTGGCTGGCTCAGCTGGTAGAGCATGTAACTCTTTATCTCAGGAATCATGAGTTCAAGTTCCACATTGGGCATAGAAATTACTTAACAAAAGTAAAGAATTATACAAGGATTTTCAAGTGCGTGGACATCAGCAACCCTAAATGCCATGTTGTTCAAGGGTCAGTCTTGTAAATGTCTTTTCGATGCCCTGTTGCTACCTTCTCCTTCCTCCCACTAGTTTCATGTAGGTATTACCGTTATGTTATTGTTTCCAACCACTTGTATTTTGGGGTCTGTAGGGCAACTTTGTCACCTAATTTTATTTTAAATTTTTTTTTTCCAACGTTTTTTTATTTATTTTTGGGACAGAGAGAGACAGAGCATGAACGGGGGAGGGAGGGGCAGAGAGAGAGGGAGACACAGAATCGGAAACAGGCTCCAGGCTCCGAGCCATCAGCCCAGAGCCTGACGCGGGGCTCGAACTCCCGGACCGCGAGATCGTGACCTGGCTGAAGTCGGACGCTTAACCGACTGCGCCACCCAGGCGCCCCATATTTTAAATGTTTGTCATGGTTTTTTGGCTTTGCTATCTGGTTTCTTGGTTTTCGTGGATGATTTGACAAGCTTTAAAAACCTATTCTTGTGGTTTCTCAGATTCCCTCTCATTTTCAGGTCTTGGACTTAGAATACCTGGGGAGGCACTGCAGGATTTTGAACAGAGGAGTGACACAACCTAACTCTCTCTGGTATATGTAATGTAGATAGACCACAGGATGTGAAGGAAGAAGCAGGGTAGCTATTAGAATATTGTAGAAATCCAGGCAAGAGATAATGTTGGCTTGGACCAGGGGAGTAGCTGTGGAGTTGATGAGAAATGACCATATTTGGATATATTTTTGAAGTATAAATTGATAAGATTTTCAGATGGATTAGATATGGAGTTTGAGAGAAAGAGGGTAGTCAAAAGACAGTTCCAGGTTTTTTTTATTAAATTTTTTTTTCTGCGTTTTTTCATTTTTGAAAGACAGAGAGAGACAGAGGTGGGGCAGAGAGAGAGGGGGACACAGAATCCAAAGCAGGCTCCAGGCTCCGAGCTGTCAGCACAGAGCCCGACGCGGGGCTCAAACTCACAAACTGCGAGATCATGACCTAAGCTGAAGTCAGACGCTCAACCGACTGAACCACCCAGCGCCCCAAGATAGTTCCAGTTTTATTTTATTCTGCACAGGCAGAAGAATGGAGTGGTTTTCAGATACAATTGGGAGGGCCATGGGTGTAGTATTTGGGGATAAAATCAGGAGTTAAGTTTGACCTGTGTTGAGCTTGAGATAGTTATTAGACTTCTGCATGGATCTTTGCAATCCCACTATTCCATGGACTGAAAAAGAAAGACATTGCTTATTATAGAAAATTGGAGAATACAGAAAAGTTACATAAGAATATAAAAATCACAATCACATCACGGTCATTGTGAGCATTTTGATATGATTCTGTGAGAATATATAACACATCACAAAATTGCATTTCTGTTGTGTACACAGTTTTTTAAGGTTTATTTATTTTGAGAGAGAAAACAGGAGAAGAGGAGAGAGGGAGAGAGAGAATCCCAAGCAGGCTCTGCACTGTCAGCACAGAGCCCAACATGGGACTCAGTCTCACAGACCGTGGATCATAACCTGAGCCGAGATCAAGAGTCATCTATTAATTGACTGAGCCACCCAGGTCCCCTAAATCCACTTTCACAAGACATAACCTAAGCATTTGCTAAGAGTGAAATGGTCTTTGAAAACATGACTTTTAATGGTATTTCATCTTTTGTTTTAGTCTAATAAGTCTAACCATATGGATTATATACTCTTACCCATTCGTTTTTGCCTGTCCATTCTAGCCCTGATGCTTCCTTTAGTCCAGAGAATTTGGTTTCCTGTAGTAGTTGCTGTGTATCATAATTCATACCTGTGGTTTGGCAGCCTGCCTGGTTCAAGAAAGATCCATGCTTTTAAAATGAGTGTTTTGGAAGATTATATTCACCTCAGTCATTTCAAGATTTTGGCGTTGTCCCCGAGGGCAGGTGGCTTCTACTATGAACACTGCAGAGGGAAGTGAGCCTCGATGCCTAGGACTGGGGGAGAATCTGCTGATTCACAGATGTCAGGCCTTGCAGCGGTGTTCCCAGGCTGTGGGTGTTGAGAAATCCCAGTCTAGCAGGCACTATGTGTTAAGGTCCCAGTGAGACTAGTGGTATGGTAACTAATTTATATCCTAGTACAATTAGGCGTAAGTGGTGGTTAATTTCTAGAAAGACTGAAGGAGTGAAGGGAATTTGATGAACTGCATGCAGCCTGCAGGTTGTTGTTCTCTAGGAAAGAAAATCAGGCTTTCTGAACGAAGCTCATTTCTCTCTAATAACTGTATCCTTTTGAACAGAGATCAACAAACTTTTTCTGTAAAGGACCAAGTATTTTTGACTTGACAGGCCATACAGTTTCTGTTGTAATATTCAGCTCTGAGTTAGAGCAAAAACAGCCATAGACTGTACAGAAACTTGTGGATGTGGCTGTGTTCCAGTAGAACTTTATTTACAAAATAGGCAGCAGAGCAAATTTGGGCCACAGTTTTCCAATCTCTGCTTTTGAAGAATGTTTTTTAAAACGGAGTATTAGTGGCTATTATCCTCAGTCTCTGAGGATCAGTTTTCTTAGATCTCAAAGCTAGATCACACAGGCCCAACTTCCAGGTCTGCATTCTCCCACTGCACCTTGCTGCCTCATAGAAAAAGGCAAACGAAACAGCTAGAGCCCCTGGGAAGAGAGGAAAGGTGAGCCTGAAGAGCTGATTTGGAACTAAGAAGCAACTCTAAAAGTTTAATTGTAGAAAGTTTGTGTGGCTCATGAGGCAGTGACCTCCTGGAGGATTGGGACCATACCCACCCTCTTGTTTTTTATTTTATTTTCTATTTCATTCTATTATTATTATTATTATTTTTTTTTTTTTTTTACTGTAGCTCAACAAATACTCTTTTGAACCTGGTAAGTGCAAAGTAAACACTATTTTGTATTTCTTTTCTTCCTCTCATCTTCCCCACCCAAGCAGCTTCAATACATTCTTGGCTCTCCACTTTCTAAGTGTACCAGGTCTCTCCTGTGTGTAAAAGTTGATGGGGCCCTTTCGTGATGAAGGACAGCACCCGAGACTCCCCCACACAGACCCTACGTGCCCTTAAAATGCAGTCTCAGATTACAATTGACAGTTTTTTTCTATGAAGAGCTAAATACTAAATATGTTAGGTTTGGGGAACAAGATGGTCTTTACCTCAACTACTCAACCCTGCCATTGAAGAGCAGCCATAGATAATGTGTAACAAATGGGCATGGCTGTATTCCAATAAAACTATGACATTGAAATTTAATATGATTTTCTTGTGTTAAGAAATATTCTTTTGAGTTTTTAAAAACCATTTAAATATGTAAAAACCATTCTTAGCTTGAAGGCTAGACAAAAACAGGCAGTGGGACTGAATTTGGCCTGTGGCCCATACATTGCTAACCCTTGCCTTAGCAGCTTGGCAATTTGCCCTGATTCATGTCCCACCCTAGGAGAAGAACGGCTTAGTTGTGTTATCTGGAATCACTTACATAGTTTTTAGCTTTTGTCATTACATTTATTATGCTGCATATTAATCATATGTATTTGTTTTTCTCTCTTATTGGACTCTGAGCTTCTTGAGAGGAGGGCCATGATCTAGTCAGTCATTTTTGCATCCTTGGTATCCACCACTTGACCTGACACATAGTGGGTATTCAGAAAATGTTTAATTTGAATTTTACGATCAATAAATAAAAAATGTCATTACTACTGAAACACTAGAGAAACACCTGACTGATAGGCAGTAGGCCTTTCCAAGTTCTTCCCTTTAGCGGTCCATAATAACTGCATGTGCTGCTAGTGGATCTTTGGACTCAGTGGTTACATAACAAAAACCTTTCCAGATTCTTTCATTTTAGAGTTCTCTATCACTTTCAGACAAGGGATGGTTGTACTTTAAGTTATTACTTTGATCATAATGACAAACAATGGCTTTCATGTTTCTTATGAACAGTGCTATAATCTGGATGAAAAAACAATAATAGCTATTGTTTATTGAGCATATACTACATTCCAGTATCTTAGTGAACGCTAGTGTTTCTTTAGGCTTTTGATAACTTTTTGATTACCATCAATTTACCTCTTTTTCTGGGTTCTATACTCCTAAAACAAAACAAAGCAACAGCATTGTAATGCTTTTCCTCCATACTACCTACTGTAATGAGTGATAACACTGTCTACTCTGCCCTTCACATCTAATCTGAATTCACCTAGACTCCATCCCCTCTTCCCCATATCTAATTGGCCACTAAGTCTTATCAGTGTTTTTTTTAATCTGTCGAGTTTTCCTTCTACTTCTATCACTTGCTCTACTGAATTAATAATTTCTCAAGTTTTCCAATATATAGTTAAACATCTTTACTAGTTTTTCTGACCTTGATTACCCTGTCCCTCAATCTGCCTTACCCATAATTATCAGCATTGAATGCTTCTAGCAGTAACCTAATCATGTCAGTCCCATGATTAAAACTCTTCTATCATTCCCATCATTTTCAAGATAAAGTCAATTTCCCAGTCATGACATACAAGACCCTATGTGTGACTCCAGAGCTTAACACACACATGTTTCAGAACTCAGAAATATTTGGACCTCAGAGAGGTCGTATAATGTACATAATATTATAAAATACCCTCTGCTTATTCTGTGTCAGCACTGTGTAATCAGACACATTAATATTTCTTCATCAAAGAGTTTGGTTGTTTATGCCAACTAGAATAATGACTATAAATAGATTCCTATCAGTTCAGGTCATGTTTTGCTGCCAGAAGAAGGCAAGAAACTGTTTACTTTTTAGAGTTTTTTAGATCTCAGAATTTGAGATAGGAGATTATGGCCCTGTAGATACCCAGTGGTCTGCTAGAGCTGACTTGCCCTGGCTGTCAAGAGCCCAGTTTGCACATCTCTTCTCGACTCTGCAGTTGGTGAGGCACGTTGGTAGTTTGAAATCAGCCATGGAAGGTATGGTATTTATGCCATGGACCTCAGTAAATGCAACAAATCATGGCTTTTCCCCTCCCTGGAGATCAGGTTGTTAAACATTACCAGCAAAGCGTTGTATATATTCCTAATATATGTATAGTATATTTGTGTATTTTTACCATTGTGGCAAACCAACTTGCTCACACTATGTAGTAAGGAACAGAAGAGTAAAGTTTTCAGGGAAACACAGAATGTAAAAATTAAGAAGATCTGGGGTGCCTGGGTGGCGCAGTCGGTTAAGCGTCCGACTTCAGCCAGGTCACGATCTCGCGGTCTGTGAGTTTGAGCCCCGCGTCAGGCTCTGGGCTGATGGCTCAGAGCCTGGAGCCTGTTTCCGATTCTGTGTCTCCCTCTCTCTCTGCCCCTCCACCGTTCATGCTCTGTCTCTCTCTGTCCCAAAAATAAATAAACGTTGAAAAAAAATTAAAAAAAAAATTAAGAAGATCGATAAGAGAAACTGGGAAAAATTGGAGCTTTGGAACCAGAGCTTCAAATTCTAACTCCACTTTTTTCCAGGCTGTATGACCCTGGATAAATCACTTATCTGGATTTCAGTTTACACATTTGAAAAATGGGGACTGATATCTTTCTCTTAAGGTTGTTTTAGGGATCTATAATTAGATATCACATGTAAAGCCTAACATAGAATGAATAGAAAATGTTATTCTTTGTTTACTATAAGCCTTATTTTTCTGGAGATGTTTATTTCTGCAGACATGACTCCCATTCTCTAACATCGCTAATGCCCCCACAGAAAATATCATGCAGTTTAGCACTTGTATGTTTTCTGGTTAGTTCATCTTGTGTCAGTTGATCTCCTTATAAAAATGATCCTTGACTTTTCTTGAGCATGTCTGTCTAAACTAAATTTACGGGGCGTTCCCCCCATCCCCCGTGAAAAGCTTTCAGTCATTCACTTAATAAACATTAATTGAGCATCTATTACATGTTAACGTGCTAGGTGCCAGTGATAGATTAACAAGACATAGACCCTCCTTATGTTTCCATGGAATGATAGTTGGGCAAGGAAGCCAACTGTTTAAGTGCAGGGAAATTGGGAGGTTTTGTAATCATCTGGGTGAGATGTGATGGTGATAAGAACTGAGGTAGTGGCAGTAGGAATGAAGGAGAGATGTCTTACTCAAAGATGAAGACTGTAGAACTGGACAACTTGGGAGTGATCTTGCTTTCTTTCTCCCTGCCCCATCTGAGATCTCTGGCTTTGCCTTATGGATAGGTGGTGGTGCCATTTATCAATATAAGATGTACATAAAAGGGATCAGATCTTGAGCAGGAGATGATGGGTCCAGTTTTAGACCATCTTAGTTTTGAGGTGTGTGGGGGGTATATGGGCAGGGTGACCATATTTATCATTTACTTAAAATTACTTGAATTTATCATACAAACTTGAACATTTATGAGAGTGAGTAGGATGCGCCCTTAATATTGAAGCTGGGGCAATATTTATAAACTGGACCTGGCCTGGAAAACCCAAGGGTGTCAAGAAAAGACCATTAAATATCAAGCCATACAGGGAAAAAGCATAGAGTAGAAAGAGCAGTGGGTTAAGTGGAATCCTGAAGAAAAATTTAAGAGAGGGAGGAAATGTGATCATTGAAGCAGGAAGGGAACCTGGAGCCAGTGGTCTCACAGAATCCCAGGGAATAATCATTTTATTTTCTCTTGTCTGTTGTTTAGGAGTAGAGCCCCTTTGAAGGATTCATCATCAGATGCAGACCTCTCTGCAGTGAGAGGTCATGTACATGTTAAACATGTACCTGTTAAAAAGGGGTTTTTATCTTTTATGAGAATACTAATTTGAGTGACTTAGCTATTATAAAACTCTCTTAAGCACTTTTGTTTTGCAGTCATTTGGCCAAAATCTGCTAATTCAGATCCAGTTTAAATCTAGGTGTTATTTTATATTTATTTTATTTATATTTATTTATTTTATCCTAAGAGTATGAGTTATTTAGTCAAATATGTAAGTATAACCACTACAAGCACAAAGTAAATCTCTAGGTCAAGAGATAGAACACATTTTTTTCTGAAATACTGAAAATCATAAACAGCACTTCTTTTCCTTCCTTATAAAAAAGTGTTCTTCAGGAAGTCAACAGAAAAATAGAACAGGGGTGCGCCTGGGTGGCTCGGTCAATTAAGCATCTGACTCTTTTTTTTTTTTTAATTTTTTTTTTTAACGTTTATTTATTTTTGAGACAGAGAGAGACAGAGCGTGAATGGGGGAGGGTCAGAGAGAGGGAGACACAGAATCTGAAACAGGCTCCAGGCTCTGAGCTGTCAGCACAGAGCCCGACATGGGGCTCGAACTCACAGACCACGAAATCATGACCTGAGCTGAAGTCGGCCGCTTAACCGACTGAGCCACCCAGGCGCCCCTAAGTATCTGACTCTTGATTTCAGCTCAGGTCATGATCTCATGATTTCCTGAGATCGAGCCCTGCGTCAGGCTCTGTGCTAACTGCAGGAGCCTGCTTGGGAATCTCCTTCTCTCCCTCTTTCTCTGCCCCTCTCTTGCGCTTGCTTGGCTCTCTTTCTCTCTCTCTCAAAATAAACTTTAAAAAAAGGAAAAAAGGAAAAATAGAACAAATGAATATTTTGCATTCTTAGTGGATTATGCTGGCTATTTGCCTCCTAATATTTTATTGTGAAAAATTTCAAACATACAAAGAATTGAAAGAATTACACCTACTAACTATAATTAATATATTGCTGTATTTGCTTCATCACATATCTCTTTGTCCATCTGTTTATCCCTCTAGTCATTCATCAATCCATCTTATTTATTTATTTGTTTGTTTGTTTAATTTTGATGCCTTTCAAGTAAGTTGATTGGCTGTTTTGCTAAGAAAGCTTTATTTTTTCTGGATGTTGTAATTTGTACAGATGTTTTCAGCTGACCGTTTTTCCTGTTTCTAGAAATATGAAGTTGCCAATAATAACTGTCAAACTTAGAACATTAAAAAAAAAGCCTGGTAAATAGTGTCAAGCCCGATTAGTGTCTTCTTTCTCAATAGATTTATAACTGAGACACTTATAATTGTTAAAGTTATCAAAAAGAATTTCCATGGGTCTTTTAATATTATTTTTTGGTATTCTAAATAAATACTTATTCATACTGTATTGTTTTCAGAGTGGAGAGATCTACAGACCAAGTCATCAAGCCAGTCAATGTAGGAGCACTATCAAAATGGGTTGGGAAGATACCCCCAGATGTTTTACAAGACATGGCAGTGATTGCACCCATGCTTGCCAAACTTGGATATGACCCATATGCCAATCCACCTAACTATGGAAAACCTGATCCCAAAATTCTTGAAAACACTAGAAGGGTAAGTGAGAGTTTTTAAAATGAATTGAGAAAACTGAATATGGAATTTGGGTCCTGAGCATTTTTTTCTCCTTTTGCTTCTTATTTTTTGTGATCAGAAATTTACTTTAAGTTTGAGAAATTCTATTTCTAGAATGCTTTATCATGAGAACTCATCCTGCATTTGAAGGGTAACTGTGGCTTCCCAGGAAGTATGGGGACAGTTCTTTAATCTTTTTTGTGCAGTTTCTAGGAATGGTGCTGATTGTTGGGGAGATTTATTCTCATAGCCGATTACCACAGATTTGCTGGAAATACCAGAATTATTAGTGCCTCACTTCTAGGATTTTTTTTCCCTTTGAACCTAATAGCTTACTTTACTTTTAAACCTTTGTTTAAATGAGGCATGATTTCTTGATACTTGAAAACTGAACACTGGCTACATCAGAAGAATTATTACAGAGGTGTAAAGGGCAACCTTGCGATTGAAAGTTGTATTAAAGTGTAATTACAGCTTTTTCTCTTAATAAATTATGCTAACATCTTTATAAAATATTGTTTCAGACAAGCTGAAAACTCAGCTAATCTGAATATATACATTTCCGAGTGTAATTTATTTCAAATCAGACCTTGATGTATTCTTTTTTTATTGTGGTAAAATACACATAACGTTAAGTTTACCATTTTGACAATTTATAGGTGTATAGTTCGGCGGTATTAAGTATACCCACGTTGCTTGTGTACTTGCCGCCACCACCCAGATGAAAAACGTTCTGGAAGTTCATCTTCCCAAACTGAAACGACATGGTCATTACTCATTCCCTCTCCTTCCAGCCCCTGGCAACCACAATTCTACCCTCTGACTCTACATGCATTCTTGTCTGAGACTGCAGTTTCAACAACACAGCTATGTTAGTGTAAGTTCACTGATAGGCTGTTTGATTTCAAGGTGAAAATTCCTTGCTTTTCTCAAGTATTCTCTTGCTTGTGTCAGTGTCCTTCTCTCTCTACAATCTTAAATCATCTCTTTATTCTGTCCTTCTTTTGATACCTTTAATTGACAAACACACTTACATTTCATGAGGTTAATTTCCATGCAGATTTTTTTCTCTTAAGTATTATATACTTTCATTTTCCTTTTTTAGTTTGTAGTAGCTATCTAGGAAGAGCTATCTGTCTTCTTATAAACCATCATGTATACAGGCAGATCTTTTTACATAATCTTTATCCTTTTTTATGATTTCATATCTACAAACATTTTATTATAAAAATGTAAACTTATACAACTTATAAAATTAAAAAGATAAGAGAATAAAATTCGCCTCTGTTACCAACCATACACATACCATTCTTATTTCGATGGTTTTCCCTTCCTTCCTGCTTATTGTAAAACGTAAGATAGCATTGTTTTATAATCTTACTTTTGCGCGCGCGCGCACACACACACACACACACACACACACACACACACACGATTTTGTATCCAGCCCTTTCCTCCTAATGTTCGTTAGCATGTTGCTTTTTAAACATAATTTTTCATGGTTACATAATATATTACCAGATGAGCTACCTCAAATCCTTTCTTTTTTTTTTTTTTAATTTTTTTTTTTCAACATTTATTTATTTTTTGGGACAGAGAGAGACAGAGCATGAACGGGGGAGGGGCAGAGAGAGAGGGAGACACAGAATCGGAAACAGGCTCCAGGCTCTGAGCCATCAGCCCAGAGCCTGACGCGGGGCTCGAACTCACAGACCGCGAGATCGTGACCTGGCTGAAGTCGGACGCTTAACCGACTGCGCCACCCAGGCGCCCCCTCAAATCCTTTCTGAAGCACAGTAGTAGGTCAGTAAATGAATGAACAAATAAAATATATTTCCCTAGTATATGTCCTATAATTCATTTCACCATTTTCCTTTTGCTGCTTACAATTTTGTTTGACATATTATAGTGAACATCTTTGCACAAAATACATTTTTTGGTACAAATTACATTTTTGTCTCTTTTTGTTTTGTTTTTTATTTTTTTAGAGAGACAAAGAAAATGCAAGTCAGGGAGAGGGTTAGAGGCAGAAAGAGAGAGAATCCCAAGCAAGCTCTATGCTCAGCATGGAGCCCAGCCCGATGCAGGGCTTGATCCCACAACCCTGGGATCATGACCTGAGCAGAAATCAAGGGTCGGACACTCAAATGAGTGAGCCACTCAGGCACCCCTAGTGTCTTTTTCTAACATAGACTAAAAAAAGTAGAATTAAACCAGGTCCAAGTATCTGAAATTTTTTAAGTTGCTTGATATATGTTGATAATTTCTTTTTAATCTTTTGGACTATCCATATAATATAGGTAATTTTATTTTTGATTTTTGCTGACTTTAATAGGTTTCATTGATTAATGTAGTTGAACATTTTCCAGTTATTACCTACATGTCCACATTCTTTTATGAACCATCTCTGAAGTTTTAAAAAAGTTTACATTCTGCTAAAGATGAAGTACACATCAATCTAACATCCATTATCATAGTCCTTGGTAATCTCTTGACAATTGGTAATTCATAGCTTTCTCTTTTGTATGATATCAGAATGTTTTTTATAAACCAGAAATATGTACAAATGATATTTAGAGGTTTTCCAGGCAATAGACACTATAGTTTTCCTACATGCAAGTTGACTGGCTACATTATTCTTGGTCTGCTTGAAGGTTGGGAAGAATGCTGTGGTTTGAATCCATGTGACTAGAGAATTTGTTTCATACACATCTGTGGCTTTTTAAAGGGTTTCTGAATTCACACTGGATAAAAACCTTCCTCCCCCATCTCTATTTCTAAAGTGACAAATAATTTTGAGCCAAAAAAAGATAAAG
The DNA here is from genome assembly GCF_014898765.1 of Herpailurus yagouaroundi. Lineage (NCBI taxonomy): Eukaryota > Metazoa > Chordata > Mammalia > Carnivora > Felidae > Herpailurus > Herpailurus yagouaroundi. The sequence continues at coordinate 15,580,931 of NW_024412447.1, read as the reverse complement.
TGTGAACTATAATTGCATTTTTGAGCACTTCATGATAATGCATACAAGCTGGCATTCCTGTTTTGTGGGGTTGGGTTTCGTAGCCCTTCTTGTAATCCAAATCCTATGTTTTTTCAAAGCTTTTTTGCCTGTAAAAATTCAGATGCTATTGTATGCAGCATTGATGATCATGAAGTTTCCTAAAGTCATGCTTAGAAAGTGATCTTTGATTGTCAGATGTGATGTGAGAATGGCTCCAGAAAAAGAAGATGGCTCAGGAGATTGTTCCCTTTATTTATGGGATGGGAGTGGGAAGAAATTCACATTTTGACCAGGAATATAGAATCCAAAGCTCCAGGACTAAACGTGCTGGTTTTCATACAGTTCTGGGTAGTCTGGAAGTATTGGTCTCTGAGTCAGCATATTTTGGGGACATATTGCCCAATTTTGAATAGAAAATCATGTGCTTGGTGGTTGCTGTGACTCAGAGGGTAAATTGGAAATTAAATACTAACATATTCCATACTCTTTCCCATCATAGTCTCTAATCCCAAAATTGTGGCACATTTAAGTAAATAGTGCCCTCTATCTTTTTAGATTTATAAACCTAATTGAGAACATGATGAAATGTATGGATTCCTATCTTAGAAATACCGACACATAGATACACAGAATTTTACCCACAATTTCAGTGAATTCATAGATGTCCCTGAAGCCCATCAGATTAAGGAATTCTGTTTTGTGGCCTCCTTAATCAAACTCATCCACTCATGTGGCTTTTTTTTTTTTAATGTTTATTTATTTTTGAGAGAGAGAGAAAGAAACATAGTACAAGCGGGGAAGGAGCAGAGAGAGAAGGAGAGACAGAATCTGAAGCAGGCTCCAGGCTCCGAGCTCTTAGCACAGAACCCAATGCCGAGCTGAAACTCACAAACCGTGAGATCATGACCTGAGCTGAAGTTGGACACTTAACTGACTGAGCCATCCAGGCGCCCCTTATATGGCTTTGATTACAGCCTATTTGCTGATGATCATAAATTTGGTATCTCCTAGTGGTTTTCTTTCCTAAGCTCCGAGCTCCATATTTCCATCTGCCATTTGAATCCTTCCACCTACGTGCTCACAGAGACCTGAAACTTGGTGACCAAAATTGAACTTATTTACCAAACGCATTCCTTGGTAGGAAGAAGCTCGATGGAGTTGTTCATTAAACTGAGTAGGAATCTAAAGTAAGGGTGAGATAGGATATGATCATCTATACTTGAAGCATCTATGAGTCACTGAGCAGGTAGGAGGAACAGAGTCCTCAGGGCACATGAGTCAAGCCAGAAAACAGTTTAAAGACCTTGTTACTAAACATGAAGAGAGAGCTGAAAAGCAGATCAAAGTATAAATGGAATATGCGTTGGAAACCTGAATAGACAGTACTAATGCAGAGCAAATAGTCAAATGGAAAAGCAGATATCAGGGTGTAGAACCCACAGTTGCAAGCAAGAAGGAACTTGATATAAGGCATAGGAACTGTTAGTAGACGTGTTAGACATTTTTGCTTGCCCGTTCCATCTTTACCTGTAGTAGGAACTATCTCTTAAAAAATAAACTAAAAATTCCTGATATTAATTTTTCCAGACTTTCTTAGAGGTGGGATAAGGATGTGGCCAATTTTTACTTAGGCAAAGCTATGTAAGGAGATGTCTTTTAGAGTTTTCTGGGAGACATTGAATTTTCTGGAAAAAAAAATAAAGAATTCTGTGAAAAGAGCTCATCCTTCCCCTCCTGCTTTTTGAACACTGCTATGGAAGAACATTATGCATGGCTGTGCTGCAGCCGTCTTGAGGTTGTAAGAGAAGGTATCACTGATACCCTGAAGATGATAAAAGGAAGACAAGGAAAGGGCCTGAGACCCTTGATTTCTGAGCTACTGAGCACAGCTCAGGACTGACCATTCACTTCACCTCTGGACTTCTTAGATGTTTGAGCTACTTTTAACCAGTTATTCTGTTATTATAGCGTTAAGCAGTAACTAGCAGTTAATGCTAGTGGACTCCTACTCTTCAGTGTGTAGCAGGAATAAAGCCCACCCAGTGAGGCAAGCAGAGTGAGTCCAAGAGAGTCTGGCATTATTTGAAGTCCTGGTTCTGGCTGTCTGTGAATATCATCTTCGACTCTGCTCTTGCCACAGTTATGTGAGACATCGTAATTCACATCCAGGAAAAATTCCCCCTTGGACTCCTTTCCTTTAATTGGGCTTCTGGGCCATAGTAGGAATATTCCAACTAATACTATTCTTGGTGAATTTGGAAGATGATAAATCTTTAGCTATTCCTCATTTCCTTGATTTTTTGTACTCAAATTTTAGCTGTTTTAGTTAAAAGAATACTTACTCTCTTAAAATTTTCATAGACCTTCAAAGCAACAACTGTAGAATTAAGTTCAGTTCCTTAATTTGGCTTCCCTCCCTGCCCAAGAGTTTTGCCTTGACTTTGAAAATAGGTAGAATTGTTTCCTTAGGGCATTTTATGAAGAATATATGAGGAAGTTCAGAGTTGTACATTTTACCATCTCTCAGAATACTTCAGTCAGCATTTAGATGTATCATTTTAAGGCTTCAATCATTAAACAGGTAATAAGTAAATAAGTGCTCTAGGCATAACACCTAGTTGCTTCCGAAGAAGCAAAGATTGGGTTTGTAGGAAGAAGATGTAGGTATTTAGAAAAGACATGATGTAGAAATAATAAGATCATGATAAGATGACAGAAAACTTTCCATTGTGTTTTAAAGGCATAAGAACTGGGGGCACCTGGGTGGCTCAGTCGGTTAAGCATCCAACTTTGCCTCAGGTCATGGTCTCACGGTTTGTGAGTTTGAGCCCCTTGTCAGGCTCTGTGCTGACAGCTCGGAGCCTGGAGCCTGCTTTGCATCTGTGTGTCCCTCTCTGCCCCTCCCCTGCTTGCACGTTCTCTCTCTCTCAAAAATAAATAATAAACATTAAAAATTTTTAATAAAATAAAGGCATAAAAACTGGTCTTAGAAACAGGAATTTGTCCACTGGGTCAGTCTAAAATCTGAGACTACCCCAAAGGAGTAGCCACAGCAAGACTGTGCTCTTTGTGACTCATCATTCAAAGTCAAATCTTGTCTCATTCTCTGTCACCATTTTGGCACAGTCATTCATAAGTGTATACCAATAATTTGTTTTCTGCCAGAAATCCTCTTGGGGGTAATGAGTTTCATGCATCCATATTTGCTTTTTTGCTGTATAAAATGAGTCATCTTCTTTGTTTTTTACTTACCTAGATCAAATGTCAAAGGAGCCCCTTTGTTGTGTGTACAAGCCTTGTGTTCCTTACTTGTGTCATTTCTGATTTAATACGTTTAAACCATCTTTAACAGCAGTTGTTTTCAGGTGTGACCCTATCTGAAGGCCTGTGAGGAATCCAGTCTCTTAAACAAAAGAAGCAGGTTCTATCGTTCCTCTCATTTTTCTCTTTCTGCCTTCATTAGTAAGACCACCTTTTGAGAAAGAGAACATTTGCAGCCAAGAGGTTTGGTTGGGTAGCTATTTACAGTTTCCCTTGGAATTTTATAGAAAGAAACCAATTCTCTTTATGTCAATTAATACATATTGTAAACATGCAGAAATGATTGTACTAAACAATAATATCTAACTCTTAGACGATCCACATCTATGATGGGAATATAATAAACCAGAATAATTAGAAGTCATTTTTTTACCCTGTGCTCCTCATCAGGGGAAAATATGGGAAAAGACACTTCTAGGCTAACTTGGTATCAGATTTCCAGTGCCTGGAACAGCTTTTTCCAATTACCATTTTTTAAAATGTTTATTTATTTTGAGAGAGAGAGAGAAAGCACACAGGGGAGGGGTGGAGAGAGAGAATCCCAAGCAGGCTCTGTGCTGTGAGCACAGAACCCTTCATGGGGCTTGATCTCATGAACCGTAAAATCATGACCCGAGCTGAAATCAAGAGTCAGATGCTTACCAACTGAGCCACCTAGGTGCCTCCTGGCCTTTTTTTTAGTTTATTTATTTATTTATTTTGAGAGAGAGAGCACACGAGCACACACATGAGTGGGGGAAGGGCAGAGAGAGAATCCCAAGCAGGCTCTGCTCTGTCAGCACAGATCCTGACACAAGGCTCAGACCCACTAACTGTGAGATCATGACCTGAGCCAAAATCAAGAGTCAGTCACTCAACCAACTGAGCCACCCAGGCACCCCTCCAATCATTTAAAATTCCATAAAGAAGGGCACCTCGGTGGCTCAGTCAATTGTGTCCAACTCTCGGTTTCAGCTCAGATGATTGTCTTACAGTTCGAGAGTTTTGCCCCACATTGGGCTCTGCACTGATGCCATGGAGCCTGCCTGGGATTCTCTCTCTCTGCCCCTACCCCTCAAAAATAAATGAATAAAAATATTTAAAATTTTTAAATAAAAATTCCTTAAAAATTTAATAAAGAGGAACAAAGATATGAAAGAGCTTTATGCTAAAGAATGGGGAAATTTTCCAATAATTTTATCATTGATTACATTGAGGACCACATTTATGTCACTTCCTTTTTTTGTTGTTGTTGGTTTTTTTTAATGTTTATTTTTGAGAGAGCATGTGTGAAGCGGAGGGCAGAGAGAGAGGAAGATGGAGGGTTCTAAGCAGGCTCCCCATAGTCATTGCAGAGCCTGATGCGGGGCTGGAACTCGTGAACTGTGAGATCATGACCTGAGCTGAAGTCGGACACTTAACTGACTAAGCCACCCAAGCACCCCTCATGTCACTTCCTTAATCCCAGCTTTACCAATGGCCACAAAGAAGGCAGACCAAGGATTGGACTCACCTTTACTATCCATTTCTAACTCCAGATTGAAAGGGCTGCCCTGACTAGAAAATGAAAAAGTTAGAGTTGTTAGCTGGTCTGCAAAACATCCTAACCCTGGTATCTCTCCCCTCTTTCTATAGTCACTCTGTCTTTCTGTATCCATTCTCAAGTCAAAGCTCCAGGTAAACAACATATCTGGAGTATAAGGAGCATGTGATAAAGGGCAGAACTGATGCTACAAAAAAAAAAAAAAAAGTAAAATTAATGACATAGAGACCACACTTGGGGTGCTCTTCTAGAATGAACATTGAAAGGACAGAGATGGAAATGATAGGTAGAAAAAAGTACGCATATGAAAGACAGAAAATTGAAAATTAACCAGTGAATAGGAAAAATCAGAAGAAATGGAACAGAAGCATCAATCAAATTTGTCATTGTAAAGAAAGTTTCTAAGGCTGAAAATGACCTGAAGAATAAAAGGGCTTACCATTTTCTAAAGAACATATGAAAAAAAACATGTCAGTACCATATTTGGTGGTATTTCTAAAATTTCAAATATCCTGGGGCGGGGGGCGGGGGGAACCTACATATAATGAGACAGAAAATAATAGGTTACCTACAAAAAAATAAAAACTATGCTGATGGCAGAATTCTCTTTTGCAGTACTGGATGTTAGAAATAATGGAGCAGTGGTTCTTAACGTGCACATACTCTATGGTGTCTTTGAACTCCCTAAAATAATATGCAAACTTATGTATGTCGATGCAAATTGATTTTCCTGGAAATAGAATCAATATCTTTCATCATATTTTCAAGTGTAACAAAGAGTGTTAATGGAGCAATATCCATAGCACTTTTTCCTTTGAAATAATTTAAAACAGAGAGAAAAGTCGCAAGAGCAATACAGAGAACTCCTGTATATCCTTTCTCAGATTTAGTCATTTTGTATCTTTTGGCCATAATTCTGTCCTTCACCAACCTCCCCCTACTATTACTACTTCTCCTCCTCCTCTCTTTCGCTCTCTGTATGTGTATAAGATATATTTACTAGGTTTACTTCTGTTTTCTCATTTTACAATAACACACATATACACACTATATTGTATTATGTTATTTATTCATTTATAACTTGACGATATATTGTATACACCATGCCCCTTTGCTTTTAATATTTCTTAAGAGTGAGGATATTTTCTTACATAACTTTGGTACAGTTCTCAAATTCAGAAACCTTCACGCTGACATAATGCTTTTATCTGATTTATGGTCTGTATTTCAGTGTTGTCAATTGTCCCAGTAATGTATTTTCTAGTTTTTCCCCCCTACCAGTATAGGTTTTGGTCTAAGGTAACATATTGTGTTTAGTTCCGTGTTGTTGTTTCAGTTCCCTTTAATATGTAACATTTCCTCATATGTTCTGTCTTTCATGACATTGACATTTTTGAAGAATTGAGGCAAGTTATTTTATACAGTGTTCCTAACTGTGGGTTTGTCTGATGTTTTCTCATGGTTAAATCAGACTGTACATTCCCAGCAGGATACTGGATACATGGTTTTGTTTCATTCTTAAGGAATCATATCTGGAGGCATATGATGTTCGTCTGTTCCTCCTTGGTGATGTTAATTTTTCTGTTTGTGAAGGTGTTTTTTCCAGTGTTTCCACTCTACGTTTATTTTCTCCCTTTCAATTAAAGCAACTTTACACTTTAAGACTGTGTGAATATCTTGCTTTTCATTAGACTTTTCAACCTAGATTTAGCAACCACTGATGATTTTTGCCCACAGCAGTCTTTATTATGATAATCACAAGATGCTGATTTTTCCAACCCTGTTACACTCTCTGTAATTCTGCACCTACTTGTATTTGTTATGATAGTGACAGGAAACAGATGGCACACTTTAAAGAGTTTAGCCAACAAGATTTTATTGAAGGGTTGCTTTACTGAAATGTGGCCATGGTTAAGAGTCAACAAGGAATGAGAAAGGGCCAATAACTAGAAAGAAAGAGAAGCCATTACCACCCGTAGGCCTGCAGAGAGGCCTTGCCACTTGCCACTGTGGTGAAAACCTGGAGGAACTGCACTTGGGTGCCATAGCTCCTGAGGAAAGCAGCCACTGACAGCACAGAGAGACAAGACAGAGGTTTTGTCCACCATGACGGGTTTGTCCATTTCTGAAAGAGAGGAAGGACAGAGAGAGAAACAGAATCCGAAGCAGGCTCCAGGCTCTGAGCTGTCAGCATAGAGCCCAATGTGGGGCTCAAACCCACAAACCGTGAGATCATGACCTGAGCTGAAGTCAGATGCTCAACCAACTGAGCCACCCAGGCACTCCAGGTTTGTCCATTTCTTCATGAAATTGTCAAAGTTTGCTTTATTTTGAGGCTACTTTATTGGGAGCTTACAAGTTTACAGTCATTACCATTTCCTGGCAAATTGAGCACTTTATCATAATCTAAAGATTCTGTCACTAAGAATGCTTTTTGTCTTACAATAGAGTTGCCAGATAAAATACAGAATGCCCAATTAAATTTTTATTTCAGATAAACAACAAATAAATTTTAGTGTATGTCCTAAGTAATGTTAAAAACTATTCATCATTTATCTGAAATACAAATTTAACTTACATAGTCCTCGGTTTTGTTTATTTTCACTAAATTTGGCAACCCTATCTTTAAAAGACTTTTTTTTTTTTTTTTTTTTTAGTACTTATATACTACCCTGACTTTGGTTGTAATTTCCCTTGTATGTCTTTTTCTATTTTGTAAATTTCAACATTTCTAAGTCTTTATGTTTGAATGGTTTTTAGCCTGTAGCTAGAATTGTATTTAATCTGGCAAATATCCTTTTTCTAGCAAGTTTTCTACATTTATTAGGATTACTTTATTATTATTATGTTTATGCTTATGTTTATGTTTATTTCTTTTTGAGAGAGAGAGAGCACGAGCAGGGGAGGGACAGAAAGAAGGAGACAGAGAATCCAAAGCAGGCTCCACACTGGCAGCACAAAGCCCAACGTGGGGCTTGAACCCATAAACCATGAGATCATGACCTGAGCCAAAGTCAGATACTCAACTAACTGAGCCACCCAGGAGCCCCTGTCCTTACTTTTTAAAACTCTATTTTCAAGTATTTTCTTATTTTCCCCACTTCTTTTGTGTTCTAGCTATCTCTTTTTTTGCTTGATTTTTAAAATTCCATCTTCCCCTCCTGCTGTTTTAGAAGTTAGACATATATTCTTTTGTTAGTCTTAAATTACTACTGTCCAAGCTCTACCTGATAAAATGTAAAGCTGTTTGATATTTTAAATCTCCACATAAACATTTACCCTTAGATAACCACCCTTTTAATGCTTTTGCTGTTACTGTTGACTATTTCAGTTCTTTTTTCTAACCCCACATGTTAGAATCATTATTATTATCTGTAGACAATATTTATTTATGTTTATGTACATGTTTACCACTTGCCTTTTTCTTGAGTACTTGCATCTGAGATTTTTATCAGGTGGGTGTCCCTATGTATATATAGGGAGATACATGTACATACACACAGCTGTACTATTTTACTACAATATATCTAACAGTGGCTTTTTTCTTTTATTTATTTGGCTCTGTGTACCTATTTTAGGCAAATTCCTATATTTCAATACTTCTGTAAAATTCTCAGCCATTTTTCCTTGAAAGTTGTGTTTCTTCCATTTTCTCCAGTTTGTCATTGGACTCCACAGTTAGTTGAATATTAAAATGTTTCATTCTGCCCTCTAAATATTTTAACATCTCTTTCATGTTTTCTGTCTTGTCTGTCTGCTATGTTCTGGGTAATTTCTTTGGATTCATTTTCTAATTCTCTCTTGGCTCTTTTTAACCTGCCTGCTATATTAAAATATTCTCTTGTTCCTTGCTTATTTTTTGAATATGTGTATTTTATGACATTTTAAAGAAGTGTTTATTTATTTTTGAGAGAGAGCATGCAAACAGGGGAGGCGCAGAGAGAGGAGGAGACAGAGAACTCTAAGCAGGCTCTGTGCTGTCAGCACAGAACCTGATGCAGGGCTCAAACCCACAAACCATAAGATCATGACCTGAGCCAAAATCAAGAGTTGGATGCTTAATCAATTTAGCCACCCAGGTGCCCTTATGGTAATTTTTAAAACATCAGAGTGATCTTGGGTGTTTAACTACTGAGAAATTCCTAGATTTCTTTTTTTTAATCAACGATTTATGTTCACTTTCATAGAGACATAGATACCATCCCCAAGTTTTCCTATATTCTTTTGTTTTTGTTGAATCAGAGTAGTTGAATTTGATAGAAGTTCGATGTTGCTTTGTTCAAACATTCATTTTGGGGACTTGAACTCTTGGATAAACATCAGTGGCCTTCATGTGAACCTTCATGTATTTTTCACCTAATATGTTTTGCATTTTAACAAATGACACTTTCTCATAAATAATAAATTGATAGACGAGAGTGTACAAAGGCTTCATCTTGTAGCAAAAATCTATTGATCATGTTTCATAATTGAATGAAGGTTGTGCAGGCTATTGCCAGTTTGTTTCTGCTAGCTGTTTGTTTGTTTGTTTGTTTAATATAGTTTATTGTCAAACTGGCTCACATACAGTGTGTAAAGTGTGCTCTTGGTTTTTGGGATAGATTCCCATGGTTCATTGCTTACATACAATACCCAGTGCTCATCCCAACAAGTGCCCTCCTCAATGCCCATCACCCATTTTCCCCCCATCAGCCCTCAGTTTGTTCTGTGTATTTAAGAGTCTCTTACGGTTTGCCTCCCTCCCTCTCTGTTTGTAACTTTTTTTCCCCTTCCCTTCCCCTATGGGCTTCTGTTAAGTTTCTCAAGATCCACATATGAGTGAAAACATATGATATCTGTCTTTCTCTGACTGACTTATTTCACTCACCATAACACTCTCCAGTTCCATCCACGTTGCTGCAAACGGCAGGATTTCATTCTTTCTCATTGCCAAGTAGTATTCCATTGTATATATAAACCACATCTTATTTATCCATTCATCAGTTGATGGACATTTAGGCTCTTTCCATAATTTGGCTATTGTTGAAAGCACTGCTGTAAACATTGGGGTACATGTGCCCCTGTGAATCAGCACTCCTCTGTCCTTTGGATTAATTCCTAGTCGTGCTATTGCTGGGTCATAGTGTTCTATTTTTAATTTTTTGAGGAACCTCCACACTGTTTTCCGGAGTGGTTGTACCAGTTTGCATTCCCACCAACGGTGCAGGAGGGTTCCTGTTTCTCCACATCCTCGCCAGCATCTGTAGTTTCCTGAGTTGTTCATTTTAGCCACTTTGACTGGTGTGAGGTGGTATCTCAATGTGGTTTTGATTTGTATTTCCCTGATGAGGAGTGATGTTGAGCATCTTTTCATGTGTCTGTTGGCCATCTGGATGTCTTCTTTGGAAAAATGTCTATTCATGTCTTTTTCCCATCTCTTCACTGGATTGTTTTTCAGGTGCTGAGTTTGGTAAGTTCTTTACAGATTTTGGATACTAGCCCTTTATCCGATATGTCATTTGCAAATATCTTTTAACATTCTGTTGGTTGCCTTTTAGTTTTGTTGGTTGTTTCCTTTGCAGTGCAGAAGCTTTTTATCTTGATGAGGTCCCAATAGCTCATTTTTGCTATTAATTCCCTTACCTTTGGAGATGTGTTGAGCAAGAAATTGCTGTGGGTGAGGTCAAAGAGGTTGTTGCCTGCCTTCTTCTCTAGGGTTTTGATGGTTTCCTATTTCACATCTAGGTCTTTCATCCATTTTGGGTTTATTTTTGTGTATGGTGTAAGAAAGTGGTCTAGTTCTGTTCTTCTGCATGTTGCTGTCTAGTTCTCCGAGCACCATTTACTAAAGAGACTGTCTTTTTTCCATTGGTCACTCTTTCCTACTTTGTCAAAGATTTGTTGGCCATACATTTGTGGGTCCAATTCTGGACCATTGGTCTATGTGTCTGTTTTTGTGCCAATACCATACTGTCTTGATGATTACAGCTTTGTAGTAGAGGCTAAAGTCTGGGATTGTGATGCCTCCTGCTTTGGTTTTCTTCTTCAATATTACTTTGAGTATTTGGGGTGTTTTGTGGTTCCATACAAATTTTAGGATTCTTTGTTCTAGCTTTGAGAAGAATGCTGGTGCAATTTTGATTGGGATTGCATTGAATGTGTAGATTGCTTTGGGTACTATAGATATTTTAACAATATTTATTCTTCCAATCCATGAACATGGGATGTTTTCCATTTCTTTGTATCTTCTTCAATTTCCTTCATAAGTTTTCTATAGTTTTGAGCATACATATCTTTTACATCTTTGCTTAGGTTTATTCCTAGGTATTTTGTGGTTCTTGGTACAACTGTAAATGGGATCATGTTTTAACCCAGAGATGCTTCTTTTCCTTTTCAAGGAGACAGTAAGTGTACCCCCAACAGCCTCCTTCCTGCCCCTCCAAATCATTCCCTCCTCCTTTCTAACCATAACTTCTGTCCTGAATTTATAATGGATTTGATTTTGCTTGTTTTTAAGTCTCATATAAACGGAAACATACAATACATATTGAGGAAAGAAAAATCAGTCTGTGACAAACAGGAACTGATCACACACAGCATCTAGGCAACAGTTTATTAAAAGCTGGCTTTGTGCTCACCACTAGGACATGCTGGTCTCCTATTTGATATAAATGATCTCACAAAATACCAACATTGGACAGTATTACTTTTTAACCATAATGAACTGAGAAAAGACAAGACCCCTTGATACTTTTGTCTAAGCATGGAGAAAATTACGGTTACTTTGCAAACCACAGAATATCAAATATCCACCTCTTGTCTAATATGAGTGACTACTGCTTTCTTACCAATAATCGCTTTAGTCTTGCTTCTTGTCTGCCTTCCTCTAGGTACGATAAAGTCATAGAATCATCCCTTCTTGTTGGCAGCACCCAATCCAGAACAAACTCCTTAATCATGTATGGTTTCCAGTGCTCTTTTACTGAGACACCCCACATTTCCCCATGATGTGGGTTTGTCCTTGCTTGAAATGATTAATAAACTCCGCATGTTCAACTACAGCTATATTTCTGGTAGTCTTTTGCTTGAGGGCACTGACAGTATTCATTTTTGTCTGGTTTCTTTCATGTAATATTTATGGGATTCATGTTGGATTTCACAGTGGTTCATTTTTGTTATTTGATGTTATACTTTGATTATATAACTATTTGGACATTTTGGTTGTTTGTAGTTTTAGGAATGTTTTAATATTGATATAAAATATCCTTGTGAATTTCTTTAGGTAAAAATGAATATACATTTTTGTTGAGAATATTCCTGAGAGTTATGTTAGGAGTTGCCAAGACTACTCACAGTAATCCATAATTCTTATACTCACAGTTACAGTTGGTTACAGAAAAAGGATACAAAGTACAATCAGCAAGGGGAAAAGGCACTTAGGATTGAACTCCGGAGGAAACCAGGCGCTATCTTCAAATGTCCCCTCTAATGGAGTGACATAGGATATGCTTCATTCACCTAGCAACATATGTGACAGCACGTACGGATTGTTGCCAACCAGGGGGCTCACTTGAGCTTTTGTATCCAGGGTTTTTACTGGGGATTGGTCACAGGCATGTAGTGCCTGCATGACTAGCTTCAGTTTCTCATGCTCCAGACCCCGCAGAGAAAAAGCAGGTGTTCACCATAAATAAATTATTAACATAAACTATCTGCTCATACTGGTACAGCCTGGTCCAATTGTGCACAAACATTATAGACAGAACACTCAGAACTCAGATCCAAGAGCCAACCAATAGCCAGTCCTGAAAACAGACCTTTCATTGGAGTATGCACCATGTGAGCAACCTGGGCCTGCTGAGTTAATCTTTTCCTTCACAGAGTAAAAGTGATGGGTCAAAGGGTATTTGTATGTTTAAATTTAGGAGATAATGCCAAAGAGTTTTCCAAAGTGATTATACCAGTTTATTGTCTCACCAATGGATGTATGAGAATTTCCCTTGTTGCACATTGCCAGTTGTGGGGAATAAACTTAGGAATTCCCTGAGCCTGCACCGATGGGCTAACAAGGCATAAAGAATTACAGAGCCATAGGATGCTTACACCCAAGCTTGGGTAAACACGATTAGGCCCCCAGAATAGAGTGGGGGGGGGCAAAGGCCCCCAGAATAAAGTAAGGGGGGGAAAGTCCCCCAGAATAGAAAGGGGGGGCAAAGGCACCCAATACAAATACCTCATATGAGGTAAGCAAGATTCAGAGTGTTCAGGGTGAAAGCACCCCCCCAATTTAGTACTATAGCAGAAAGCTGCTTTCAGAGGAAGGAAGGACCAAATTAGGTAAACAGGTAAATAGGGCTATAGACCACTGTGCTATGGGTGATGCTGCCCAGAGCAGAGCTGATTAACAAAAGAAATGTGCCTTGTTAGCCCATCAGTGCAGGCTCAGGGAGTTCCTAAACTTATTCCCCACAGCCAGTATTTGTTAGAATCAATCTTTTAAAATTTTAGTGTTTTCTTGTAGATGCACAGTGATGTTTCATTATGGTTAAGATTCATATGTACTTAAAAACTAATGAGAGTAAACACTTTTCCATATGGTATTTGCAACTGCACTGTTTTATAAAATGCCTACTTAAGTCTTTTACCCGATTTCCTACTGAATTATTTGTTTTTCCCTTAATGATCTTTAGGAATCCTGTACATATTTTTATGTACAGTTTAATATGTATTTCACAAATCCTCTCTCACTTACCTGACTTGCCTTTTCTCTCTCATAAGTCTTTTCAAGAATAAAAGTTCTTGGGGCGCCTGGGTGGTTCAGTCGGTTAAGCATCAGACTCTTGACATCAGCTCATGTCCTGATCTTGGCCATGGTGGAATCAAGCCCCATGCCATGCTCCTCACTGAGCTTGGAGCCTGCCTGGGATTCTCTCTCTCTCCCTCTCTCTGCCTCCCTGCCCACCCCCCAACTTGCACTTTCTCTCAACATATATAAATAAACATTTTTTTTAAAAGAATGAAAGTTCTCAATTTTAATCCCTAATCTGGTGTCTTTGCCATTAGTATAGTGTTTTTGTTATATCATTGAATAAATCTTTGTGATAATCCAAGGCCATGAAGATATTCTCTGTGTTATATCTGAAAACATTAATGCTTTACCTTTCTAACTGAGGTCACAACCTACCTAGAATTGACATTTTTTATTGTGGTAAAAATGCATAACATAAAATTTATGATTTTAAACATTTTTAAATGTACAGTTCAGTAGTATTAAGTATATTGACATTGCTGGGGCGCCTGGGGGCTCAGTCGGTTTAGCGTCCGACTTCAGCTCAGGTCATGATCTCACAGTTTGTGGCTTCGAGCCCCACATCAGGCTCTGTGCTGACAGCTCAGAGCCTGGAGCCTGCTTCAGATTCTGTGTCTCCCTCTCTCTCTGCCCCTCCCCCTCTCATGCTCTGTCTCCCTCTGTCTCAAAAATAAACATTAACAAAAAATTAAAATCCGTAGGGCACCTGGGTGGCCCCGTCGGTTAAGCATCCGACTGCGGCTCAGGTCACGATCTCACAGTTTGTGAGTTCGAACCCCAAGTTAGGCTCTGTGCTGACAGCTCAAGAGCCTGGAGCCTGCTTCAGATTCTGTGTCTCCCTCTCACTCTGCCCCTCCCCCACTCACACTCTGTTTCTCTCTCCTTCAAAAATAAACAAACATTAAAAAAAAATTTTTTTTAAAGTATACTGACATTGCTAAGAAACAGATACTCAGAATTTTTTCATCTTGCAGAACAAACTCTATCCGTTAAACAACAACTCCCCATTTCTACCTTCCCCCCTAGCCCCTAGCAACCACCATGCCACTTTCTATCTTTGGATTTGACTATACTTTAAGTACATAATATAAGTAGATTATACAGTTGTGTCTTTTTCATAACTAGTTTATTTCATTTAGCATAATGTCCTCAAGATTTATCCATGTTGCAGCACATAACAGGATTTTCTTTTAAAAACTGGATGACACATTTAAAAAAGGGCAGGGGGCGCCTGGATGGTTGGTTGGTTAAGCATCCAACTTTGGCTCAGGTCATGATCTCATGATTCATGAGTTCGAGCCCCACATCTGGCTCTACGCTGACAGCTCAGAGTCTGCTTTGGATTCTCCGTCTTCTGCTCCCTCTCTCTGCCCCTTTCACACTCATGCTTTCTTTCTCTGTCTCAAAAATAAGTAAAAATAGGGGCGCCTAGGTGGCTCAGTCGGTTAAGCGTCCAACTTCAGCTCAGGTCATGATCTCATGGTTTGTGAGTTTGAACCCCATGTCGGGCTCTATGCTGACAGCTCAGAGCCTGGAGCCTGCTTCGGATTCTGTGTCTCCCTCTGTCTCTGAACCTCCCCTGCTTGCACTCTCTCTCTCTCTCTCTCTTTCAAAAATAAATAAACATTAAAAAAAATTTTTTTAATAAGTAAAAATAAACATTAAAAAAAACTGGATGATACTCCATTATATCTACATAGGACATTTTGTTTATCCATTCATCCATTGATGGACATTTGGGTTGCTTCCACCTTGTGAATAATGCTGCTATGAACATGGGTGCAAATATCTCTTTGAGACCCTGCAGGATTGCTGGATTATATGGTAATCTTCTTTTTAATTTTTTTGAGGAACTGCCATACTGTTTTCCATAGCTGAGTCATACCATTTCATAATTACATTACAGTATACAAGGGTTCTAACTTCTCCACATCCTTGCCCACACCTGTTATTTTCTGGCTGGTTGTTTTTCTCTAGTAATAATAATGGGATTACTAATGAATGTGAAGTTATGGTTCATTGTGGTTTTGATTTGTATATCTCTAATATGTAGTTATATTGAGAATCTTTCCATGTGCTTTCTGGTCCTGTGTATATCATCTTTGGAGAAATGTCCAAGTCCTTTGCCTATTTTTAAATAAAGTTATTTGATTTTTTATTGTCAAGTTCTAGAAGTTCATTATATGATCTGTATGTTAAATCCTTATCAGATGTATGATTTGTAAATATCTAGGTTTCTTTAGGCATGTTATTTTGTTCCTTTGTGGGCCTTATTTCCTTATTTCTTTGTATGCTTCATGGTCTTTTGTTGAGATTTGTAATTTTGAAAAAACAATCACCTCTCCCATTCTTTATGGATGGGCTTCATGTAGGAGAAGATCTTCACTATCAGTCAGCCCAGCTAGAATATCTAGGACCTCTCAAGCCTTTTCTAACTAACCAAGGCCACTTTTGCAGTCTACAACAGGGATGATTTCAAATTATGTATCATTTTTCTATAACAGGCTATTCCTCCTTTTTTAAAGTTTATTTTATTTTGAGAAAGAGAGGGAGGGAAGGAGAGGGAGTGGGGGGAGAGAGAGAGAGAGAGAGAGAGAGAGAGAGAGAGAGAGAATGAGAGCCAAGGAGGAGCAAAGAGAGAGGGAGAGAGAAAATCCCAAGCAGGCTCCATGGTGTGAGTGCAGAGCCCAATGCGGGGCTCAGTCTCATGAACTGTGACCTCATAACCTGAGCTGAGATCAAGAGTTGGATGCTTAACCAACTGAGCCACACAGGTGCCCCTAAATATCTATTTCTTCTATGTCAGTTTGTTTAGTTTTCCCAAGAGCTTGTCGATTTCTTCTTTAAAAAAAAAAAAATGTTTATTTTTGAGAGAGCATGTGTGCAAGCGGGAGAGGGGCAGAGAGAGAGAGGGCACAGAGAATTCGAAGCAGGCTCTGTGCTGACAACAGTGAGCCCAGTGCAGGGCTCAAAAACTCACAAACCGTGAAATCATGACCTGAGCCAAAGTTGCTTACTCAACCAACTGAGCCACCCAGGTGCCCCTAAATATATATTTCTTTTTACATCAGTTTGTTTAAGTTGTGTTTTCCAAGAGCTTGTCTATTTCTTCTGATATTGCAAATTTACTGGCAAAAGGAATCCGTAATAACCTCTTAATTACCTTTTAAAATATTGAGGTGAAACTCAGACCACAGTTAACATTATTAAAGTGTACAATTCAGTGGCATTCAGTTCATTCACAGGGTTATAGTTACCAACTCTTTCTGGTTTAGTATTTTATATAGCCTCAAAATAACCTTTAAGCAATCATTCCTCATTCCTCTTTCTCTCATCTCATTGGGAACCAGTGATCTGCTTTCTGTCTCTGTTAGTATGTTTTTGCGGTTCATGTGTCCTTTTAAAGCTTAATAATATTCCATGGTACATTTTTTTTAAGTTTATTTATTTATTTTTTAGAGAGAGCAGGGGAGGGGCAGAGAGACAGAGAGACAGAGAATCCCAAGCAGGCTCTGCGCTGACAGCGTGGAGCCTGACACGGGGCTTGAAGTCACAAACTGTGAGAAAATGACCTGAGCCAAAATCGAATCAGACACTTAACCAACTGAGCCACCCACGCACCGCTCCAGGGTACATTTCTACCACACTTTATCCATTTGTCCAGTGAGGGACATGTGGATTGTTTACACCTTTTGGCTATTCTGAACAATGCTGCTATGAACATTAATGTACAGTTTCATTCTACATTCCCATCAGCAACACACAAGAGTTCCTATTTCTTCACCTCCTCATCAGTGCTTGTTATTTCCCTTTAAAAAAATTGTTGAAGGGCTCCTGGGTGGCTCAGTCAATTAAGCATCCAGCTTTGGCTCAGGTCATGTTCTCATGGTTTGTTGGTTCGAACCCTGCGTCGGGCTCTGTGCTGACAGCTGAGTCTGGAGCCTGCTTCAGATTCTGTGTCTTTGTCTCTCTCTGCTCCTCCCTTGCTCGTGCTCTGTCTCTTTCTCCCAAAAACAAATAAACATTAAAAAAAAATTGTTGGAGTCCCTGGGTGGTTCATTTGGTTAAGTGTCGGACTCTTTATATCAGCTCAGGTCTTGATCTCAGGGTCATGAGTTCAAGCCCCACATTTAGCTCCATGCTGTGCATGGAGCCTACTTAATAAAAATAAAATTAAAAAATTCTAGCCATCCTAGCAAATGTGAAGTGATACCTCATTGTGGTTTTGATTTGCATTTCTTTAATGACAAATGAATTTGAGTATCTCTTCATGTACTTGTTTTCCACTTGTATATCTTTGGAGAACTGTCTATTCAAGTCCACTGCCCATTTTTTATTTTTTTTTGTTGAGTTGTGAGAGTTCTTTATTCTGGATACCAAACCTTTATCAGAGGTACCATTGCAAATATTTTTCCCATTCCATAGGCTGTCTTTTCATTTTCTTGATAATGTCTTTTGATGGACAAAGGTTTTAATCTGTGTGTATCCAGTTTGTTTTTCATTTGTCACTCATGCTTTTGATGTCAAATCTAAGAATCCATTCCCATATCTGAAGTAATGAAGATTTACTCCTCTGTTTTCTTTTTTTTTTAATGTTTATTTTTGAGACAGAGACAGAGTGTGAGTGGGGGAGGAGCAGAGAGAGAGGGAGACACAGAATCCAAAGCAGGCTCCAGGCTCTGAGCCTGACATGGGGCTCGAACCCACAAACTGTGAGATCATGACCTGAGCTGAAGTCGGATGTTCAATGACTGAGCCACCCAGGCGCCCCTACTCCTGCGTTTTCTAATGATAGTTTTTAATTTTAGTTTATATATTGGTCTTTTATCCGTTATTAGCTAATTTTCATATATGTAATGAAGCAGGATTCCAACTTCATGTTTTTTTACATACCCAGTTGGCCTAGCACCATTTGTTAAAGAGCTTGTTCTTTACCCCATTGAATGGTTTTGGTACACTCGTGAAAAATCAATTGGCTGTAGATGGTGGGTTTATTTCTCAAGCCACAGTTTCATTGCATTGGTCCATATGTTTGTCCTTGTGCTAGTACCAGTGTTTTGATTTTTACAGCTTTGGAGTGAGTTTTGAAATCTGTGTGAGTTCTTGAGCCTTGTTTTTCTTTTTCAATATTTTGGCTTTTCAGGCATTCAATATTTTGGGATTCCATATGAATATGATGATTGGCTCTTCCATTTACACACACACACACACACACACACACACACACAAACACACACACCTACACACAAAGCCATTGAGATTTTGATAGGGATTGCATTAAATTTGCAGATCACTTTGGGGTATAGTGCCATTTAAGAATATCAAGTCTCCTGGGGTTTCTGGGTGGCTCAGTTGTTTAAGCGTCCAGCTTCAGCTCAGGTCATATCTCACAGCTCGTGAGTTCAAGCTCCGCATCCGGCTCTGTGCTGACAGCTCAGAGCCTGGAGCCTGCTTCGAATTCTGTGTCTCCTTCTCTCTCTGCCCCTCTCCTGCTCATACTCTGTCTCTCTCTCTCAAGAATAAATATTAAAAAAATATATTAAGTCTTCTAATCTATGAACATGAAATGTTTTTTCAAGTAATTATGTCTTCTTTAATTTCTTTCATCAGTGTTTGGTTGTTTTTACTATACATGTCTTTTACTCCCTTTAAATTCATTCCTAGGTGTTTCTTTTTTAGATTTTTTTAATGTAGGTGTTTTTTTTTTTTTAATGCTACTATACATGGATTCTTAATTTCCTTTCTGATTATTCATTGCTGGTGCATCTAAACACAACTCATTTTCATATGTTGATCTTTTACCCTGCAACTTGCTGAATTTGTTTGTTAGTTCTAGTAGCTACTTTATGTATATGTGGATTCTTTTGGATTTTCTGCATGTAGAAATATGTCATCTGCAAATAGAAACAGTTATATTTCTTTTCCAAATTGGATGCCTTTTGTTTCTTTTTCTTGTGTAATTGCTCTGGCTAAGCCTTCTCATAGAGATTGAATAAAAGCACAAAAGTAGGCATCCTTGGAGCATGTGGGTGGCTCAGTGGGTTGAGCGTCCAACTTTGGCTCTGGTCATGGTCTCACGGTTTATGGGTTCGAGCCCTATATTGGGCTCTCTGCTGTCAGTACAGAGTCTGCTTCAGATTCTCTGTCTCCTTCTCTCTCTGCCCCTCCCCTGCTCATGCTCTCTCAAAAATAAATAAAACATTAAAAAAAACAAAGTAGGCATCCGTGTGTTATTCCTGATCTCAATGGGAATCTTTCTGTCTTTCACCATTAAATATGATGTGTTGGGTTTTCATAAATACCCTCTATCATGTTAATAGTCTCCTATTAAGGCAGTATCACTGCAGAGAGAGGCATGGAAAAAAATAATTCCAAAAGTAAAGTGATTGATACTATAAAAAGGGTAACTAAGTACTCTGGGAGATTAGAAATTTTAATTCAGTTTGGACTTCACAGTGGTGCTGTTATTTTAGCTGAGTTTTAGGAGTTAAATAGAGGTTCACCAGCCAAGACAAGGCTCCAAAGAGGAATTTCAGTCAGAGATTTCAGCCAGAAAAAAGGTAGGAGAACATGAAGCTATGTTGGGAATGGCAGATTGTTGTTTAGTGATGAGATTTGACAAGGAGTTGTAGGAGGGGAAGCTGGATGGTAAGGTTGAATGAAGTTAGAATGGCCTTGTGTACCATGCTTGGGCCTTCAGACTGGGTATGACAGATATACAGCAAGGCAGTCACTTGCTCATGTGTGCACTATAGCCATATGGATTAGAATGAGAAGAGGCTGTAAACAAGATTTAAAAACATATATTTCAGGCATATAGTATAACTGTTATTACTGGTTTTAAATATTTTTTCTTTTCCTTTCAATCCTCTCTTCCTCTTGTTTCCTGGTTAGTGCTTTCTTGTGTTAGGCTCTGTTATATACCATTCCCAGAATGCAACAGGTGACAGGAGAAAAAAATATATAGAATGGTATGCTACAACCATCAGAATTGGAATTCTGTTAAGTTTTATATAAATATGTATTGTACTTCTTTTGGAGTCATCAAAAAAAAAATTTTTAAGTGAAGCAGTAAAGGGCCCTTTTGAAAACACAGAAATACTTGAGCTTAATTTTCAAGACTTTGTGTTGCTAGAAAATAAATGATTAGCCATAAAAACATCAAGTTTATTTTCTGTTTTGACTGGCATTTGGCCAACACTAGAATGGATTTCCTGGTAATTTGGTTTGAGAGATGACTGCTTTACATCATCATTGATACCTGTAAAGCCAAACATAGGGCTTTGCGCATCAATAAATGTCTTCATTGTTGAGTTATTCAATTTGAATTAAATTATTTGAACAATCCAAGTCTTCTGTTTGTATGTCCTAATTACTATGCAACCATTACAGATAATCTCAGTTAAGCTCTTAAATTATAAAGCAGTGTAGTATTGTTGCTGCAGTATGGAAACAGTTGCCATTAACTAGAATCCAGTGGTCAGTGACCTCACAATCAATTATTACTTTGTAGAATTTCTCTTCAATACTGTCATGAGATTAGTATTCCCTAAAAGCATTTTCTACTTGGTTTAATAATTTTTCCAGGGGCGCCTGGGTGGCTCCGTTGGTTAAGCGTCCGACTTCAGCTCAGGTCAGGATCTCACGGTCTGGTCCGTGAGTTCAAACCCCGCGTTGGGCTCTGTGCTGACAGCTCAGAGCCTGGAGCCTGCTTCGGATTCTGTGTCTCCCTCTCTCTCTGCCCCTCCCCCGTTCATGCTCTGTCTCTCTTTGTCTCAAAAATAAACATTAAAAAAAATAATAATAATTTTTCCAGATTAGGTTCAAAGAGATACAAATTTCAGAATTCTTAAAATGTCTTTTAGGTGTACATTCTAATTTAAAGTACTTTTGATCAGAAATTTGGTGACATATATTGATATTTATCATGAAGCCTCTGGTATTATCTGGAAAGTAATTATTTCCTAGTGAAGGAAAGGGATGAATGATAAAGATTAAAAATAGTAGCTTTTCACTGATGGAAGCACAGTCTAGTCCAGTAATTCTCAAATTTTTTGATGCCAGGACCAGAATTATTAAAAATTATCAGACTCTAAAGAGCTTTTGTTTACATTATCTGTGTATATATCCCAGTATTTTATTAGAAACTAAAACTGAAAATGTTTAAAATATTTTAAATTCACTTAGAAATAACAGGAAATCTGTTATATATAAACATAATATAGCCCAGTTTTATGAAAAATAACTACTTCCTGTAACAGAATTAGAAGAATATTTTACATTTTTGCAAAATCTCTTCACTATCTAACTTGATACATGGATTTTCATATCTTTGTATTCAGTGTTTCCAATATCAGGTGCCTTTTCCAGGTACCTTCTGGAGAGCTGTACTATAACACTAAAGAGAGAATTGGTGTTCACTTTATGACATCCCTGAAAGGGTCTCAAAGCCAGTTCAAGAACCTCTGGTCAATTTCAAGCAACCATGAAGTGTTAGTTTATTCTGGATTAAAAAGGATGTCTGGAAGATGTCAGTATCTTTTCTGATGTAGATATTAAAGTGGAAAGAAGTTTATATAATGTCCCTTCCAGACTTCAGGAGACTTAACCAAAATAAATTTGTCACTTTTTTTTTAAGTTTTTTTTTTTACATTTATTTATTTTTGAGAAACAGAGTGAGACAAAGCGTGAGTGGGGGAGGGGCAGAGAGAGAAGGAGACACAGAATCTGAAGCAGGCTCCAGGCTCTGAGCTGTCAGCGCAGAGCCTGATGCGGGGCTCGAACCCACTAACTGTGAGAGCGACTGTGAGACCTGAGCCGACGTCGGATGCTCAACCGACTGAGCCACCCAGGTGCCCCAAATTTGTCACTTTTAAAATATTTCTGGAGTCTAGGCTACTCTCAGGCATGTCCCATGTGTTGTCTCAACATTCAGACTTCTTTGATCTCATGGCACCTCTATAGCAACATGTGGCAGAGGAAGAGAGAGACTGAGCGTGGAGAATCGCGCATAGTCTTTTTTTTTTAAATTTTTTTTTAATGTTTCTTTACTTTTCAGACAAAGCACGAGGGGGGAGGGGCAGAGAGGGAGACACAGAATTTGAAACAGGCTCCAGGCTCTGAGCCGTCAGCACTACCCTGATGTGGGGTTTGAACCCACGAACCGTGAGATCATGACCTGAGCCTAAGTCACTTAACCGAATGAGCCACCCAGGCGCCCCCGTGCGTAAAGTCTTAAGTTCTTCCTCTTAGAAATGTCACACATAATTCCTCTTTATGTTTGCTAGTAAAAGCCATGCCTGATGTCAGGTGGTCCTGTCTAACTTCAAGAGATCAGGAAGTACAGTCCTCTCATGTGACAGAGGAAAGGAGGACTGAATATATTGGTGAGCAGTACAAATGCTTACCACTCTCTTTGAAATGATGTTTTAAAGGAACATTGATATAAATACCTTGAGCACAAGGACTTTGTTCACCACAGTGTGATGAGCATCTAGGTCAGTATCTCTTATAACCAAGAAATACTTGTTCAACAAGTAAGTGAGAGGAAGACATTAAACTTCCCCAATACAGTAAGCAGTAATATTTTCTAATTGGCTATAGATATAAAAGAGTACACATTGAATTTACCTCTGATGAGAAACCATTTGCTTTCCTTATACTTAGCAGTTTATTATGGTCAATCTTTGGTAAATTTGGATGGTTTAATAATAGCATGCCAAATTCTTCCTTTGCAATGGACTAAACTTTTAGTGGATAGTCAAAAAATATGAATTAGCATTTTTAAGTCTGTCATTTATAGAAATAAAAGGTTGATATACATGCTATAATATCTATGCTACCATTTACCATATGATTTCATTCTCCCACTATTTTTTTCTTCTCAAAATATGAAATTTAGCTAGTGTAGCACATTTCAATCATTGAATCAATAGAAATTTTTGAGAACATTGGGAAACAAAACTGACAAAAATCTTTTCTTTCTTTCCCCAGAAAATAGTAATGATTATAGCAAATAAGGAAACTATATATTATTAGATGATAACTTCTTTGGGAAAAATAGAGCAAGGTTAGGGGGATTGAGAGAGTTGAATGGTGAGGAAACAGGTTACAGTTACACACAGAGGAATCCGAGCAACTCTTATTAAAAAAAAAATGTGTCTAAGCAAAGACATCAAGGTGGTAAGGGAATTTCCATCCAGATACCTGGGGGCAAGCCTGTACAAGGTAGAGGGAGTAGTCTGTGCAAAGGCTTTCAGGCAGGAGAACACCTATTTTGTCTGAGGTATTACATGTGGGTGGAGTAGAGCCAGTGAATCAGAGAGATTAGATGAGTCAACCTCCAGCCTCTGCTTCTAGTCACTAGGTGGACAGTTCTGATCTAGTCTCTTTGTCATGGAAATTCCTGTCCATCCCCTTGGCTCTGAGACAGTTTTTTAAAAATAGCTTCAGGGGGCACCTGGATGACTCAGTCAGTTAAACATCTGACTTCAGGTCAAGTGTTGATCTCCTGGTTCTGTGACTCTCAGCCCGGAACCGCTTCAGATTCTCTGTCTCCCTGTCTCTCTGCCCCTCCCCTGCCCTCAAAAATAAACATTAAAAAATAATAAAAACATATACACAATGGTTTTTAAAAATCAAAGAATTCTGTGAACAATTATTAAAAAAAAATAAATAAGTAACAGCCTGAGGTTGAAAAGGCATAACTCATAATTTAGTCTTTGTCCCCAGGCTTCTCTCTTTGTTTATTGGAGAATTCTTAACAGTACCTCGAAAGGCCTACATTAGGCTTTTGTTTTTCCTTTGCTCAGTTTTATCTCCTATCAAGTCTTCCACCTCACTGTCTCTGCATACACTTACTTTAGCTTGATTTCAGAATTTGACTTTTTCAATCCTAAAAAATGCACAAATTAGTGTACCCTCAGTCAGTTTCAGTTTGCTCTTAACAGAGCTGTATTTACTTTCAAAAATTTCTTGATTATAGGATTTATTGAAGGCTAAAAAATTTAGTTAACATATACCAACATCTGGACTTTAACTTACAGTTTTCCCTAACATTGTATATGGCCTCCATAGGCCCATGATCAGTGTCCCAAAGGTACAGTATTTGATAGTTTAAGCTAAAGGGGCTGAAACCACTATAAGAATTCTCAAATTCCCTGTTTGATCTTGTGGGGTCCTTACTACTCTCTGATGATCCTCAGAGATCTTAACTTTATATTACAGTTTCTCATTCCTGATATGATAGTCTTAGTTTCAAGCAACAGGAACCAACTCAGGCTGATTTAAGCAGAAAGATAACTTATTAAAAAGGTGTAAGGTGACATGAGAGTCCATAAGTAGGTCCTGCCATTTATGGTTAATGGTTAATTGTTTTTCAAAAAGAATGCCAGGACAATTCAATGGTCTTTTCAACAAATGATGCTGGGACAACTGGATGCCAACATACAAAGATTGAAGTTGGATCCATTCTCTTTTTTTTAATTTAATTTTTATAATGTTTAATTGTTTTTGAGAGAGAGAGACAGACAGAGCATGAACAGGGGAGGGGCAGAGAGCAATGGAGACACAGAATCCGAAGCAGGTTCCAGGCTCTGAGCTGTCAGCACAGAGTCCGACGCCAGGCTTGAATGCACAGGCCATAAGATCATGACCCGATCTGAAGCTGGATGCTCAACTGACTGAGCCACCCAGGCGCCCCGATCCCTTCTTTAATATCATAACACAGAAATGAACTCAAAATGAGTTACAAACCTAAATATAAGAGCTAAGCCTGTAAAA
The DNA here is from genome assembly GCF_014898765.1 of Herpailurus yagouaroundi. Lineage (NCBI taxonomy): Eukaryota > Metazoa > Chordata > Mammalia > Carnivora > Felidae > Herpailurus > Herpailurus yagouaroundi. Next base: position 15,555,498 of record NW_024412447.1, on the reverse strand, counting down.
CTCATAGAGGAAAACATAGGAATAAATATTTATGGCCTTAGATTTGACACTAGTTTTATAGATACGACAGCAAAAGCGTAAGGGAAACAAAAGAAAAAACAGGAAAATTGGACTACGTTGAAATTATAAACTTTTGTGCTATAAATGATATCATCAAAAGAGTGAAAAGACAACACACAGAATGGTATCTAGATACTAGTATCTAGAATATATAAAGAACTCTATGATTCAATAATAAGAATTCACATCACTCAGTTTAAAAATGGGCAAAGAGGGGCGCCTAGGTGGCGCAGTCGGTTAAGCGTCCGACTTCAGCCAGGTCACGATCTCGCGGTCTGTGAGTTCGAGCCCCGCGTCAGGCTCTGGGCTGATGGCTCGGAGCCTGGAGCCTGTTTCCGATTCTGTGTCTCCCTCTCTCTCTGCCCCTCCCCCATTCATGCTCTGTCTCTCTCTGTCCCAAAAATAAATAAACGTTGAAAAAAAAAAATTTTAAATGGGCAAAGAGGGGCGCCTGGGTGGCTCAATTGGTTAAGGTCTATCTTCAGCTCAGGTCATGATCTTGCAGTTCGTGGGTTCAAGCCCCACATTAGGCTTTGCGCTGACCGTGCCAAGCCTGCTTCAGATTCTCTGTCTCCTTCTCTGTGCCGCCCCTGCTCCCTGTCTCTCTCTCTATCTTTCTCTCTCAAAAATAATTTTAAAAAAATAGATATATAAAAATGGGCAAAGATTTTGAGGGGACATTTCCCTAAAAAGATACAGAAGTAGCTAAAAAGCACATGAAAAGATGCTTGATGGGGCGCCTGGGTGGCTCAGTCGGTTAAGCGGCCGACTTCGGCTCAGGTCATGATCTCGCGGTCGTGAGTTCGAGCCCTGCGTCGGGCTCTGTGCTGACAGCTCAGAGCCTGGAGCCTGTTTCAGATTCTGTGTCTCCCTCTCTCTGACCCTCCCCCGTTCATGCTCTGTCTCTCTCTGTCTCAAAAATAAATAAACGTTAAAAAAATTTTTTTTAAAAAAAAGATGCTTGATATCATTAATCATTCGGGAGATGCAAATCAAAAGCACAATTAGATAATACCTATCCTTCTCAAGCTATTCCAAGAAATAGAAAGGGAAGGAAAACTTCCAGACTCATTCTATGAAGCCAGTATTACTTTGATTCCTAAACCAGACAGAGACCCAGTAAACAAAGAGAACTACAGGCCAATATCCCTGATGAATATGGATGCCAAAATTCTCAATAAGATACTAGCAAATCGAATTCAACGGCATATAAAAAGAATTATTCACCATGATCAAGTGGGATTCATTCCTGGGATGCAGGGCTGGTTCAACATTCGCAAATCAATCAACGTGATACATCACATTAACAAAAAAAAAGAGAAGAACCATATGATCCTGTCAATCGATGCAGAAAAGGCCTTTGACAAAATCCAGCACCCTTTCTTAATAAAAACCCTTGAGAAAGTCGGGATAGAAGGAACATACTTAAAGATCATAAAAGCCACTTATGAAAAGCCCACAGCTAACATCATCCTCAACGGGGAAAAACTGAGAGCTTTTTCCCTGAGATCAGGAACATGACAGGGATGCCCACTCTCACCGCTGTTGTTTAACATAGTGCTGGAAGTTCTAGCATCAGCAATCAGACAACAAAAGGAAATCAAAGGCATCAAAATTGGCAAAGATGAAATCAAGCTTTCGCTTTTTGCAGATGACATGATATTATACATGGAAAATCCGATAGACTCCACCAAAAGTCTGCTAGAACTGATACATGAATTCAGCAAAGTTGCAGGATACAAAATCAATGTACAGAAATCAGTTGCATTCTTATATACTAACAATGAAGCAACAGAAAGACAAATAAAGAAACTGATCCCATTCACAATTGCACCAAGAAGCATAAAATACCTAGGAATAAATCTAACCAAAGATGTAAAGGATCTGTATGCTGAAAACTAGAGAAAGCTTATGAAGGTAATTGAAGAAGATTTAAAGAAATGGAAAGACATTCCCTGCTCATGGATTGGAAGAATAAATATTGTCAAAATGTCAATACTACCCAAAGCTATCTACACATTCAATGCAATCCCAATCAAAATTGCACCAGCATTCTTCTCGAAACTAGAACAAGCAATACTAAAATTCATATGGAACCACAAAAGGCCCCGAATAGCCAAAGTAATTTTGAAGAAGAAGACCAAAGCAGGAGGCATCACAATCCCAGACTTTAGCCTCTACTACAAAGCTGTCATCATAAAGACAGCATGGTATTGGCACAAAAACAGACACATAGACCAATGGAATAGAATAGAAACCCCAGAACTAGACCCACAAACGTATGGCCAACTCATCTTTGACAAAGCAGGAAAGAACATCCAATGGAAAAAAGACAGTCTCTTTAACAAATGGTGCTGGGAGAACTGGACAGCAACATGCAGAAGGTTGAAACTAGACCACTTTCTCACACCATTCACAAAAATAAACTCAAAATGGATCAAGGACCTGAATGTGAGACAGGAAACCATCAAAACCTTAGAGGAGAAAGCAGGAAAAGACCTCTCTGACCTCAGCCGTAGCAATCTCTTACTCGACACATCCCCAAAGGCAAGGGAATTAAAAGCAAATGTGAATTACTGGGACCTTATGAAGATAAAAAGCTTCTGCACAGCAAAGGAAACAACCAACAAAACTAAAAGGCAACCAACGGAATGGGAAAAGATATTTGCAAATGACATATCGGACAAAGGGCTAGTATCCAAAATCTCTAAAGAGCTCACCAAACTCCACACCCGAAAAGCAAATAACCCAGTGAAGAAATGGGCAGAAAACATGAATAGACACTTCTCTAAAGAAGACATCCGGATGGCCAACAGGCACATGAAAAGATGTTCAGCGTCGCTCCTTATCAGGGAAATACAAATCAAAACCACACTCAGGTATCACCTCACGCCAGTCAGAGTGGCCAAAATGAACAAATCAGGAGACTATAGATGCTGGAGAGGATGTGGAGAAACGGGAACCCTCTTGCACTGTTGGTGGGAATGCAAATTGGTGCAGCCACTCTGGAAAGCAGTGTGGAGGTTCCTCAGAAAATTAAAAATTGACCTACCCTATGACCCAGCAATAGCACTGCTAGGAATTTATCCAAGGGACACAGGAGTACTGATGCATAGGGGCACTTGTACCCCAATGTTCATAGCAGCACTCTCAACAATAGCCAAATTATGGAAAGAGCCTAAATGTCCATCAACTGATGAATGGATAAAGAAATTGTGGTTTATATACACTATGGAATACTACGTGGCAATGAGAAAAAATGAAATATGGCCTTTTGTAGCAACGTGGATGGAACTGGAGAGTGTGATGCTAAGTGAAATAAGCCATACAGAGAAAGACAGATACCATATGGTTTCACTCTTATGTGGATCCTGAGAAACTTAACAGGAACCCATGGGGGAGGGGAAGGGAAAAAAAAAAAAAAAAGAGGTTAGAGTGGGAGAGAGCCAAAGCATAAGAGACTGTTGAGAACTGAGAACAAACTAAGGGTTGATGGGGGGTGGGAGGGAGGAGAGGGTGGGTGATGGGTATTGAGGAGGGCACCTTTTGGGATGAGCACTGGGTGTTGTATGGAAACCAATTTGACAATAAATTTCATATATAAATTAAAAAAAAAACACAATTAGATACTACTTCACATCCACTAGGATACCTGTAATGAAAATATATGGGAACCAGTATGGTAGTTCTTCAAAATATTAAACATGGAATTATCATGTGATCCAGGAATTTTATTTCTGGGTATATACACAAATGAAAGCAGGTACTCATATCTGTATGCCAGTGTTCATAGCAGCATTATGCACAAGAGCCAAAAGGTGTGAACAGCAACTTATTGTCCATCAGCAGATGAACAGACAGATAAAATGTGCTATATACATGCAGTGGAATGAAATTCCTTAAAATGGAATAAAATTTGATACATGCTACCACCTTGAAGACAGACATTATGCTAAGTGAAATAGCCAGACAAAAAGAACAAATATTGTATGATTCTATTTATTCGGGGTACCTAGGATAGTCAAATATATAGAGACTAAAGTAGAACAGTGGTTATCAGGGACTGGAGGAAGGACGGAAAGTTCTTGAAATGGATAGTGGTAATGGTTGCACAACAGTGTGAATGCACTTAATGCCATTACACTATATACTTTAAAATGGTTAAAATGGTATGGAACTGGTGAATCACTTACAGTGTTCACCTGAAACTAATATAACACTGTATGTTAACTACACTGGAATTAAAATGGGAAATGTTATTATATATATTTTACCACAATAAAACAAAAAAATATTTAATAATGTGTTTCCAAGTATGTGGAGATATTAGTATCCTCATACACTGCTGGTGGGAATGTAAAATGGTGCAGTCACTGGAAAACAGTCTGGCTGGGATTTCCTCAAAAAATTAAACATAAAATGGACAAAAGGCCTTAATAGATATTTCTCCAAAGAAGATTAACCCAAATGGCCAATAAGCCTATAAAAAGATGCTTGCTTTGAATTCTTTTATGAGACAATCAGGTGTGTCCATAAGAGAAGCCTGAGGACAGGCTGGGGAAAACTAGGTGTATTACAGGTGCTTACAGGTCCTAGAGAGAGAAGGCATGGCATCCCATGCAGGGCCTTGTGGAAAGGCTACCAGGGTGGTTAGGAGACTGGGGGGGGGGGGGGGGGGAGGCCAGAGCCTTTATTGAGGTTTGTAAATGAAAGGCAAGAAAGGGCAGGGTGAACAGTTTAGGATTAGCTAGTTTAACTTACTTCAGTGGTATTTGGGCCTTGGGGTGGTCCCACTTATCTGGCACCTGCCCCAGGAGGATTAAGGCAGAGGAATAGTGTCTTTTGGGGCACCAGGACCAGATAGAGGAGACATGGCCCTGGATTGACTAGTTTGTATGTCAGAGACATGCTTCGGGCTCGGCCCTTTCCTGTCTGTAAGAACTAGCTAGTCCTGGAGGGGCAATCTCTTTCCAGACAGAAAGTTGTTTGGGGGGTGGATTTTTTGCTTGTTGTTGTTGTTGTTGTTGTTGTTGTTGTTGTTGTTTTTATGGTGCCAAAATATCATAATATGCAGAAATTAAAAATAATTATAACAGACTGTTCAATATCACTAGTCATTAGGGAAATGCAAATCGAAACCGCAACAATGAACCCCTTCACTTTCATTAGGATGGCTATTACAAAAAGGAAAAGGAAAAGAAATTACAGGTGTTAGTAAGGATGTGGAGAAATTACAAACCTGGTGCATTGCTGATGGGAATGTAAAATGATCCAGCCACTTTTGAAGTTCCTCAAAAAGTTAAACATAGAATTACCACATAACCCAGAATTCCACTTCTACGTATATACCCAGAAGAATTGAAAGCAACGACTCAAAACAGATATTGATACACCAATGTTCAAAGCAGCATTATTCGCAGTAGCCAAAGGTGGAAACAACCTATATGTCCATTAATGGATGAATAGATAAATAGGTGGTGTATACATACAATGGAATATTATTCAGCCTTAAAAATGAATGAAATTCTGATACCTGCTACAACTTGGATAAAAATTGAAACCATTATGCTAAGGGAAATCAGCCAGACACAAAAGAACAAATATTATATGGGGGCGCCTGGGTGCCTCAGTCGGTTAAGCGGCCAACTTCGGCTCAGGTCATGAGTTCGCAGTCAGTGAGTTCAAGCCCCGCGTCAGGCTCTGTGCTGACAGCTCAGAGCCTGGAGCCTGTTTCAGATTCTGTGTCTCCCTCTCTCTGACCCTCCCCTGTTCATGCTCTGTCTCTCCCTGTCTCAAAAATAAATAAATGTTAAAAAAAAAAATTAAGAAAAAAAAAAGAACAAATATTATATGATTCTACTTATGAGATGGATGGGACAGGCAAATTCATAGAAATAGAAAGTAACAGAGTTTATCAGGGGCTGGGCTATGATTCCATTTCCATAAAATTCAAAGTTACTCTTACTGGGGGAGAGAGACACATTATGACTAGAGGTGGCACAAGAGGAGCTGCTGAGTCATTTTCTGTTTCTCAATCTGTGTTCATTCTATAAAATGTCAAGAGCTGTTCAGCCATAATTTGCACATTTCCCTTGATAGGTTATACTTTAATTAAAGTCTACTTAAAATTGGGGAAAAAAGATATCTGTATTTCAGAGTTTTTTTAACAACTGATAATTTATTAAAAAGGTTGACTTGATTAAGCACGTGCATTGGTGGTTTCGGCCTTGATTCCTCATTCAGTACTGATGGAATCAATCTATTTAACAGTCTCAGAAGGACTGTACAGATCAGTGAGTCACTTATGGATCCTCATCTGAAAATAATCCCAAGTCTTAGTACCTTCACCGGAAGAGGTTTTCTTGTAGTGATTCTCAGAGTCTTGGAAGACTTCCAAACCGATCCTTTCACTTTGAGGTTCTTTTCCTTTGCACCTCTGATCAAGTTGGCTCATATGTTCTCCAGAGATTTTCCATTGGCAGCTGGTTAGAGTGATTCTAATTCTGTGAATCACCACTTCCGCTTCCACGGGTATCTTCCCATGTCCTTAGAAGCCATGGCTGTGACACAGCTTCCTGACCAACTGGTTCCTGGGAGAAAACAGGGGGGAGGCAAGAGCCAGGCACTCAGAGCTCTGCAGTAGCTACCACTATGTCTTCCTCAAAGAAAAGAGTTCAGCTTTTAAAGGCTGAAAAGATAGCCATTTTCTCCTCATCTTGGAATCATCTAAAAATAATAACCATAACAAGAAATGGAGACACAGGTGCTTGGTTTGACACTTGAAGGAATCCACTGCCCCAACTAAGAAGACACAGAGGAAGAGCAACAAATGCAAGGGAGAGCAAATAGAAATGAGAGGGACACATTGGGAAAAGACGTTGAAGATGATCAACAGATGCAGTGAAGGTCAAGTAAAGGTGAGGGGGACACTCGGTGTGGACACTTTCGGCAAGAACACGTGTTTCCACAGAATTGGAAGCTCTGAGGGCAAAACCAGCAGTCCCTTTTCTGTAACAAGAACAGTACACAACCAAGGGCCAGTACTTCCCTCGTCAGGACTTGACAGGAAATGTCATGAAGCAGGGAAGGTGGAGACTGAACACAGACTATAAGCTATTTCCGTACAATACTGTCTGTTGTGAAGTAGGTTGAAGGAAAGAGTCAGCAATGAAAGCAGCCCTACAGTGTGGATCTTGGTTAGTTGTTGAGAAATGAAGGTAAAAAACCCAATTCTCATGTACAACCTGTGTCATAAGGCCCTGGACCTTCCCTAATGTGAATCTCTTGTAAATATTTGACATATGAACAACTCCCCTCTTTCAATAATGAGTAATACATCAAAAAGGAATCCACACCAGAGGAAAATTTGACCAGCATATAGCCATGAATATTTCTTAATTAATGAAGTAATCCCCTTTTAAAGATTATTATGAATGGGGTACCTAGCTGGCTCAGTTGATGGAACATGCAGCTCTTGTCATGAGTTCAAGCCTCACGTTGGATGCAGAGCCTACTTAAAAAAATATTAATAATTATGCTGAAAGAGATAATGAAGCAAGGGCAAGTGTCTGTTAGCTTCACCTATAGAGAAGATTTATCTCCCAACAAGTCTCATGAGGTAAGGCATTTCCCAGATGTAGAAAAGAGATTCAGATCCGGCAGCCAAAAAGAGTACAAATACCTCTAAATGGAGACTTAGGGGAGAAAATTGTGCACATCACATGCACGCACACACACAAGGTTTGGACTCCTTTTCACTGAACTCAGCAGTTCTCGATCTCCATTTAATTAAACCAGATTTTACTTTTGGCTTTAAGGAAACTTTGAACCTTATCTTTCTGCCACAACAGTGATATCTTACTCTTAAATCTAGTTTAACTGAACATCTTGACAGAGTGAAGAGTGAAATTTCTTAGATTTTCTACCATTTTTTCCCTTTGCTACCTGTCACCAAATGCATTCCTTTATGAACATTTTAAAATGTAATTGAGCAAAAGAGAATACTTTTGTTATTAAGCTATCTAATGTTTTTATCAAATTGTAATGTTAGATGCTTAAATTCTTTTATTTCGAAGAGTAGGATTGAATAGCATGACACAATGAATGACAGTCTTCTATAAAGTAATAATACGTAGCCTTGATGGTTCAGCAGATTCAAATCAGGAAGGTCCCATTAGAGTTATTTTTTCTACCTCTCTGTGTTCAATCTCAACTGTAAGTTGGCCTCAGAAACTATTCTAAGTCCCTCATCTGTAAAAATGGAGACCACTATGAAAGGATCTCATTTATTTATTACTTTTTCATCCAACTATCCATTTGTACCTGTATCCAGGATATAAGGATGATTGACTCTGTCCCTCTCCTAAGAAGTATGGTGAAGATGGATTTGTAATTAGCTGTAATTCAGTGTGATAACTGTCATAAAAGTAGGGCATTTAGGGTGCCATGTAGGCACAGTGTTGACTGTACTTGTATGCATCAATTATCATTCAGTGTCCCTGAAAACTTGGTTGGTACCATTACCTTTGAATGGAAATGATTAGCATGTTTGCCTGATAGGTGTCCTATAGTGAAATGATACAATTTCTTAAGCAATCTGCAAGCTAAAAATTTTCCCCCAGGAAATCAAAGCCTTAATACTAAATTTGCTGTATTTATACAGCTTTGTATAATGGAAGTGGGTTCCTATTTTACAGTTACTACGCTTTCCCAATTCAATTCACATTCCAATCCATCTTATCAAACTTCAGTTAAGTCAATACACTGAAACAGTTCTTTTTTTTAGTGTCTATTTTAAGAGAGAGAGGGAGAGAGCCAGCATGGGGAGAGGCAGGGGGGGGGGGGGGGGAGGGGGTGGTGGAGAGAGAATCCCAAGCAGGCTGTGTGTGTGGAACCTGATGCAGGGCTCGATCTCATGAACTGTGGGATGATGACCTGAGCCAAAATCAAGGGTCAAATGCTTAACCAACTAAGCAATCCAGGCACTCTGAAACATTTCTTTTTCTTAAAAACATTGTTGGAGTAGAAGATCATGCTTTGAGGTGATTAATTTTTTTCTTGGTATAGAAAATATTAATAACATTTATCTAGTTGTTTCTAGGCAGCACAAGACTATTGAACTCTCCAAGAATCCAGTCTGAGATTTTCCAAACTGCCAAAATATTTTAAGACAAATGAGAATATGTAAACATACATGTTATCAACTGTTTCATATTTGTGTTTTAGAGATAATAAGTCTCTAATGAGCCACCAGAGCCCAGTGGGATTAAAGATATAAATTTCAAAATCTAGATTCCTTCCTGTATTATCATATCTGGCTGGAGTTGTGTTTTCTCTGAATGTGAAATTTCTCAAGAGGGATGCTTATTACATTATTAAAAACAATGAATTACATTACGAAATAAATAATAGAAGGCAAAGCATAGACCAATGATGAAAGTTTGTCATGAAGGAAGGATTGTGATTAATTTTGCACATTTGAGTAGATTTAGAAGGAGGATGGAAAGAAAGAAGAAAAAAAGGAAGGATGGATTATATTATAGAGTTTACAGTGGGTTTACTTTAGAAAGAAGGAGGAATAAGTTAGATTTGAGTTTATAGTGAAATTTGAATTCACAACCCGGGGTGGTGAGACTAAACTTCCTTTGTGCGTACATGCACGCACTCACACTCTCTCTCTCTCTCTCTCTCTCTCTCTCTCTCTCTCTCTCTCACACACACACACACACACACACACTGAGAAGAAAATGATGAACAGAAGCAACACAAAGTGTGCACTGCCTACTACAGTGCTTACTTGGCACATAATATGGTCATTAGTACATGTTTTTGGAGATTGTTTAAATTCTCTTATTTTGAAAGAAGGGGTTTTTTTCTTTTTTAAAAAAATTTTTATATTTTTAATTTATATTTGAAAGAAGGTTTTGAGTTAAAGCAGAGATTGGTTGGCACTTTACAGCCTGCAGGGCAAATCTGGCCCGCTATCTGCCTTTGTAGATAAACTTTTATTAGAACTCACTATGCTTGTTTATTTATATATTGTCTATATCTGTTTCTGCACTACAGCAACAGAATCCAGTAGTTAGGAAAGTGACTGTATAGCCTACAAAGCCTAAAATGTTTACTTGCTGGCTTTTACAGAGTGGGTTGCCAACCCCTCAGTGGAATCCTCAGTTTCAGCCCATACACAGACTGTATATTTCTTATGCTCCAATGAGCTTTGTAAGGTTAATATATTTGTTGTGTTGAACATTGTTTTGAGCCCCTGATTTTACCCAACTTTTTTTTTTTCAACGTTTATTTATTTTTGCGACAGAGAGAGACAGAGCATGAACGGGGGAGAGGCAGAGAGAGAGGGAGACACAGAATCGGAAACAGGCTCCAGGCTCTGAGCCATCAGCCCAGAGCCTGACGCGGGGCTCGAACTCCCGGACCACGAGATCGTGACCTGGCTGAAGTCGGACGCTTAACCGACTGTGCCACCCAGGCGCCCCATACCCAACTTTTTCTTATACCTTTAACGTAGCTTCATTAGTTAAAATTTTGCCATATTTGCTTCATCTGTTCTCTCCATGTACATTATACATACATGCATTTTCTTCTTCTGCTGCTGCTGCTGTTGACTTATTTGAAAGTTACAGATATTGTGCTTCAGCATACCCCTCTAAGAGTAAGAGCATTCCACTATATAACCTACTGTTTTAAAATTTAAAGACACATGTATGGGCTTTTTGTTTGTGTGTAAGGGCTATACAACTGTCTTTCTATAGCACCTTGTTCACCTCTGGGTTCCCATTTATAAACTGTAGAAATTCTAAGTATTAGTTATCTATTGCTTACTTGTAGCCTGAATAACGAATGGCCCCCTAAAGATTTCCATGTCTTAATCCACGAAATCTGTGACTATGTTACCTTACATGGCAAAGGGGACTTTGCAGATGTAATTAAGGAATTAAAAATGTATCCTGTATTATCTGATGGGTTCAATGTAATCACAAGGGTCCTTGTAAGAGGGAGGCAAGAGAGTTAAAAGCAGAGAAGGTGATAATCAGTGAGAGAAATGTGACAGTGCCATAACTGCTGTCATTGAAGATGGCAAGGCTAAGAATTTTCACACCCAGTTTCAAAGCCATAAAGTCCTGGCTTTTTTTTTTTTTTTAAACAATCCTTTCCTCAATTTCTCTCTCCTCTTGCTATATTTTACTATAATCATCAAGAAGAAATTCCATGACACCTTCAGTGTTTTGCTTGGAAATCCCCTTACTGGACCACCCAGTTCATTTGGCTCATTTTCTACTTTGTGTATAACTGCAAGTGACAGGGTTACTGAACTTTGTTTCTACATAACAAAGATCCCCCTGCCTCCAGTTTCTAATCAGATGTTCCTACCCTCCTTAAAACCTCACAGGGAGCCTCCTCAAAGTCCAAAATCTGTCAATTTCAATTCATGGCAATTTAGGCTTTTATCACTGCTCTCCTTAAAGTCCTTATAGCTACCTCCTACTGCCCAGTTACAAAACTGCTACCACATTTTAAGTATTCGTGATAATAGAACCCCACTCGTGACACCAGAATCTGTTAGTTATCTCTGGCACTTTAAAATTTAGGGTAGTTAGGCACTCAAGACAGCAAACATATTCTCTCACAGTTTCCGAGGATCAGGAATCCAGGTGCATTTTAACTAGATGCCTCTGGTCTAGGCTCATCAGGAGGTTGTAGTCACACCGTCAGCCAGGGTGGCAGTCCTCTCAAGGCTCAATGAGAAGAGGTTCCCTTTCCAAACTCACTCCTGTCACTATTGGCAGGCCACAGGTCTCCAAATCGGTTGGGGATATCTGTTCTTTGGCACAGAGACCTTGGCGTAAGCCTATTCACGACATGTAGCTGGCTTTCCTCAGAGCAAGGAAGCAGAGAGCAAGAGATTCCCCAAGACAGAAGAAACAGACTTTTTTGTGACCTAATCTCAGAAATAACATGCCATCATTTTTGCCATATTCTAGTTGTTAGAAGCAAGTCACTGGGTCCAGTTCACACTTAAAGGAAGGGGATTCCACAGGTCATGAATACCAGGCAGGGAACATAAGGGCTCAGCCTCAGAGGTTGCTTAACACAGATAACAAGGCATGTGTGTCTCAGAATGTGCCACGAACACTTTCAGGGTGAAAACAACTTAGAGAAAGCTTAATATTCTCCGTAAGATCAACCCACATTCAGAATTTGGCTTCATAGAGAGTTTCTCTTATAACTTGTAAAAACTTGACTATCTGAATGAAATCTTTGAAGAGCCAGTCATTCTAGAAAGGCAAGTTTCTAGATAGATCTGTCCCATTACAGACCAAATCTTAATTAACAGTTTGGTGTAGAAGTCCTTTTTTTGATCACATACTTCCTTACCTGCTTAAAGAAATTACTGATGATAATATGAAATTTTATTTCATAAAAAATCATTGTATGTGTTATAAAGAGAAAATGCTGGCCTTCTCCATAGGATATAGAATTGTTGATCTCTTTCTTAAAGGACTCAAGGCTTTCTGTCTGCCTTTATTTATTTACTTAATGTTTATTTTTGAGAGACCTAGTAGGTGCGCGTGAGTTGGGAAGACGCAGAGAGAACAGGAGACAGGGATCTGAAGCCAGTTCTGTGCCGAGAGCAGAGAGCCTGATGTTGGGCTCGAACTCACCGTGAGATCATGACCTGAGCTGAAGTCGGACACTTAATCGACTGAGCCACCCAGGCATCCTCCTGTCTGCCTTTTTATAATTTGTCTTCTTTTATTTGTCACTTCCCAGCATTGCCTGCCTGTTTGCTGTATCTAACCGCTACAGGTTGAAACCAAATAACTTAGGTTGAATAAAACTGTGTGTGAAGGAAAAGGGACCTGTGGAGGGTTGAATCTGCAGTCTGCAAGCCTTAACTGCTGCTAGCTGCTCGCAGACTTTTGCTTACATCTTAATTGTAAATTGTTAGATATACATATATATATATATATATATATATATATATATATATTATATATATGTGAGGCTGTGGTAACAGCTGAAGTCATATTGGGCTTAGATGTTCAGTTCCTAATTAATTTTATGAGAAAGCTGAAAGTGGGGTGCCTGGGTGGCTCAGTCGGTTAAGCGTCCGACTTCGGCTCAGGTCATGATCTCACGGTCTGTGAGTTCAAGCCCCACGTCGGGCTCTGTGCTCACAGCTCAGAGCCTGGAGCCTGTTTCAGATTCTGTGTCTCCCTCTCTCTGACCCTCCCCTGTTCATGCTTCGTCTCTCTCTGTCTCAAAAATAAATAAACGTTAAAAAAAATTAAAAAAAAAAAAAGAAGAAAGCTGAAAGTGAGCTGAGGACAAATAATAAGAATTGTGTATTGCTTGTACTTCAGCCAATTTCCTGACCCTCCTGTTTCCCTGCTTGAGATTCTCTTTCTGCCTCTCTCTCTCTCTCAAAATAAATAAATAAACTTTAAAAATTAAAAAAAAAATTCTTTTCCAGTAGTGATGTGTTCCTCTATTCAGCAATTCCATAAATAGTAGTTTGCAGCCTCCAGCCATAAGATACTTACCTGGACTTCAGAGAATGTGCATACTATGGGTGTACCATCATACATGGAGAACCCTGACCAAAAAAAAAAAAAGCCAGCTAAGGAAGCACATCTTCATATACAGAACTCCAGTCAACTTTTTGTTTTTTGTTTTAATTTTTTTTTAGTGTTTATTTATTTTTGACAGAGAGACAGAACATGAGTGAGGGAGGGGCAGAGAGAGAGGGAAACACAGAATCCGAAGCAGGCTCCAGGCTCTGAGCCATCAGCACAGACCCTGACGCGGGGCTTGAACTCACAGACTGTGAGATCATGACCTGAGCTGAAGTCAGATGCCCAACCAACTGAGCCACCCCAGGCGCCCCTCCCGTCAACTTTTTATTCTTCACAGCCAAGATGCACTGGATGTTTGCAGAACTTCTCTAACATGAAAAAGACCAAAAGAAAGAGAAAAAGGGATCTCAGAGGAAATAAAAACAATGTAATGAGAAAAAGAAAATGTAAATGGACTATAATTAATGTTCTTGTAGAAATAAGATGAAGAAACAAGAACAAGATGGGTTGTTTTTTTTTTTAATTTTTTTTTCAACGTTTATTTATTTTTGGGACAGAGAGAGACACAGCATGAACGGGGGAGGGGCAGAGAGAGAGGGAGACACAGAATCGGAAACAGGCTCCAGGCTCTGAGCCATCAGCCCAGAGCCTGACGCGGGGCTGGAACTCACGGACCACGAGATCATGACCTGGCTGAAGTCGGACGCTTAACCGACTGCGCCACCCAGGCGCCCCAAGATGGGGGTTTTTAAAAAACAACAGGAACAGAGAATTTAAAATTTTGGAAACTAAAAATATGAGAGCTGAAATTTAAAATCAGTAAAAGAATTAGAAAAACAAAGTTGAGAAAAATCTCTTAGAAAGTAAAATAAAAGGACCAACAGATGTCTTGGAGAGAAAAAAAAAATTAGAGGCTTTATTCAGGTGGTCCAACATTTGACTAATTGGAGCAAAAGGGAAAGAGTGATGAGGAGGAAATTATTAAAGTTGTAATAAAAGGACATTTCCAGGAACAGAAGCACATGCATCTCCAGTACCACTGAGTGAAGAAAATGAGCCTCATCCAGGCACATTATCATAAAGTTATAGAACACTAGGGATAAAAAGAAAATTCTTAAAGCTTCTAATGTGAAAACAAAGGTCACATAGAAAGGACCAGGAATTAGAAGGTATCAGCCTTGCGGGCGCCTGGGTGGCTCCGTCAGTTAAGCCTCTGACTTCAGCTCAGGTCGTGAACTTGTGGTTTATGAGTTGAAGTCTTGCATCAGGCTCTGTGCTGACAGCCTGGAACCTGCTTTGGATTCTGTCTCGCTCTCTCTGCCCCTCCCCCATGTATGCTCTGTGTCTCTCTCTAAAATAAACACTAAACAACTTTAAAGAAAAGAAAAAAGAAAAAAGAGGGGCACCTGGGTGGTTCAGTTGGTTAAGTGTCCAGCTTCAGCTCAGGTCATGACTCCTGGTTCATGGGTTCCAGCCCCACGTCGGGCTCTGTGCTGACAGCTCAGAGCCTGGAGCCTGCTTCAGATTCTGTGTCTCCCTCTCTTTCTGCCCCTCCTCTGCTCACACTCTCTCAAAAATGAATAAATGTTAAAAAAAAAAAAAAGAAAAGAAAAAAGAATATAAGCCTTGTCAACCCAAACGTGGGAAGCTAGAAGACAGTGAAACAATGCCATAATTTCAAAGAGAAAATTATTTATCTGTAATTATATAACCAGATAAACTTTCAATCAAATATTAAGATAAAATAAAGGTATTTTCAGGGACATCTGGCTGGCTGAGTCAGTGGAGCTTGTGACTCTGGATCTTGGGGTTGTGAGTTAGATCCCCATGCTGGTATAAAGATTACTCAAAAATAAAATCTTAAAGACATGTTCAGACATGCAATATCACAAAAGATTTGCTTCTTATGTATGCCTTTTCAGGAGGCATAGTGAGGGGTAGACTCCACCAAAGATGAAGGATTAACCAAGTAAAGGGAAGACCTGGGCAAGGGAATGGGAATGAAAACCAGAGAAGTATGGAGAATATACCAGATGACAGCAAAGGAAAATTCCAAGATAGCACCTGAGCCGGAGACCCAGAGAACAAGTAGTCCAGATGGAAGTAAAGCAAGTGTTTCAGAAAGGATATCTTGTGAAAGGGGAAAAAAATGGAAGAGGGAGACGTAAATGCCCAAGAATCATAGATTACCAAGAGCACAAGTCTCCCACTAAAGACAGTACTGCTAGGAATACATAAACTGTAAATGATGAATTGCCAGAGGCTTAGTGAATTTTTCCTCCCTAGCCCCACAGGGTAAAGATAAGAGAAAAATCCCCTGGCGCTCTGACAGAGGGAAGGGAAAAGTAACCATCTTAAAATATGCTTGGGGGATACTCTCTAACCACGGCTTGCCCTCAAAGTAAACTATTTTACCAAAGTCTAAGCCACTTAGGGGAAAGGAAATACCCAGCTCCAACCCCCTCTAGTTTTTCTGTCTTACCTAAAGGGGTGGGAGGGGAAGCTGAGAAGCCCTTGTGCTGGTTCCAGCCCAGGCACACAGACTCACTAAAATACTTAGATGGAAACTATGGGGTTATAGAATAGTCTCCTCCACCCCGCAAACACACACACGCTACCACCACACCAGTCTATATCTTGTATAATGACAGTGGATTACTACTAAAAGAGCTACAATGCTCAGAGTCTGTTTTTAAAGGAAGTCTCTAGGGAAACCTCAAAACAACAAGAAGTACAAAAACAAGGACACTTGAAGAAATTTTAGCCTCTGATAGGTACTCCTTCAACAAACAGTAAACATAGGCTGATTCCTAGCCAGGTAAGTGTAAATCCTCACACTGAAGGCGTATTTACCACAGTCCCTTTTACCCAGTACATCATGTCCACTTTTAACCAAAAGGTTACAACGTGTGCTAAAAGTCAAAAACACAGTGGAAGAGACCATAGAAAGCATTCAAACTGGATTCATACATGCCAGAGATTTTGGAATTATCATACGAGGAATTTAAAATAACTATGATGAACGTGCTAAGGATTTTGGCGGGAAAAGTCGATAACATGCAAGAATACCTGGATGCAGGCACAGATAGAAACTAAGAATCTAAAGGAAATGCTAGAAGTCAAAGCCACTGTAACAGAAATGAAGAATGCTTTTGATGACTTATCGTAGACAGGACACAGCCCAGTAATGAAAATGAATCAGCTTGCAAAACTGAAATTTAAAGAGAAAAATGAATGAAAGAGAACAGACTATCGAAGAACTGTGGGGCAGTTATAAAAGACGTAATATATGTATAATAGGAATGCCAGGAGGCAAAGAAAGAAAAGGAACAAAAGAAACATTTAAAGTAGTGATGGCTGTGAACTTTCCAAAATTAATAACAGACATCAGACCATAGATCCAGAAAGCTCAGAAAACACCAAGCAGGATAAAGGCCAAAAAATCTACACGTAGGCATTATCATAGTCAAATTATGGGAAATCGAAAACAAAATCTTGAAAGAACCCAGAAGACAAAAGCACCTTACCTGTAGAGTAACAAGGATAATATTGGATTTCTCCACAGAAGCCATACAAGCAAGAAGAGAGTGGAGTGAAATATTTAAAGTGTTGAGGGTGCCTGGGTGGCTCAGTCGGTTGGGCGTCCGACTTCAGCTCAGGTCATGATCTCACAGTCCGTGAGTTCGAGCCCCCCGTCAGGCTCTGGGCTGACGGCTCGGAGCCTGGAGCCTGCTTCCGATTCTGTGTCTCCCTCTCTCTCTGCCCCTCCCCTGCTCACGCTCTGTCTCTCTCTGTCTCAAAAATAAATACAAACATTTTTAAAAATTTTTAAGTATTGAAAGAAAAAAGTCCACCAGCCTCAGGTCTGCAACCAGCAAAATTATCCTCTGAAGGAGTAATACTTTCTCAGACAAAATTGAGGGACTTTGTCACCAATGGCCTGCTTTGTGAGAGATGATAAGCTCTTCAGAGAGAAGGAAAATAATACAGGTCGGAAATTCAGATCTAGAGGCACCTGCACGGCTCAGTCGATAGGGCATCTGACTCTTGATTCCAGCTCAGGATCGAGCCCCACATAGTGTTCTGTGCTGAGCATGGAGCCTGCTTGAGATTCCCTCTCTCCCTCTCTCTCTCCCTCTGCCAGCTCCCCCGCTCACATTCCCTCTCTCTCTCTCTCTCTAAAAAAGAAAAACTCAGGTACATAAAGGAAGAGAAGAAACGTTAGATAAGGAATAAATGGAGGTAAAATAATATCTTAAATTTTTCCCATTAATTGACCTAGCAGATAACATTTTATTTAAAATAATAGCAACAATATAGTCAGTGATTATAACTTCTAGATAAGTGAAATGAATGACAGGAGTGTACAAAGGATAGGGAGGGAGGAACTGGAAGTAATCTTATTTATTTACACTACTTGTGAGGTATTACAGTGTCATTTGAAAGTAGACTTAGATTAGTTGTAAATGTATATTGCAAGCTCTAGGATAACCACTGAAGACATTTTATTTTAACATTTATTCATTTTTGAGAGACAGAGACAGAGTGTGAGTGGGGGAGGGGCAGAGAGCGAGGGAGACACAGAATCTGAAGCAGGCTGCAGGCTCTGTCTGAGCTGTCAGCACAGAGCCCGATGTGGGGCGTGAACTCACAAACCGCGAGATCATCACCTGAGCTGAAGTCAGACACTTAAGCGACTGAGCCACCCCAGTGCCCCTGAAGACATTTTAAAAAGAAGTATAGTTGACATGTTTAGAGAGGAGAGAAAATGGAATCACATAAAATGCTGAATTAAAACTGGAGAAGGTAAAAAAGAGTAGAAGCGAGAAAGTCCAAGGGCAGCAAAAAGAAAATAGTTGCAAATATCATAGGTATTAAACCAATTGTGTCAGTCATCACATTAAATGTGAATGGGCTAGGGGCACCTGGGTGGCTCAGTGGAGTGTGCGACTCTTGATCTCAGGGTTGTAAGTTTGTAAGTTGGAGTCCCATGTTGGGTGTAGAGATTACTTAAAAAAAAAAAAAAAAAAATATATATATATATATATATATATATACATATATATATATATATATATATATGGATGGTCTAAATTAGGAGACAGATACTTCCAGAGTGCATTAAACACAAAACCCAACTATATGTTATCTACAAGTGTGTTATCTACATATAAGTTACTGCAGGTATGATACTGTGATATAAGAACTATATATTCAGTCCCCAGCTCCTAGAACAGAGCTCTTAAAACCCTTGTCGTTTCTGAGTGATAAGGGTGAAAGGAGCATCTTTTGTTATTCATAGTAAGCCCTTTTCAAGCACAACTGAGTTTAAAGAATTTTTTTTAATTTTTTTTAAATGTTTATTTTTTTGAGAGAGAGAGACAGAGCACAAATGGGGCAGGGGCAGAGAGAGAGAGGGAGACACAAAATCTGAAGCAGGCACCAGGCTCTGAGCTGTCAGCACAGAGCCCGAAGCAGGGCTCAAACTCACGAACTGTGAGATCATGACCTGGGCCAAAGTTGGACACTTAACCAACTCAGCCACCCAGGCGCCCCAAGCACAACTGAGTTTAAGATTATTGAGTTACTTTATGGGCCCTTAGATAGCTTCAAGATGGGAGCTGGTGGCCAGAGGAACCAACCATGTGCTTAGAGGCTTGGAATTTCCAGCCCTACCTTCTCTAGATGCAGCGAGGAAAGAGGGGCTGGGGACTGAGTTGATCAACCACTGGCCAGTGATTTAACCAGTTGTGCCTAAATAATGGAACTTCCATTAAAACCCTAAAAGAAAACAAAGGAGTCTAGAGAGCTCCCAGGTTAGTGAACACACCCATGGACTGGAAGAGTGGTATACCCCATACTCCACAGAGACAGAACTTTTTGCCCTCAAGACCCTTCCAGACCTCATCCTACATTCCTCTTCATCTGGCTGTTTGTATCCTTTATAATAAGCCAGTAATCATGAGTGAAGTGTTTCTCTGAGTTCTGGGTATTATTTGAGCAAATTATTGAACCTGAGGAGGGGATTGTGGGAAACACTACACAGGAGGCCTGGACTTGCATCCTTAACCTGTGGAGATCTGTGCTAATTCTTGAAAGTTAGGATTTCGTGGTGTGAAGAAAAACCCTACAATGGTATCAGAAGGACTGTGAGTAGAGAAACTAGTTTTCTTTTTTAAGTTCATTTTATTTACTTTTTGAGAGAGAGAGAGAGAGCACACAGGAGGGACAGAGAGAGGGGGAGAGAGTGCAGAGTCTGATGCAGAGGCTCGAACTCAATGACCATGAGATCATGACCTGAGCCAAAATCAAGAGTTGGATGCTTAACAGACTGAGCCACCCAGGCGCCCCAGTTTTCTTTTAACAAAAAATTGTAGATAGAAAGACACAGATAGATTCAAAGCAAAGGGATAAATAAAAGATACACCATGATAGCACAAATAAAAGACAGCTGGAGGAGCTTTCAGACAAAGTAAAAGACACTGTTAAGAGAAGAAAAAGAAAAGCCACAGATTGGAAGAACATTTTTGCAAAACACATCTGATAATGGACTGACGTACAAAATAAGCAAATTCTTAAAATTTAGAAACAATTCAATTAAGAAATAGGCAAAAGGGGTGTCTGGGTGGTTCAGTCGGTTAAATGTCTGACTTTGGCTCAGGTCATGATCTCATGGTTTGTGGGTTCAAAACCTGATCCGAGCTCTGTGCTGACAGCTCGGAGCCTAGAGCCTGCTTCGGATTCTGTGTGTGTGTCTCTCTCTCTGCCCCTCCCCCATTCATGCTCTGTCTCTCTCTCTCTCAAAGGTGAATAAATGTTAAAAAAAATTTTTTTAATAAAAAAATGGGCAAAAGATCTGAATGGACAATTTGACAAAGAAAATATATCACTGACAACTGAGCATATGAAAACATCATATGTCCTTAGGGAAATGCAAATTAAAACAAGATACCGCTATACACGTACTAGAATGGCCAGAATCCAGAACACTGACAACACCCTAAGGTTATGAGAATGCAGAGCAACAGGAACTCTCATGCATTGCTGGTAAGAGTGCAAAATGGTACAGCCACTTGGAAGATAGCTTGGCAAGTTTTTTTTTTAATGTTTATTTATTTATTTATTTTGAGAGAGAGTTGGGGGAAGCAGTGAGGAGAGGGAGAATTCCAAGCAGGCTCCACCTTGTCAAGACAGAGCTAGATGCGGGGCTCAATCTCACAAACCTCAAGATCGTGACCTGAGCCGAAATCGAGTCAGACCCTGAACCGACTGAACCACCTAGGCATCCCCTAAAATGTTTGTTTATTTAGTTTGAGAGAGAGCAAGGGAGGGGCAGAGAGAAGGAGAGAGAATCTCAAGCAGGCTCCACACTGTCAGCACAGGGCCCAGTGCTGGACTCAGTATCACGAACTGTGAGATCATGACCTGAGCCAAAATCAAGAGTCGGCTGCTTAACCAGCTGAGCCACCCAGGCACCCCCAGCTTGGCAGTTTCTTATAAAACTAACCATATTCTTACTGTATCACTCAGCTGTTGCATTCCTTGGTATGTATCTAAATGAGTTGAAAACTTCTGTTCACACAAAACCTATACACAATGTTTCTAACAATTTTATTCATAATTGCCAAAACTTGTGAGCAACCAAGATGGCCTTCAGTAGGAGAATGAATAAATAAGCTACTGTATACCCAGACAATGGAACATTATTTAGTGATTAAAATAAATGAGTTATCAATCCACAAAAAGACATGGAAGAAACTTAAATGCATGTTGCTAAATGAAGTCAATGTGACAAGACTACATACTATGTGATTCCAAGTCTATAATGTTCTGAAAAAGGCAAAACTGGGACAGTAAAAAGATTGCATGAAGGTAGGAGGAGTAAAGAAGTGGAGCGGGGCAGGGGGTATGATAATGGAACTATTCTGTATCTACTGTAATAGTAGATATGTGTCATTATGGAATCATCAAAACCCATAGAAACTACAACACAAAGACCGAATCCTAGTGCAAACTAAAGACTTTAATTAATAACAGGGTATCATTCCTAGTTCATTAACTATAACATGTACCACAGTAATGCAAGATTTTAATAGGAGGAGCTGTGGGGGAGAGAGGACATATATGGGGACTTTACTTTCTGCTAGTTTTTCTATAAAGCTAAAGCTGCTCTAAAAACTATAGAGTCTACTAATTAAGAAAAAGATGAGGTTATGAGGTTATTACTAACTCTAAGACAACAACAAATTTGTGTAAGAAAATGTAAATAGGTGATATTTATAGTGTCACAATAATGGAAACTTACAGAATGTGACTTTAACCAAAAATTATTATGTAATTTTTGAGAGACTAGAGGAAAGGAAGTATTACTGGTCTGATATCCTCATCTCTCATAGTAGAAAGTCTGCGTAACAGAAGTTTACATCCGTGATCCTATCTGAAGGCATTTCCTCCCCTTTGGCACCCAAGTCCATCTCCTCATATATCCTACATCATCAGATTTTGCTCTCTAGTGGGATCTTTGCCATCAACAAACAAATATTCCCTTAGTTCTTCTATCTTAACACACACACATACACAACATACTTCTTGATTCCAGTTGCCCTGCCACTGCCATTCCTTTCTTTGGTTCCCTTTACATCAAAACTGAAATTTTCTGTACTCCGTTTCCAGTTCCTCTCCATTCTCTGTCTTACATCCACTTCATTCAGAATTTTACAGCTACCATTCTATTCGTTCTTGTGAAGTTGATGGTGACTTTCATGTTGCTATATCGAGTAGTCAATTACCATCTGAACTCCCAGCACCTTTTGATGCAATTGATTACTTCCTCCTTGATAGGTTTCCTTCACTTGGTTTTAAGGACATCACTTTTTAAGTTTTCCTTCTGTGTCATTGGTTGCTTCTTCACAGTCTTATTTGCTGGTTCTTCTTCTTCTTCCTGACCTCTGAATGTTAGAATGCCCCCATATCTCAGTCTTAAGTCCTCTGCTGTTCTTTTTCTACCCTGAGCCCCAGGCTATCATATCAGGTATCAAGGTTTTAAATGCCATCTGTAAGTTGATAATTCTCAAATTTATATATCCCAACCCAGACTTCTATGAACTCCAGGCTATATATCCAATTGGTGACTTGACATTTTCATTTATTGTCTAATAGACATGTCAAGCTTAATATATCCAAAACTGAACCTACTGATCTTCCCCCTGAAAATATTCTGTAGTCAGAACATTTCTCAGCTGTGTTAATGGCAACTCCATATTTCCCGTCGGTAGTTACTTAGGCCAAAAACCTTGGAATTATCCTTGACTCCGCTCTGCTCTCTCACACCCTACATTGAGTCTGTGTAATTAGACATAATTAGAAAAATAAAAATCCACACACCCACCACTTCTCACCACCTCCTTGTCATCCTCTCCTGTCTGGATTACTACTGTAACCTCCATACTTCTATCCTTGGCCCTTGACCATGTAAACAGAGCAATTAGGATGATCCTTTTACTTTATTTCATTTTATTTTTATTTTAGAGACAGCGTGCAAGCAGCGTTTCGAAAGGGGCAGAGGGAGAAAGAGACTCTTAAGCAGGCTCCATGCTGAGCATGGAGCTCCCAACTCTGGGCTTGATCCCACGACCCTGGGATTATGACCTGAACTGAAATCAAGAGACGCTCAACCAACTGAGCCACCCAGGTGCCCTAGGAAGATCCTTTTAAAATGCAAGTGAATCATGGTACCTATTAGGTACATTGGACAAAATACTTAATTTCACTACATTGGACAAAATACTTAATTTCTCTGTGCCTTAATTGCTTCATCTGTAAAAAGGGAGTAAATAATACCTCCCTCAAGAGATTGTGGGATTCAGTGAGATCATACATATGAAGCACTTACTTAACATTAACCTGAGACAATAATGTTTACCTGCTGTTCTTAGTATTTTTATTTCCAGTGCACCCTGCAAATCAGGAGCCTACTTTTGTCTCCTCATCATTCCTTCAGGGCTTGAGGTGGGAGGGTTCTGTAGGACTGTTTGGATCTGAGTGCCTAGCTCATTGCTGTCAAGTGCAGTCCTCACTCTGTTAGTACCAGAGAATAGTATGTCCAGAAACACCATTCATTTAACCAAAGGAAATTCCATTCCTAACTTTTCTGTTTTTATAAGCAATGTGGTGCTTCATTTCTGCACTAAATGGAATTACTTTGTCAGTGAAAGTGTTCTTTTTGTCAGCACTAAAGTTTCTGTCTTTTGAAGCATTTGTTCCCTGAAGGATAATCAAAGGAGGCATCTTCCCACGTAACTTTTTGATTGAGCCTTTTATCTGATGTCTTATCCAGACCGTTTTTTGGTTTTTTATTACATTTGTGACATCATATATTCAGAGGTGTTTTTTCTCCTTTCATGCAAGCCTTACCTTTCTGGAACTGTCAGTTCCTGGAAGACACTTATAATACTTGATGTTCCCACTCCTGTTTTCTGTCATGCCTTGCTGGTTTTTACAGTGAACTGAAAAGGGAAGGGAAGATTCAACCATAAGATTTGCTAATGGTAATAAAATACAAACAGCATGTTATAATGAGACAGTGCTGGGTAGGGCCCTCTGAGCCTCACTCTGCCACTGACTAGCTATACACCCCCTGGGCTTTCAGTGAACCTCCTGCTTGAATTCTAGCAGAGGAGGCTCCTAAAAGAGAGGAGAGTCAGTTTCTGAGTCAGAGGATATGAAGAATATAACAAAAGTTTCTTGGGGAACTAACCCACTAACTGGAAGAGGGACTGGGGCAAATCAGACTTGTTCTGGTTCAGTAAAGCAGCCAGGGCACAGACCCTAAGCCTGAGTAGCTTATGCCCCAGGGAGTTTGTGGGACACAGTTCCATGAATAGAGGAAGAAGGAAAGACACCTGGGAATCTGGTAAAAAACAAAAACAAAAGCAAACAAACAAAGAAAAAGCCCCATCCTATTGGCTTGAGCCCCTGTGCTAGATATAGTGGGTGCTTGCAGGCATGCACAGTGGAAGTCAGCATTAACATGCTACACACAGCTCCAGGGGCTTAAACACTTCCTACATCAGAAATCTGGAACAGTAATACAATGTTATAGTCAGTTATATCTCACTAAAATGGGGGTGGGAGGGACATGGTGCAGGAAGCTGGAACAATCTATGGACTGTGGTGTTAGGGTAGAACAAACAGGATTCTTACATGCAGATACTTCAGGGAGCAGCTAGGCCCGACGGCCTCTGCCCACCCATCCCGTGACCTGGGACCATTTGAGGGTATGAAAGAGGCGATGGTAGCTTTTGAAACAGTCCTGGTAGACGCAGTATTGTTATCTGGCACCCACTGTATCTTCCATTGTGATGCATCTCTGAGGAAATACCTTATCCAAAAGTCTGATATTTCTGTTTTAATGTTTTTAATGTTTATTTTTGAAAGAGAAAAAGAGAGAGAGAGAGTGCATGAGCAGGAGAGGGGCAGAGGGAGAGAGAGAGAATCCCAAGCAAATTCCTCGCCACCAGCACAGAGCCCAACTTGACTTGAGGCTCAAACCCAGGAACCGTGAGACCATGATCTAAGCTGAAATCAAGAGTCAGACACTTAACTGACTGAGCCACCCAAGCACCCCTGATATCTCTGTTTTAATTTAGGCTTCTTAGGACTGTAGCAGAAACCCCAAAGAATGAAGCAGGTTTTAGACATTGCAGAGAAGAGGCAAAAAGTACATTGATTCTCTGAATTTCAGAAGGAATGAATGCTGCTACTTTTAGAAGTGGATCAGTCCTCACCAAGTAAAAATCCTTTAGGTCTGTGAGCTTTAGGATTCACCATTTAGAAGATTTCTTTGTGTTCTGAGGGGCTACTCAGTGACTCTCTTCCTAAGAACCATCTGTAGTTTCTTGCCATACTTTGTCAAGTTCAGCAATTACCTAACTTTGGCTACTGGAGACCTTCTTTACTTTTGATTGACACTAATAGCTCCCAGGTTTTGTTTTGTTTTGTTTTGTTTTGCTATTGCAGTGTTGAAACAAACATCTTTATATTTAAAGACTGTGTACATGTGTGTGTGTTAGCAGTAGATTTTTAGCAATAAGTTACTGACTTAATTTGTTCAATTTTATTCTTGAAATATAACATACACAGAGAAAAGTGCACAAATCATAACTCTATAAATGATCACAAAATGAACGTAGCTTCATAGTTGCTACTCATAATATCAAGACAGAAAATTCCCAGCACCCTGGAAGCCTCTTTCATCTCCCTCCCTCCCACCCTCCTTCCCTCCTCCCCAGAGTGAACAGTATCCTGATTCCTAACATCATGAAATTGTTTCTGCCTTTTTACAAACTTTAAAATACAGTAAAACCTTGGATTGCGAGTAACTTGTTCTGCAAGTGTTCCACAAGATGAGCAAACATTTCTAATAAATTTTAATTTGATAAACGAGCGATGTCTTGCAAACATCACATGATCACAACCGAGCCAGTGGTTCTTCTCTCTCTCTCTCACTGTCACTGTGGGATTGTGGGTGATCATCTCCCATGCTCAGATGTTCAGTCTCAGGCTGCAGAGTTTGGCAGAAATCAGTGATGTTTCAGAACATTGGAAGGTGCCCACAACTGGCACTAGTGTATTTTTTGCCACTTCAAAGCACCTGTGGACAGTCCTTTGCTTTTCCAGACAAGAGTAGGCTTAGGAATGCTTTGGCTTCATTCTAAGTCAGGCTGCCTGCAGATCTAGACCCTTTCCAGTTACACTGAATACAGTCCATGACAAGAGCTTGGTACTGTACTGTAGTCAACATCCGTGCGAGCATATACAATGGCCCCCGTGCAGAAAAAGATTCCATTGAACCAAGAGACAGCAGTGATTCCATTAGTGATAGTCAAAGTCGTCCTACACAATAACCCCCCCTCTCCCTTGTCTCCCTCACACCAGCCACGAAGGTTTTCAAAGGTAAGTGCAGGTTAATTTGTTTATTTTTCCTTACATTTTGTATTTTCTTTATTATTTTGTATTATATTACCGTATTGTAATCATTTTTATATGAATATTTTGGGGTTGTAGAACAAATCATATGAGTTTCCATTATTTCTTATGGGGAAATTTGTTTTGATATACAAGCACTTTGGATTACAAGCATGTTTCCGGAATGAATTATGCTCACAAACCAAGGTTTTACTGTACTTTAAATGGAGATATGTATATCATTTTTAGGCATCTGGCTTTTATCCCCCTTGTCATTATGTGTTGGGAATCATTGATGTTATTGTCATAGCAATAGTTAATTTTTCTTAATTGCTACTCAGTGTATCATTATATACTACATTTATTTATTTATTTATTCATTCTAATTGCATTGCTTGCAATGCAATTGTCATATACTTTGTCATAAACCAAGTATTTGTATACAGGGGACTGTTTCTGCGTTCTTCATTCTGTTCCATTAATACATTTGTCTGTACTTGTACCAAAGCCTGCCTTTAACTTAATTATATATAGAGAGAGAATAGAATATATATAATAATTATAGCTGTATATGTGTGTATGTTAGCTGTATAATTGGCTTATTTATAGCTGTATAATATAGCATCTTAATAACTAGAATAAGTCCCCTACTTTGTTCTTTTCAAGATTACTTTGATTATTTTTGGCCCTATGCATTTCCTTAGAACTTTTATAATCAGTTTGAAATTACCCCTGCCCCCTCCACCCAAAATAATATGCTAGAATTTTAGTCGGAATTCCTTTGTTGAGGAGAATGAACATCTTTACTATATTGAATTTTCCAGTCCCTGAGAATGCTATTTCTATTTATTTGGTTGTTAATTTCTCTCAATAATGTTTTATAGCTTTCTGTGTAAAGATCTTATACATCTTTTTTTTAGATTTATTCTTAGGTATTTAGGGAGTTTTTTGATGTTGTTATAAATGATACTTTTTTATTTTTATTTTTTAATGTTTATTTATTTTTAATTTTTTTTAACGTCTATTTTTGAGAGACAAAGAGCACAAGCAGGGAAGGGGCAGAGAGAGAGAGAGAGAGAGAGAGGGAGACACAGAATCCAAAGCAGGCCCTAGGCTCTGAGCATCAGCACAGAACCTACACAGAGCTCGAACCCATGAACCGTGAGATCATGACCTGAGCCGAAGGTGGGCACTCAACGGACGGAGCCACCCAGGCGCCCCTTTAATGTTTATTTTTGAGAGAGACAGAGACAGAGTACTAGTGGGGGAGGGGCAGAGAGAGAGGGAGACACAGAATCCAAAGCAGGCTCCAGGCTCTGAGCTGTCAGCACAGAGCCCAGTGTGGGGCTCAAACCCATGAACCATGAGATCATGACCTGAGCTGAAGTTAGACGCCTAATTGACTGAGCCACCCAGGAGCCCTGGTATTGTCTTTTTTAAAAATTATTTCCATAAATGTAATTTTATATATTGATAAGAGTAAGTTTTTAATTGAGATTTTTGAGGTTAAAAGTGTGTATGATTTCAGAATCATCTAATATTCAAAATATTATGAGGGTATAGGGTACATTAAGAAAAGCAAATTTGGAATAAATCTAGAGTTTGTAAGGGTGGAGATTTCAAAAGGAAATCAGGAGGAGCCTGTTCTTAAGTTGTGTGAATTCTGTGTTGGTTGCTTGAGAGAGATGGCCCAGGGCTTGCTTTCTCTCTCAGCTAAAATGATTGGAGCTTGGAATGTTGGGTGCTTATTTTCTTGTTCAGATACTCTGACCCTTCCTCTCTCAGCCAGCACTCAGGCAAACTGTAGAACAGGTGGGGCCAGAGTAAATGGGAATTTCAATTAGTCCTTCAATGCTAGCTGTTTTTGAACTGACAGGCTTCCTCCCACTCTAAAACTGACCAGGACTGAAGCAGTAAATTCATCCACCATCAAGCACTGCCAGCATCCTGAAGTGAGGATGACAGTATCTGTTTCCTTAAACTCACACTTGGCTTTGTTTTTCCAGGTCTATAAAGGAGAATTTCAGCTACCTGAATTTCTTAAAGAAAAACCTCAGGTACTGTATCTGCTTCCTCTTCTTAATGTGATAGATGAGCTCTTGTGTTGAAGTGATCTTTTTAAAGAGTGCTGTGCTGGTCATAAAAAGATTGGCCTCTGATAATTGTTGGTTTTAACAGTCTTACTTTTTACCACAGTCTTACTTTCAGATAGCTCAGTGTCTTCCAAAATTAGGGAAATGCTTTATTGATAACTAAAATCCAAATGCTTGAGGTCACTTACAAGCTATATAGTATTCCACATATAAGGAGCCTGCCTTGGTGAATCTGCTCCAGCCTTCTGATATCTAACTTGAAATAAAAATCTACTCTGTTCTTATATACATCCATGCCTTTTAACTTGTCTTATTGAAGATTTGTGAATTTGTTATATATACATCCATCAGCCCTCAACTACAAAGCCCCCAAGTTGGGAAAGGATGGTGAGAATTTGAAGATTCTAACTTTTCCTTTTTAAAAGATTAATAAAACAGATCCAGAGTTATCCTTGTAATGTCATGCCCTCACCTACTTGGGTTTCAGTATCATGTCTTGAGTTGAAGAGAAACAGGTATGGTTGCAGCTGACAGAATGTACCTGAAGTAACCCAGAGTATCCTGCATCTGAACATCATCTGCCTTCCTATATCGTGGTGGGGGAAAAATTGTTGACTCCCTCATGAGCCCAGCAGAAGACTTCCCTTTCTAGCCTAGTGATAATATGTGTTGCCTCCAGGCTTCTGCTCTCAGTAATTAGCTTGGAATTAGGAAATGAAGACTCAGCACTGAACTTAGTTTCTAATATCTTTCCAGATATGGGTTGATGAGGGAAACCTACCACCTCACAGACTGTGAAGTCGTGTCGCCCAGAGCAAGCCTGGAGTGAATGGGCTTGGGCTCTCTAAGAAAGCTGTCTTAGACAAGAAAGAAATCCTCGTCTAATAACAGTCAGCCATGAATAGTTGATACCTTTTACTTGAGAATTTCAAACTACTTTCAAGGCATGTTCTTATTAGCATCTATTTAGTTTTAATCCACCCATGCATTCATTTTATTTATTCAACAGATGTTTACCAAATTTCTGTTATGGGGAGAAGTTGGAAAAGTCCTCAAGAGTCAGAGGAAAAAAAAAAGTTTTTCTCAAGGAACTTCTGATCTCCCCAAAAGACTGTGACCAACTTTTGCAGACAAGGGAGAACAGGGCCCTGAGCCTGGGCTGGGCATGATGTCCCAGAAACCTGGATGGATTCATGAATAGGTCATCACTCACTTGCAGGCTGTGGCATTTAGAGCCAGAGAATAATCCAAGAGGCAAGTCTTAAAAGAATGTCAAATCCAAAGACTGTTTTGCATAAAAAGTTTGAAGGAGTCAAGAAAGGGAATTTGAGGTTAAAAGGGATACCTCTGCTTCACAGCATACTCAAAAATCATTTCCAGACAGATTATAGACCTATATGTGAAAGGCCAAAAGTAAAGTTTTAGGAGACAATAAAGGAGAACATCTTCATGACCTTAAGAGGGAAGGATTTCTTAAATCATAGAAAACACTAATCATTAATTTTAAAATGGATAACTTGGACTCCATTAAAATTGATCATATTTACTTATTATTAAAAAGCATCATAAAAAGAGCAAAAAAGTATGCCTTAAGTGGGATAAAATAATTGAAGCAAAGGACTCCTCTGTAGAATATGGAGGGTTCCTACAAATCAGTTTAAAAAAAAAACTGCACAAAAGGCTTACAGGCATTTCACGCACCTTTTTCTGGTTAGTTTAATGCATCACACACACATACTTAGAAAAAGGGCTGTAAAAGACTTTGGCTTAACTAATCATAAATGAGAAAACTGAAACCCACAGAACCCTCAGGTTTGCTATTCAGCTAAAAAGGCTCACAGAACTCTGCAAAGCACTGTATTTGCAAATATAGTTTGATTTTAAAGGATACAAATCAGGATCAGCCAAATGAAGAGACATGTAAGACAAGACCTGGGAGGGTCTCAAACACAGAGCTCCGCCCATTCGCCGTGGAGTCTGGGTACTTCTCCTTCCCAACAGCATGTACATGTGTTCACCAAACAGGAAGCTCCACTGGTCTTTAACATCCAGAGTTTTTATTGATATCTCATTACATAGATGTGGTTGATTGAATCATTGGTCATGTGATTGAATTCAATCCCAGTCAATGTCCGCTACCCAGAGGTTGGGCTGGCTCAGAGTCCCAGCTCTCTGGTGAAAGGTTTGGTCTTTCTGTGACCAGCTTCCATCCTGAGTTATGTCGTCTCTTAGCATAACTCAAGTATGATCCAAGGAGCTCCTGAATTAACAAAGACATTCCTGTTACCTGGGAAAATCCAAGAATTTAGCCTCCCTACCAGCAACCAGGGACAAAGGCCAGTCAAATTCTTTATTATACAACAGTTGCAGACTAAGTTCATCTGCAGAAAATCTGTGATCAGAGCCTGCAAACTACACCTGATATTTCAATAGGAGCAGTCACTTTTCATGCTGACCAACTTCAAGGACTTTAAAACATCTTTTGCTTCCTTTGACAGACTGAGGAAGTGGAGTAGCAGAGCCAGGAACCTCTTACATATATGAGGTGAGGGTTGGGGTACATTCCTGGGTCTTTGGGTTTCCCTGCTTAAGCTCTCTTAGGAGGAGGTGTGGCTGGGGTGGGTGGAGAGCACAGCTCTGGAGTCAGTCGGCCTGGGTTGGAATCTTGGTTCTGTGGCATTGAGCAAATTGCTTCTCTGTGTCTTACCTTCCTCATCTGTAAAATGAGGACGAATAAATAAGATTATTAATACATAAGAGAGTAGTAGTAAGAATTAACCACAATAATGTCTACAAAAAGCTTGGCACCTAGTAAGCGCTCAAATAGTGTTAGCCGTTATTTTTAATAAAAGGAGGGGTTTAAGATGATAAAAATAACATTTTCTTTTAGTATGAAAGGGATCTGGAGACCATTAACCCCAATCACCTATTTGCAGATAAGGAAACTGATCCTAGAGAGAGAGCAGGTTGTTTGTCAAAGTCACATCACAGGAAGGTGAAAGCCAAGGCTTCTTCCACCACCCTGTGGTGCTTTCATTTGGAACGTGAAAAACTTTTTTGAAAATGTGATTTTTTTCTTACAGTCTTACTTGTTGTTTTATTTTTATTTATATAATAACAGTGGATTGAGTGCATACTCTATACCAGGCATAAAGTATCAAGCATTTTATATATGTAATATAGAAATGACATATTATATGACATATACTATATAATTTATATAATATGATGCATTCTTTCAGGTTTCAAACCACTCTGGCAAGTAGGTGGTATTATTCCTGTTGTACTGATGAGATAATTGAGATTGAATAATTTGAATAAGAGATTTTTATGACTTGCCAGGTGTTAGTGGATAATAGACAAAAAGCACATGAACACTGCTAAGCCATGTCAAAATCATGGATGGCAGCGAGCTAGTAATATTAATGAGTTTCAGGATTTATGAATGCCTTTTTGCTAAGGAGCAAATGCTAAATGTTAGACATATACTCTATGGACTTGTATAACTGCAGTTATCAAGCCTTGGATAATTTTGTTGATCCAAGATACTTTAAAATCTATAAATTCCCTCCCTGAAATACACACACAGGGATTCGTTTATTGACCAGCTGTTTTACAAGACAGAATACAATGTCTGTTGACTTCAGCCTTCGAGTTGCCTCCACAGCATCATTTCATCCTTGCATTGCTCAGTGTGGCCTGTAGGTGCCCATATACAATGAGAGAAGGACTCAGAAGAAGCGAGGAAGACAAAGCATCTCAGAACAGACGATAGTCTTTCTTCTTGTCTTTTGAAACCTTTTGGCATTTGAATATGACAGTCACCGTGTTCTCTAAATCTTCCTTTAAAGAGCGTTGGTCTCCACTTTTTTAAAACAAAGAGCCAGCATGTTGGACCCCTGAACATGCATCCCTACCAGTGCCCCTGCAGTAGCTTCAACTGCAGATGACAGTTGCAGTCACTTAGAAATGGGAGGAGCAGCCCTTGCTTTGGCTGTCGTCTGCTTGTTTCGCGTACCCAAGCTACTGGCAGGCATCTAAAAGCATCGCAGACTGAGGGAGAGTGTGCCTCTTTGGTCGTCCTTCTGAGGCAGCTGTTCTTGTAGTTATCTGTCCTCCTCCCTGTCTACCTGGCTTACACCAGGACCACAACTGGGAAGGAGGCAGTATGGTGCAGGGGAGACAAAGTGTGACTCCACACCTATAACCAGATTCTATTTGTTTGCCCTAGGGGAGACTGCTGCCTTTTCAACAGAAGGGAATTTTCTAGGACTGGCCGTCCCCTGCTGAGATCAGTGGAGCGTATGTACCATGGCCCACATCTCCTGTTCACTTGCCAGGCTGTCCCCACTGAGAGGGTGGGAAGTCGGTATACATTTGGGCCTTCCTGAGTGATCTGCTCCCTGAGTACAGTGCTCTTGATCCTAATTTCGTGCACAACCCTGTGGATATGAAGTCCAGAGGGAACGTGTGCTTTCTGTTAAAACTGCTCTGGTCCTCGTCTTTTCTTACCAGATTCCAAACTTTTGTTTCAAGGGGAGGGTTTTAAAATGGGATTCTATAAGCAAAAATTGGGCAGTTTCATCTTGGAATAGGTTGTCTGTACATGTTCTAATGTTTTGTAGAACACTTCCTGTTTAAATGTATTGATGTGGATAATATTAAATATCTTAATTATTTAAATAATTCATTGTATTGTTTTTGAGAAGTTGAGGAATTACCGTATACATTTACAACTTAATGACTTTTGTATTTTATTTTTCAAAATAAAAGCTTTAAATGTGTGAAGCATTCTGGTGGTTTACATGTTTTCATTACTGTGATTTCAGAGAAGCAGGAAGCCCTTATCAGAGAAGCCAACGTTTCTTCAGTTGGCTATATTGTAGATAATCCCTCCTATGCATCAAAACTTTTTTCAATGAAGTTTTTAATTTTAATTCCAGTAGAGTTAACATACAGTGTTATATTAGTTTCAGGTGTATAATACAATGATTTGACAATTCTGTATGTTACTCAGTGCTCATTAGTGTATTGTTACCTATTTCACCCATCCCCCCACCCACATCCCCTTTGGTAACCATCAGTTTGTTGTCTATAGTTAGGAGTCTGTTTCTCGGTTTGTCTCTCTCTCTCTCTCTCTCTTTTTTCCTTTGCTTATTTGTTTCTTAAATTCCACATATGAGTGAAATCACATGGTATTTGTCTTTTTATGACTCAGTTACTCTCCAGCTCCATCCTTGTTGTTGCAAATGGCAGATCATTCTTTTATATTTCTGAAAAATATTCCAATGTGTGTGTGTGTGTGTGTGTACCTGTGTGTGTATATGGATACCACATCTCTATCCATTCATTAATTGATGAACACTTGGGCTGTTTCCATAATTTGGCTGTAGTAAGTAATGCTGCAATAAATTCTGCAGAGGCTGCAATAGTTTGCATTCTTACCAACAGTGCAAGAGGGTTCCCCTTTCTCCACATCCTCGCCAACACCTGTTGTTTCTTGTGTTGTTAGTGTTAGCCATTCTGACAGATAGATGTGAGGTGAAATCTCATTACAGTTTTGATTTGCATTTCCCTGATAATGAGTGATATTGACCATCTTTTCATGTATCTGTTGGCCGTCTGAATGTCTTCTTTGGAGAAATGTCTGTTCATGTCTTCTGCCCGTTTTTAATTGGATTATTTGTTTTTGGGGTGTTGAGTTGTATCAGTTCTTTATATATTTTGGATACTACACCTTTATCAGACATGTCATTTGCAAATGTCTTCTCCCATTCAGTAGGTTGTCTTTTAGTTTTGTTGATCGTTTCCTTCACTGCGCAGATGCTTTTTATTTTGATGAAGTCCCAATAGTTTATTTTTGCTTTTATTTTCCTTACCTCAGGAGACATATGTAGAAAAATGTTGCTATGACTCATGTCAGAGAAATCACTGCCTGTGTTCTCGTCTAGGAGTTTTATGGTTTCAGGTCTCACATTTAGGTCTTTAAAGCAGTTTGAGTTTATTTTTGTGTATGGTGTGAGGTGACCCAGTTTCATTCTTTTGCATGTGGCTGTCCAGTTTTCCCATCACCATTTGTTGAACGAGACTTTTTCCTATTGCATATTCTTTCTTCCTTTGTTGAAGATTAATTGACATGTATCATAACATCTTTTTTTATTAAAAATTTTTTTTAATATTTATTTATTTTTGAGAGAGAGACAGACTCTGAGCAGGGGAGGAGCAGAGAGGGAGACACAGAATCCGAAGCAGGCTCCAGGCCCTGAGCTGTCAGCACAGAGCCCGATGCAGGGCTCGAACTCACGAACCATGAGATCATGACCTGAGCCGAAGTCAGATGCTCAACTGACTGAGCCACCCAGGTGCCCCGACATGTATCATAACGTCTTAATGAAGATTTTGCTGTAATTGATTTCATAAAGACCTGCTATCATTTGTCCTAAGAGTCTTTTCCTTCCTTTTGTCCCCCCACATATAAGATCTTTGATTCTACCTTCAGAATATTTCTTGAATCCATCTACTTTCCTTCAGCTCCACTGCTCCCATCCTAATGTAAGACAGCACCACCTGTCACTTAGACTGTTGCAATAGAGAGCCTCCTAAACGATATCCCCATTCCTACGTTGCCCCCCTCAAATGCTGTATAGCACATGGCAGAGTAATGATTTGACAATATACATATAGATAGGACCCTCCCCACTTACCCTCTCATTTACAACAGAACCCAAGTTCTTGCCATGATCCAGCCACTGCCCCTCTCCATCTCATTGCAGGCCATCCCCCCACCTCACCTACCTCGCTCCTTGTTCTCCAGGGTTCTTTGGATCTCACAGAAGCACACCAAGCTTTTCCTGCCTCTGCACATATTATTCCTCTCTCTGGAATATTCTTCCCTTTGCTCTATGCCAGAATGCCTCCTTCTCAGTTCTGTGATCTCAGTAAATTCTATTTCCTCAGAGAGACTTTTCCTGGCCCCTTGAACTAAAAAGTAGATGCCCTTCTTGACTCTCTTCTTTTTAGTATCACCTTATCAGACTTTGCAGTTTTTAGTCTGTTGACTGTTTTTTAAATTATTATTGTCAGTCTCATATACTAGATGGTAAATTCCTGGAAGACAAAGACTATGTCTTTTCTTGTCCATTTTTGTATCTCTGACATCTAGCAAATTGCCTGGCACATTCCAGGAGCCCAGGAAAATATTCGGTAAATGATTAATTCTCTCAGAAACCTCTGACATATCATTTTACAGATGAGAAAACAGGCTCAGCCAGGTGGTGTCCCCCAGACAAGGCCCCTTAGTGCCACAGTGGTGGCCTGGCACCTCGGCCCAAGCCTGGCCTGAACATCCTTCTCTCCAGTCCACTCCCCTCAGACCTGCCCCCTTCAACTGAAAATGAATACTGCTGCTTGGGGCACCTAGGTGGTTCAGTCAGTCGAGCGTCGGACTCTGGCTCAGGTCATGATCTCATGGTCCGTGGGTTCAAGCCCTGCGTCGGACTCTGTGCTGACAGCTCAGAGCCTGGAGCCTGCTTAGGATTCTGTGTCTCCCTCTCTGTCTGCCCCTCCCCCGGTCACAGTCCTCCCCGCCCCCCCCCCCCCGCCGGAAAATAAATAAACATTAAAAAATTAAAAGAACAAGACAATAAATACTGCTGCCATATCAATCCTTTGTTCGGCAGTGTGCCTTCAAGCACTCCTTTGTTCAAAAGCCTTCTTTGATTCTCTAATGCTTAACACATTACATCTAAACTGTTCTGCCTCCACTGTGTGGCCTCACTACTTTCTTGCGTACAGTTCGCCTCCTGCCTGTCTCTGTCTCCTTACACTTCTTCACTTTCTGCTTCTCCCAGATGCCTGTAAACAAACCCTCTCCCCTCTCCCTGGAAAATCCCAGCCTCATTAAGGGCTCAGCTGTCTTCAGTGCCATTTCTTATTACTCAACTGCTCCAACCTCCAAATAGTAACAAAGTCAACCTCAGCTTAACATAATATTTTTTTTGTTTTTTGCTTATTTCCTGTGTTAGTCTTATGTCATTACCTTTGTAGGGAGGAGGCCACATACTCCTCTAGAGCCTATCAGAATGGGAGAGGAGGACATTTTTCAACTCTAACCCAGCCTGACTCCAGTGCTTGCCCCAAAGGAGATGTGATTTTTATTCCCCACACCTGCCCTCCCCTGGAGACTCCCTTGTTACAAGCAGGAGTGTATTGGAAAAGGAAAAGGGCAGAGAACCGCCGCACGAAATCGCTGACTCAGGAAAGAGGCAACCACGGCACACTGGCCTGAAGAAACAGATGCTGTGCCGTTCCCATCCCTATTGACGTTCCTTCTTCCACAAAGCTTGCTTTCTTTCTGGCCCGAGCACATTTCTTTTGAGCCCTGTGAGGAAAAGCATTTCTGTTTCTTAGATCACATCTATGAAGATGACTTTGTGAAATGTTGTGATTTGGTGACATCAAACGGAACTCCTGTCGAACGAATGAAAGCTGGCTGGAGTAAAATTTGAAAGGAGGTAACAGTAAGGGACCAGGTAGACGTGTGGCCTATGACTGTCAGAGAGCTTCCTGGAGGAAGCAGAGCCATTGGCCACAGACAGCAAGTGAACCCGCAAAGCCAGAGAGAGGCTAGTGTCCTCAGTGGCCACGGGAGGAGCTTGGAGAGAGCATCAGCCGTGGAGAATCATAGAATTTAAAAAAGAGGGGAAGAAAACCTTAGTAATCACTTAAGCAATCAGTCTAGTAATACTTATCAAGAGCTTGGTGTGGTCCAGGCCCCATGCTAGCCATTTTACATGTTTAAACTTCTTTAATTTTCATAATTACCATCTGAGTTACTATCACTACCTACATTTTACAAACATTGGCTCGGGGGGGGGGGGGGGGAAAAAAAACCAGCAAAGCCAGTTACAGGATACAAACATAGACAACCTGGCTCCAGAGTCTACACCCCAACCACTACTCTGCATCTCAATAATCATCTTTATACTAGAATAGAAACTTGCCATTAACATTGAGTTGCAACTGTTTTAAGGACCTCCCTTGTACTTAGTAATTTGCTAGGTATAATTGGGTAGTGTGCCAGGAAGTATAGGCAGATTACTGCCCTTGGGAATTTATGGTCTTGGTAAAAATCAAGAAAACTGCAAATAAAACAATTATTTCAGGTTCTAATAAAATATATACAGTATCGCCTACCAAAACCTGGCTATATGATAGGTAAGTATTGGTCTAGGAAAGACTCCACTCAGTGTTACCCCCAGATTTGTGTTTCGAAAGGAACTATAGATCCTGGGGCTGTCTGGGCTTTTCTCTGGCAAGGTCAGTATTTTCAGCATTGAGTTCCCTTTCCTGCTTATTTGTCAGTCTCCACTGCAGTCTTCTGCAGGGACTTTAGGTCTTTGTGTAAAGCAGAGCACTCCTTCCTTAATTATTCTGAATTGGGCAAAAGAGGTAATTTTATTCATTTTAGGTTTAAATCCTAACAAAGCAGTTCATTGTTCGAATATTGGGTGGGTGTGTATCTGAGAGACAAAGTAGTTTTGTTAGAGATAAAAATAAATGACTTTGATTCTTCCTTTGGGGTTGGTTATTTCCAAAGATCCAAAATTGAATCATTTTCACAATAAAACCACTATTTTTGTTCTTCCATATTGTAGAAATGGCTTTTAAGGCCTTACCCTGAGAAAGCCTAAAATGCCCTCTGTTGGCCAAACATGGAATGACTGCTGAACGTTCAAAAAAGTTTTCAAGTTGAAAAAAAAATAAGGAAAATGTGTTATCATGCATGTGTGCTTTGCATGTGTGCGAAGCTTTCTCTACAAAACTGCTCATTGCAATATAGTTTGTGAAAACAAAAAAGTTGAAGCAATCTAGCAAAAGGGGTATGGGCTAAATGAATTATGGTACATCCACAAAATAGAACTCAGCTAATAATATATATGGTGTTGTAGAAAAAGACTTAACACAGAAAAATGTTCATGTTACATTAAGTGAAAACTTGATATCACAAAGCTGTTTATTATGATCCCATCTTTATCATCTAAAGGACGTATAGGAAACTAAATAGAATAGCTAAGCCGATAGACATCTGAAAGGACGTGTGCCAAAACGTTCAGTGTTCTCAGTTCGCAGTTCTCTCTTGGTGGTGGAAGTGGGGATTCTTGTTTTCTTCTTTCTTCTTAACTCTCTTTTCTAAACACAATCAATAGGAATTATTTTTGTAAAATAAGAAACAACAGTGAGTTATTTTATTTATTACTACGTTCTTGGATATTATTAGCTTCTTATAAAAGAGACATGGAGAACATTTACAGGAAAGATTTCAGAACCTCAGTGGAATGGGCAGCTTCGTGTGATGCCATGTCACTAGCGATTTATTTATTTTAGTCTACATACTTTCCAAGAAGGTCACCATCTCTAACTAAGAAATCATCCTTGTGGTCCAGAACTAGTTTGGTGCTTCCATATTCTGGGAGAAGAACTTTATCTCCAACTTTCGGGCTAACTAGTTGAATCTCTCCACCCTTCCCTGTAGAGCCTGATCCAACAGCTACTACTGTTGCCTGCAGTGCTTTTCCTTGAGATTTTTCTGGAAGCATAATGCCTCCTTTTGGTTACAGTTTTGGCTGCACTCCTTGCAACTAAAACTCAAGGAGGGGAAGAAACTTTCTAAATGCCTGTCCTGCGGTGACTCTAGCTGCCGCACCTCCCACTCTGCTCTCATGCCACTGCCATCACAAGGGGACCCCCCCAAAACACTTTTTTAAAAGAAATCAAGAGATGGAACCCCGTAATCCTACAGTTAAAAAAACTGGGATCTCGAGTAGCGAGATGTAAGTGGTGACTTACCCAAAGCTACACATCTGGTTACACTTAACATTGACCTTCAGTTTCTCTTCTAGTGAGTCTCATTATTTATCCAGTTCTTCTGATGAAAAGTTAGTAATCTTGATACTCTGACACTTGGCTATCGATTGTTCTTCACAAATGAATCATTGAGACTTGAATCAGAAATGAAGCAGAAATGAGCTATTAGGACATTTATATGGAGCACATTTGAAAAGATCACAATGCAGTTAGGATGGATTTATTTCTCTTATACAGGGTTTGGCAAACTACACCCAGCGAGCCAAATCTGGCGACACCTACCGTATATGTCTTACCTATGGCTGCTTGCTCTCTACAGCTGCAGGTAGAGTAGAGACAAACTATATGGCCTGCTAAGCTGAAAATGGTTCCTACCTGTCCCTTTACAGAGAAGTGTGCAAACCCCTGCTCTTACACATAATTTAAATCCTATCCTGCCTCCAGATATTTAACTATTTCACTACACCTTAATGTCTCTAGCTACTCAAAAGGACTCTCAGCTGGCAATTCCAAACAAAGGTCAGAATAATCATCAGAGCTAGAAAGTCCCCAAATGGCAAGTTGTTTTTCCCTAATACCCTTTTCCTGCTTCCGAGAAACAACAGGCCCTTCCCAGCCTCAACCCCAACAAACTCTCTGAGTGGGTGGGGACGCCTAGGAGGACAAAGACTGTGGAATGGTGGTGGAGAGGCCCAAAGAGAAGGGCACATTAGGAAACGGTACATTTTCTTAGGGTGCAGGGGATTATATTTCTAGCTAAATTCTTTTTCCATTTGGTGGAATCATGTTGAGGTGACATATTCAAGCTGGGAAGTGCTTAAGCCTGAAATGATAGACTGATGAAAATGCCACACAGGGGCACCTGGTGGCTCAGTCGATTAAGCACTGGACTCTGATGTCAGCTCAGGTCATGATCTCAAGGTTCATGAGATCAAGCCTTAAGACGGGCTCTGCCCTGACAGTGTGGATTCTCTGTCTCCCTCTCTCTCTCTCTGCCCCTCCCCCTTTCTCTCTCTCTCTCTTTCTCAAAATAAATGAGCATTAAAAGAAAAAAAAAGAAAGAAAGAAAGAAAGAAAGAAAGAAAGAAAGAAAGAAAGAAAAAATGCCACACAAACTGGGCATGAGGTGGGAGGGAGAATTGGGAATGTGGCTCCAATATACTCACCCACCCATGGGATTTGACCATAATGCTTCAGAAGTGACTGGAACCAGCCTCATTTAGAGACATAAGGGGTGAGAAAGTAATATGCAATAGTAGGTAGGACAACGATGGGCCCTCAAACCACATTCATAAAACACCGTGGAATTCTCATGTTATTTTTGTATCTGTTTCATATGTTATTTTTGTTTTATAATTAATAATTGAAAATATAAAACAAATTCACCAAAAGCCTACATGCAAGGAGCTTGAGATGAGAGCATTTGCAGTGAAGATGTCCATGGTTACCAGTATACACCCCAAACCAAAGAGCATTCCCTTAATGTTCACTCTGGATAAGACTCCTAGGCCTTCTCACAACATGAGGGGGAGCTCCTTCCCACTAGCGAAGAGTGATGGCATTCTGGAATTCTCTACCTCTTTGATATTAACAACAGCAATTCATGCCCCTGTGTACTACTAATACCAATAAAAGACAAGAGGAAGAAATATATGGAGAGGTAATAGTTTGAATGTGATCACAGCACAAATTCCTTTCAGCATTCATCTATTGAGTCCCTACTATGTGCCATGCATTGTACTGGACCTTGTAGATATTACAGGGAGTAGTAAGACACCAAAATGGACGCCCCCACCCTGCTTTTTGACTTCCAGGAAGGTAGATATTGGGAAGTCTGCTACAGCCACAGCAAAAAGGAAAAGTTTTAATGCTTCCACATTCAAGCTTGCCTCCCAAAAGAGCAAGAATCATGGCTTCTGACTCAGTGTTCACTTTTCCTCCTCCAAACCTCAAGTGCTTTGATCTGCTTGGTGAAAGTTAGGTCGCTCGTGGAATCCAGGATACAAGGTACTCTGGGGAAAGTAGCTTTTAGATTTTAAGCTTCTAGCATTCAGTGAGCCACACTTAAGAGGGATCAGAAAAGAGGTGAGAAAGACAATCTAAACATCAGTCACATTTACCAAAGCGGATGATAGGAAGAGAAGTCCAGGCTAAGAAATAGCAGTGGTTAATCAACAGGGTACACCAGAGGCTTGGGGAGAGCTGACCTGGGGTGAGAGCAAGTGGGCCATTAGCCAAGCTTTTGTGCCATGGGAAGCTGTTGGCAAACAACCTCCTCCTCAAGGCCAGGAGAGCAAGGGAAGGCCAACCATCTAACTTCATCCTGTCAGTCATGATGTTTCTCCCTTTGTGCCAGTGGGTAAGAAACAAGGAGTTGTGGGGCACCTGGATGACATGGTTGGTTGAGTGTCTGACTCTTGGTTTCAGTTCAGGTCATGATCTCACAGTTCGTGGATTCAACCCCCATGTCAGGCTCTGCACTGACAGCTGCGGAGCCTGCTTGGGATTCTCTCTCTCTCTCTCTCTCTCTCTCTCTCTCTCTCTCTCTCTCCTCTCCCCTCTCTCTGTCCCTCCTCTGCTCGCTCTCTATCTCTCTCCCTCAAAATAAATAAACACTAAACAAGGAGTAGAGAGAATTGGGGGAAATAAGGAAGGATGGGAACACTTAGTGGAAAAATGCTGAGTTAGGTTTTGAACATGGTAAATTTGAAGCACCCTTAGGGACATCCAGTTAGAGATGTCAAGTAGTCAGTTTTATGTACAATAAGGGTATAAAGTTCAGGAGAAACAGCTGTGTTGGAAATTTAAATTTGGGAATCTTTAACATATAGACTGTGGTTGAAACCATGGTTGAAACCATACCTTGAGAGTATATGTAGAATAGGAAAGAAGCAAGCCAAGGGCTAATTCTGGGATCCAATGGCTCTGAAGAGGTAAGATGGTGAATGAACCCTGCAAAAGAGATGGGAAAGAGATGAAGGGAAGGGGAGGGG